>NC_089822.1:39563029-39896958 GCF_035046505.1 Tiliqua scincoides
CTGCCTGCTGCTTGAGAAACTTGGCGCCTGCCTACCTGCCCTTGAGAAAGGAAACTGTTCAGAATGGAAAGGCTCTGCCCTCTGATTGACCCGGAGATTAGGCAAAGTGAGAATTGGAGCTTGATTACTTGGCAAAAATTTCACGTACTATACGTGAGTATCTACGGTAATTAATAATTCTAGGCTCTTATCATCATGCTTACTCGTCATGCTTACTGTAACTGGTGTAACTGTAACTGGTGCATGTGCATCTTTTCTTAGTATGGGGTTGAGAAATAATTTTGCCAATGTGATATTATGATATTTACATTGTTATCACAAGGCTACGTACTTCACCTGTAAGTTATACTATTGCCAAGTGCGGCAGTTGTCATTTCATGCAGGATTGAAGTTGCTACCAGAGAAGAAGTGCTGACATGCTCAGGGTGGATTTGAGGACATTGGACTGTCTACAAAGTTTATAAAGGAAAAGCAGAAGGGTTATTGGTTGTATTGATCTAACAGTGATCTGTTCTTTACATTGTTTGGCTTCACATGCAAGTTCTGCTGTATTGATCAATTTAATTGGATGTCATAGTAAAGAGAATTCGCTTAATTTACAGTGCAATTCCACACTTTCCTGGGAGTCACAGGGTGGGATTTACTTACGAATAAACATGCATAGGAGGACTGTGCTGTTAAATCTTTGCAAGTGCATTCCCTCAAGCCCCATAGCATGCACAACAACAATGATTTACATACACCTTCTGGTCATATTACAAAACTGGAAGTTACTCTTAAGTTTGACAAAATGTTTGACCACGTTGGACTTGATTTTCCATTTTACTGAATATAATTTAGGGATTCTCTGAGTAGGCTTGCAAAATGGGCTTATAATACACAGAGTGCTCAGAAAGGCTTCTGTCTTTCCTGGAAGCATTGACAAACCTTGAAAATAGTCCTCCCTTTCTACTGATAGTTTGTCAATATTTTGATTAGAATTGGTACTACATTAGTAATATAAAATAATGTTAATGTTAATTATTTCTCATCAGCCGTCATTCAGCATGAAGAATTAGCTGAGGTGACCCAAAAAACATAGAACAAAAAAGATGAGGCATTCTGGAGCCTGCTGTGGTCTCTCTCTCTCTCTCTCTGTGTAATATGTGTTTTAGAGCCCAATCCTAACGAATTTTCGAGTACCAATGCAGCCAGAGTGCAGCCCTGAGATAAGGTAACAAATGTTCACTTAACTTGAGTAGGCCTCCATAACTGCCCCCCCACCTCAGGATGCAACACATGGCTTCATCAGTGCAGGAAAATTGAATAGGATTGATTCCACAGTGTATATTGATTTCAATAAAAAAAATTAAACTGAATGTTGATCTTGAAAATATTTTTGTTGTTTTCTTTGAACCTAATGTCAGTAAAATGTTCACTGAGTCCTCACAACAACACTATATCTGCAAAAAACAGCGCTTTTAGGGATATCGTACACACTGCACCAATACGTACTTGATACTTAGGTCTCAGACTGAAACTTGTATCAATGCCAGTCAATGATATTTTCAGTTTTTTGTTTGTTATTGACTGTGTTTCATGTAGTTTTTCCACCACCACCACCACCACTACTGCTGCTACTGCTGCTGCTGCTGCTGCTACTACTACTACTACTACTACTAATTAATAAGATAGGCTGGTTCCACACTTAAAAATACATAGGTAGCCTGGGCCTACTTTAACCCAGCCATCCCTGAAAGGAATACCAAAAATGTCATGAAATTCATGAAGTTTAATGAAATTTGTACTGAAGCCATCACACTGGAATTCTGTCAGATTTCCTTCCACATTGTGCCTTCAACAGGATGACCAGATACAATGGAGGACAGAGTGCCTATACCTTTACCCGCTGTAGAGAAGAGGGGATTTTGGCAGGTACAGCTCAACATGGAAGGATTTGAAAAGCTACACCTGCCAAAATTCCTTCTTCTCTACAAAAGTTAAAGGTATTGGCACTCTGTCTTCCATTGTATCTGGTCACCCTGGCCTTCAATAGTTAATCGTCAGGCATTTAAGAAATACCTTTCAGTCTAGGAAGCTGAGCTTCTCACCTGAAAGTAAGAATATAGAATACAGATGAGCGTAGTTCTAGGAATGGCCAGTGAAATTCCCAAACTGACAACATTTTCTTTCTTTCTTTTGCATTAGACCTGATTTTGGACGTTGGGATTTGCTCAAGAACATGTAGATTTACCCGGAGCAGAGACTGGCTTGTTCAAACATAAGTATACATATGGAGACATCAGGTGATCTACATGAGTATGTATTGCTACAGGAAAGAAAAGTATTCAGTACTGGCATAAGGGTATGATCAACAGCACAGCAATTATAAGCTAAAATATACAATAAAACACTAATTTAAGACAAACATATATATGGCTTTTTTTTCTGAATTCTACACTGCTTAAGAACATGATGAAATTTATTGTGTCTTGCTCCTCTGTTCCGAGCAGAACAAAGTGGAAAAATAATTTCACACTGCATATAATGCATTTGGTATGAAGGAAACTTGAAAATTATTTAGTTACAGATTCTCTGACCAGGCTTGTAAAGTAGCATACATTATGTTAATAGGCAAGCATTTGAAAATGAACTTGAATATTAAACAAAAGAAGTTTCATTTGTAATGTGGGGGGTAGGGATAGTTAACACAATATCGAGAAAATAAGCTTGCCTTAGCAGTTTTATTTCCTTTTCTTGTTTACTCGTGGAGCATTCTATGCATGTTTACTTGGAAGTAAATCTCATTATGTTCAATGGTGGCTAAGCACAGGTAGGTGACCATAGGATTGCAGTCTGCAATGGCCTAACACTTACTTGGGAGTAAGTCTAGTTAAACTCAGTGGGACTTACTTCTAAGTAGACCTGTGTTGGTTTGTGCTGTAAGTTAGTTTCAACCAGAGCAACAGTGCATTTAATTCAAAATGCTTGGATTTAACCACGTTTCGTAGTGTAGAACTCAATGAGAGTAAATATCTGCAGAAAATACTATGTGCCTTGTGGATTATGACTGCTGAAATATGAAAAATCACATCATGGCAAATACATATTATAAATTATCTCATTTGTTTGCTGTTATATAGTTCTATGCCATATTTTGTGTCTGTTTTGAATGTGATGTCATATTCACCATCCTTGAAAGCAGTTCCCTTCTCACCCCCCTTCCTTCTGTGACCCCCTCCTCAGCACCACATTCCATGCTGCTGCTGAAATGCCCTCAACCCTCAATAGCAGCTTGGCAGGATGGCTTCAAAAGCTTCAGGTGGGGAAGGTGGCTTGCACAAGTGTATGCTTCATCAACACAGCACTGGATGCCATCAAATAAATATTTACATGTCACAAACAAGAATTCTATTTATCATTCTATTTATGCCCCTGCTAACTGGTTGAGAGGTGCTTTTTCAAGTGGGTGCTCCTCTTTTATTTAGCAGGGGGAGAGTAACTAGCCCACCTCACCCCTGCAGTGGCTTTTCTAGTGGCTGTCTGCTGGTGTTGCATCTTTTTAGATTGTGAGCACTTTTGGGACAGGGAGCCATTAGATATTTGATTTTCTCTGTAAACTGCTTTGTGAACTTTTTGTTGAAAAGCGGTATAGAAATACTGTTGTTGTTGTTATCAAAGTACAGAGCATGCTTCTGTTCTGGATATAACCATGGGGATGCATGTGTGTGTGTGTGTGTGGGGGGGGGGAGGGATCAGGCAATCATTTCACATTCTTTGGAAGAGGATGGAAACTATTGCTACTGCTTTTGTGCCTCCAAAGCTGCATGCAGGCTTGACATTAGCAGTCTGTTGTGTGATGGTGCAGTTTGTCCACAGTGAAGGAAATTGCCAGTAACATTGATATAAAGAGGGCAGCGTGGTATATATTGTAGACGCCACAACGTGCCGGGAACTGGTCCTTCCCCCTTGCTGTTGGAGCCATTCTGGCAACATGTTACAGTCAAATGGCTCCAACTGCTAGAAGGAGAGGCTGGTTATGTGGCACATTGTGGCACCTGCAATACTTACCACACTGCCCCTCCGTAGCTATGTTACTGGGAATTGCTGATTGGTTCCTTCCATTCCCATGAAGCCCAGGTGGAACAAAAAAAAAAGCACATGCAGAAAATGAGAACCCACTAGACTGTCTGTTGGGTTAGATGAGCAGGAGGAGGAGTGGGGAAGGACGAGTGGCACCAAAAAGCAGCGACAAAGAAATGAGAGAGCAAGAGAGCTCATGCATGCTGGTGGACCACTCGCTTTTTCTCTGAACTTGTCAACATAACAAATGAACCCAAATTGCATGTATGGATGACACATCATTGGTTAGCTGAAGTCTAAGTGAATGCTCAGGAATAACCTGAACTACCTCTAAGACACCAGAACAAGCAATTTGGTCCATGTATGATAAATGATCATCATGATTGGGCTTGAAGTGTATTTGATTATGGTTGGAGTCCAGAGCATCGCTTCAGTTGACTGTAGTTGTACAGGCTCAGCAGGATGAAAAGGAGACTTTTGGAAAGGCTCCCAGGCTCCACTCCCAATGTGCTCAGGAGGCTTTGCATTCCTAAAGCTATCTGTGTTTTTTTTAAACTTTCCTCCAGCGATATATTGGTAGTAGAGCTCCAGTGGCAGAAATAGTTTTGGGCATCTTTGGAAAGGGCAGTCGTGATCCAAACTGCTTCTCATTGGCAGAGGCTGTTCAAACACAGCTGCCTTTACTGGCATTCCGAGAGCAGAAGTGCACCTGTGAATTGTCAACATGGCTACTGCATTTCCCCATTAAATCTCTGTAGCAGCGTGTAAATACTTCAGAATCAACAAGGTTAGGAATACATTATACTGTGCTTTGCTTCCATTCATTTCTCTCGCAGTCAGCAGTGACCCCGTGCTTGGAATGCTTTGTTTCCTGGCTGCCTGGAAAATGTGACAATATTCATTTGCTTTCAGGGACAAACATGACTGATTGTGCCCTCATTGTCAATGTTTTTTAATAAAGATCAATACCATATCAGAGCAGAAGTAATAAGGACTTTAGTATTTTACTGTTTTTGAAAAAGTGAGGGGACATTAATGATAAAAGCTTCAATAAGACATGCATTTACTCACTCTCTCGTTCTCTCTCACATGCAAACACATGCAAGCACATACATACACACACACGAGCAACTTTGATTGGTTCGTTGGAAAGTCATCAATTTGTACTTAACTGAAATGTCATGTTTTCCCACTTGCCAAACCTGAGCTCTTTTACAGAATTGTCTCTGCAAGTTCAACGTGCAGGAGGCGAATAGTTAACAGTAAACATTTTTTTTCTTCTTCTTCCCAGAGCATATTTCTATTGAAAGAGCAAAGCATTACAGTAGACCGGATGTTTTAGGTCATTTATTTTGTTTTTGCTCTGGGTCATTTTACAAAAGCACGTCTGCTCTTTAGCGTTAAAATGAGAGCCATTCTTACTCCCCAGATATTACCCAGAAGCACTTGGAGGAGCTTAATGATTAATACCATCACAGTCCAGCCACAAACCTTTCTGGCGCAGATAATGCCAAGCAGCAAGCACGCTTGACACTTTTAATGTATAATTAAGTAGAAAAAGTCAGCACTCAGTATGCAAATTTTTCAAAATGATAAATGATGCCATCCAGCAGTAGGGATTGATTTGGTGTAAATGAAACTAATTAAGGAAATGTCAAACATAATTAATAAAACAGGTTTAAGCTGCAAAACATTGTCAATTGAATGAATGAGGAGGCATTGGCTCCCATTGTTTCTGCTTTATTTAGGGCTTGTGTTTAGCTTGTACTCTGTTCCTAAATGCACTCTCTCTACCTCACACCCTCCACTACCAATTCCCTGAGAGGGGGAAAATAAATTTGCTTGTCTCTCCACTGACTGCAGAAATTAATTGTAGAAATCTTGTCCCATCCAAGTGTTACATTCACTCACAGGACATTAACATAACTAATTTGAAAGAACCCAAATGGCTGCATAATAGAGCACTGTCAGTATGCCTGACAGTCTTTGGTCATACCAAATTAGCTTGGTTTTCTAATTGAAAATTTTTTTTCCCTGGGACACACACACGCACATATACACGTACACACACATGCACACTTTTCTCTCTTTTTTTCTCCCTCCACCACTCATTTTTGATAAGAACAAAGGTTTTATAATTTACAAAAGAGTGCTTGACCTATAATTACTATGAGGAAATTAGGGGAGGTAGAAAAGTCAGATTTAGTCCTGGTAATGATGCTAGAGACCTTGCCCCCTCTAGGGAGCCTGAAGAATAATGGAATCTTCTATTTTTACGGGCGACCTGTGCACTGGTGCTGACTCTCACTGTGAATCCACTTTACCTTTTAGATCACTTGCTTAACACTAAAAGTGCCAACAGAATCGCAGGCCATTATTCCAAATGTCATTCTGTGCCAAAGCCATTTCCAATGCCCTTCCCTCCAAATGAATGAATCAAAGAACATCTGCCAGTTCGGTTATCTCGTCCTTGTAAATCTTCAGCAGGAAGAGTTTAACATAACTTAATTTGTGTTCAGTTTGAGTAAAAGAGGTCATGGGTAAGTCTTTAAAAATCTAGAACTAGGGTCTTAACTCTTTAAAAGAAAGAGTTTACGACTTAATGCTGTTTAATATGGGAAGTAGTATTAGAATGAAATGACTTTTTTCTCAGTAACAAAGACGTTTTCTGTACTAATTCATCCAGCAGAAAAATTGTGCCCTTTTCTTCCAGCTGAAGACTTGCTTCCAGCTGAGCTTTTTAAGTCACATAGTACAGGTAGAGGTACTTGAATTTCTAATTCAAGAAATACACACCTTTTCTACCACTTTTAACATTTATGGTATGAGGTATGTGATATGGTATCTCTGTTTGTGATACCAGTTCATTTGGCTTTCAGATAGTTGCATTCAGGACACATCTGATCAAATAAAATTAATTGATTTAAAAAAAAAAACCCTGATGTATAATATTGTAACAGAGGTTTTGTATCAAAACACAGACCTGCAAAAGTAGGACAGTGTATACTCTGGCTTCCCAAGTAATGGACATCCAAGTTATAGGTGGCTGTGTACTTCCACACAGGTGCAGTACATCCTTGGCGGGGCTTTCACACAGGTGCAATAGTGCTGGGCCAGCAAGATGTTTCAATTTAAGTATATTTTGACTTAAGGGCAGACCCCTGGAATTCAACCTGTACTAAAGTAAAGAGCTTATTGACAACAAATATTAAGTTGCAATTCTATATACCTTTACCTGGGAGTAAGTCTCTTTGAATTTACTAGGGCTTGCTTCTAAGTAGTCTTGCCTAGGATTGTGCTATTAATTGTTTAAAATTGTTTTACAGTGCAGAGATCACTAAGCTTTTGTGTATGGTGTCACTCCTTTTGTGACACCATATTTTATGAGTGAGAACTATCAGTACAACTGTAAGTGTATGTGGTGTCCTGCTAGCTAGCCAACATGCTGTATTTCACACCTTTCTACACAACCTTTAGACCTAAATGCGCATTCTGGTGCTGAATTGCAAAGCAATGGATGCAAATCCATGATAATTTTTTAAAAAGCAGTAGAGGCTCCTGAGATGCAGGATCTATGTCAGTTGGTGTGGTGTTAATGGTAGCATCATCATCAATAATAACAATAATAATAATAATAAAAACAGAAATCCAAAAAGTATCACTGGATTAATATTCCAGCACTCTAATTGCAGGGGGGGAGTGCAGAGTCACAAAGTGGGGATCGGGGCCTCCCAGAAGCATGGCAGGATTGGACAGAGGTTGGGCATCGGTGAAAATGTTGTCGCTGATAACCTCCTGGCCTTGACACGCCACCTTGGATCCACTTGGACTAAAGAGCTGGCATAGATCCAAGTAGACCTATAGCAGCCTATGGCATGGCAGAGTAGGATAAGCCTCTCTGCCCCTGCATGATTCCTGTCACCTCCTGCAGGATGCAATGGAGATTGTGCCAGAGCTGTTGCACCTTACGGGCAGGCATTATTTAGGATTAGGCCCTTAATTACTTGTACACAGTGGATTGAGGTTTATCTGATACTTATGTACCTCTGACAATTTTTTGCAGTGAATTGTTGGAAGTAGAGTCAATTGCCATTTAGGAGTATTGCAGGGACACCTTAGATTTACCGCACTTGAATTAGGGCTTAGATTCACTGCACTTTTAGGAGAACTCTGCTGAATAATATTGACGACTGCAACGTATAAATGTGCATAATGAAAATCACTAATTTATGCTAGGTAAATTCCAAGGCAGTAGAAAAATATCATTGACAGGGGGCGGAGCTAACTTTCAGCGAAGTTGCAGTGAACTTTGGGGCTTCCCGAAGAGACTGCGAAATAGATACGTTTTCATGTGCCTAAACAACTAAGACACGCTTCGGTGCCAGGAAGACGGTACGAAGAGCTGAGAGCTTGAATGGGGGGGGGGGTCCTTAGAAACAGGCAATTTCAAGGATTTCTCTCTGTTTTGCTCTGTGCTGAAGCATATCTATCACAGGCGCCATCTTTGAGAAGCTCGGAGAGCTGAAAACCCGTCCTCCCACGGCCTAGATTCAACAACATCGCAGCAAAAAAAGCTATTAAGAGTGAGTGAACTTGGCTCGTTAAAAAGTTTTACTGAGAACTGTAAGTAAGAAGTCTGGAGGAGGAGGAGATAATTCAAGATTATTCACACTGGCCATTAGCCACCCGGGGGGGGGGGGGAATAGGTGAATTGGTATTTCCCCTGCTGGAGTAAGTACAAGATTATATATATTTTTTAATGGTATGTACCGAAGAGAAATAAATAAGTAATCTTCAACAAAGGAAATAAAGTCTACCTTCATTTTCCCAGCAAAAAGCCTTTATTTAAGCCTGGACACTGCTGGTTTCGGTTTCGGTTTCTTAGCAAGGGGCTTGAATTTTTTTTTTTTCTTTTGGTCATTTAAAGGCATATTGACCTAATTTGACTGTGGATTTGATTGACTTTTTTTGGATATAAAAATTTGGAAAGTAGCCCTGGATACAAAATTAGAAAGTTGCCCTGCAGGAAGTGGCTCGAGTTGGTGTTTATAAAAATGGCTTTTGAAAATCTAAAAGATGATCATGAAAGCCAGGCTTTGTTGGTGGACTTTCTGATAGATTTTAGAAGAGAAATGGAGCAACAAGTCAGAGAACTTTCTGAACAAATTGGGCAAATAAGCTCCTCCCTTGTAAACTCACGGGAACAGATTAGAAACAATAGAGAAGAAAAAAGAATGGATCAGATGTCAGGTGAAGTTAAAGAAGTGGAGTATTTTGAAATGGAACACGAGATGGAAGAAGCAATTGTCATAATAACTGGGAATCTTAAGGAAGAAAAAAGACGAAATGTTCAGAGAGCAAGTTGTCTCAAGAAGAGGAAGAATTTATGGATTGAATTCAAGAATAACAGAATGAAAAAGAAGAAAGAAAAACGGGGGGGGGGGGGCTTAAGAAGAAAAAGAAGTGGAAGAACCAGTAGGAGGACTAAGAGGGAACACCAATAAGATAGAGTACAAAGTAAACAATAAGAAGGGCAAAATGGTTGAATAATAAATAGAATTTTTTTTTTTGAATATATTAAATTAAAATAGATGCAAATGAAAATTTGAAATATAAATATTGCGGAAATTAAGTGGTATTAAGATAAATATTTTATTAATTAGATTAAACTAAAGTGGATGAAAAGGGAATTTGGAATATAAGTATCGTGAAAATTAAAGTGGTAAATATATGAAATAAATTAGATGGAATTGCAATTTTGGAATATAAGTATTGTGTAAAATATAGTGGTATTAAGACAAATAAAAGGGTTATTTTATAAAAAAGAAGGTAAATAAAATAAATTATAGATGTCAATTTATTTTGGAGAAAATATTAAACCTGTATTTTGGGTTAATAAATATGTGGTGGATAAGCGAAGTATAATATTATTGTAATTGGAGATATTTGTTTTTAGATGTGATATTAGAAATTAAGAATCAGTTAAGAGATTGTATTTTAGAGGTTAGTTTAGTGGTAAGAAGAGTCTATAAGTAAAAATTTGAAGCCTTTTTTGATTAGATAGTTATGGAAAATGATGTATAACATGTCATAAGAGATATTGAAGGAGGTAATACCATGGTAATCGGAGACTTCTTTTTTAGATGTCATATTAGAAATTAAGAATCAGATAAGAAAGATTTTATTTTAGAGACTAGTTTAGTGGTAAGAAGAGTGTATAAGTAAAAGTTTGAAGTGTTGTTGTTTTTTGATGGGATAGATAAGGTTAGAGGAAAAATATGGAGTGTTAAAGTATTAACCAGTTGGGTTAAAGAATATGATAATTTTTATATTGATTATTAATTTCGTTTGGATTAATGTTTGTTGTAATCGATGGCCACCATCCTCGTGTGTAACCTATGTAGTGCTAGCCCTAAGTCTATCCAATTTTCCTTACCTGTATCTGTAATAAATAAATAAAGCATTATATAAAAAAAAAGAAAAGAAAAGAAAAATATCATTGACAAGGGAAAAAGATTCTCGGGGAATAATACCATAGTTTTTGAAAGATATTTTTTTTAAAAAGATACAGTGTGGACTTTATAATTTATTTTATAGAAGAATAACCTAGTCATAATATGGATGAATGCTTTGATGTTCAGCTTTCAGGGAGACACAGAAGGACCCACAGAAGCAGGTTATACAAAGACCAGTCAGAAGAAAAATATTAGGCTTTCGATTTTCACTAAGTGGTCAAGGAAGGGAATCCCATTGCCCAACTTCAGCTATGAGCTATGTTCCCCTGGATACAGTCAGGAAGACTTTAGTAGCATGGGACGTTGTAATAGTGCACTTGGTAAGAAAGGAGTGAAGCAAACTCATGACTCTGACATAGTTTGACACCAAAATTTCAACAAGCTGAAATCTGAAGTACATTTCAGAATCCCTCCAAAGGAGAAATGTCTGAGAATCCCTAGGGAAACCAAATGAGTTTCTACAAGATAAGTAAAATTTCTCAAGGTGTTCTGCACATCTATCATTTGACATCTTAAGAGCAATTCCCACTCAAATGGCTGTCCTTCACTGAGAAGTGGGGATCTGAATTCTGATGTAAAGCAAACTTTGGGAAGTGGTTGCATGTTCTGGGTTGTTAGAACATAAAGTCCATCATGAGACTGTGGCCCCGATCAAGAGTAAGTTCATATTATTTAAATTAATGGGACAAGTGAGTCATGACTAACAGCCCAGTCTGATACATTCATCCCTCAAATGGCACCACAATGGTGACAGCTGCATCCTGTAGTGGGGGGGAGTTAGAGAGGTCTCAATTGTTCTCTTACCTGGGGACAAGTCTCCGTGGTGTGGAGCTCTACCTGGACCTGTGCTAGCTAAACAGCTGGTGCAAGTCTGCATGAACCTTCGCCTCAAGACCAGGTTTGGGAAGGAGGGTAGGATATCAGTAGCACTAGTGATCTGCCCACCCACTCACCTGCCCTGATTTTTCCCCTACCCATTCCACCCCCTCCCCACTCCTCCCTTCTCTCTCGCTGACTTACCTGCTCCAGTGAAAGCAGGAGTAGAATTGGAGCAGGCAGTAAGGTACAGGCCTTCTGGCTGGTGCTGCCAGCACTGCTCTAACTAGCATGCTGTCAAGAGTGCCTTTCACAACTGCCACTGACTGCTTTATGGCAGTCAATGCCAGTGCAGGAGGTGCACCACCAATGGGCAGCGAACATAAGATTGCAGCCCAGATGAAATCTGTCTGATTTCAATGAGACCTAAACATCGCTATCTTTTCTTTTGTTTGGGGCCCGTGTGAAGTAAGCATGAAAAAGGCCAAAAAATTTTCAGATGTCCTCTGTGTGCTGCTGGAGTACCTTTTACAACTGCTGTAAGGCAGTTAACGCTGGTGGAATGCTCATTCCGCCAGTGTTAGAGGCTGTAATCCTTCAAAGTGTTTCTAGCATATATGTTCAGGATGAGAGAATCAGGCCTCCTCCCCCCCCCCTTTTGTTGAAGCATATGAAGTTAAATATCCAAAATCAGAATTTACCTTTGGGCAGCCTTATGTAATATACCTCTAATGGTCAATCAGCAAGTTACTTCAGATTTAGAGTAATGCCACTTGAATATGGAGCTGCCCTGGAATAGATTCCTTTGATGGCTTGTCCCCTATGCATGCATTTTTCTTTATACATGACGGTTGCACATGTATGATGACTGACAAAATAATCTGAGAACTGACTGCATTGAAATGCATTGTGTTTGAGCTGATATGAGCTTTATCATGGTGACAGATCTGTGCTGACCGCATGCAAGTCATTAGTTGATGTAGCAGGAATCAAATTAGAAGCAGCCATTTGTGAATCAGCTCTGATAGACTAAAATAAGCTCCCATGTTTCTGGAAGTATAAAAAAATAGATACAGAAATAATACTGATTTTTGTGCTTCTAGATAGAGAATGTAGACATCTGATGGAGATGAAGTGTATGAAGCTGCCTTGTATATCAAGCAGACCACTGGCCTGCCTAGCCCTGCTGATACATTCTTTCACTTGTGCTGCTTAGAATCACTTGTGCTGGTTGGGGTAGCTAAGGGGGGCTGGGGGGCTCAGTTATCCTTGGTGCCACACCTGGGGGTGCCTTTCTGAGGCCTTCTGAGGCTGGGGGAGCCAGTGTGTGGCCACCCTGAGCCTCGGTAGGCCTCAGAAGGTCTGAGGGAGGCTTGAAAAAGGCACTTCCAGTTTTCACAAAACCTGAAGGCTTTCTTGGGGTGGGTTGTTAAAAAATTTATGCCTCTGGGTGCCAAATGGTGTAGCCATGCCACTGCTTGGAATTGCAAAATATGTGTTCTTACCACTGAACTATGGCCCTTCTCCTAAAAATATAGGCCCCAGTTGACCTCCTCCCCAGAAAGATGTGAATTCAGGACGCTATCAGCATAACTGGAAAGAACACACATTAAACACATTAAAGTACTCTGCCACATCAACAGGGTGCAATTTCTTACTGTGTATTGTTTTGTTTTTTTACTATTTTACATTATGATGCAGCTGTGATCTGGAGGTAGAACTGCTGCCATGCCTGAAGAAGCTAAGAGGGGTCAGCCTTGGTCTTGCTTTGGATGGCAGACTAGAATGCCACTGATGGAGTCAAAGGAGCCAATGGGGCTCTACAAAGGAATGTGGAAAAGTGTGAAGGTGTCAGTGGACAAGAAATGGGCAACATCTTGAGAACCCATCTGAGGCTTGATTTGTGGCTGCGTGTGGAAGCTTGGAAGGCAAGTGCTGCCAGTCAGGACAACTCCTGCACTATGAAGGGAAACATCTGGAGAAAAGGAGAGGGTCCTATGAGTTTCTCTCATAGAATAACACTTATAAAAACTCCATTTGAAAAAAATGGGGTTTATGATCAACCTGCCTATGTAAACCATCTTGAAGCTATGAGAAAGCAGTATAGAAGTACTGTAATAAAGAAATAAATTGATGTATTTTTAATTACTCATAAGTAAAGGCAGTCTAAAATGTTTTTTTAATGGATGTTGGTGTTATCCTAAGAAAAAAAAGGACTGAAAGCAGTGTTATGCAGTTGCGAACCTGCCATTAAGTCTGATGGGGCAAATGCCCCAGGCGTGAGCCTCTTAGACCCTGCGGAAGCCTCTCTGAGACTCCCAATGGGGTTGGAAACTGTGCTTCCAAGTTTTCCGGAAGCACAGTTTATAGCTTCGGGGAACCTCAGATTGGCTTCCTGAATGCAGCCCTGGGTTTTGCAAGGTTCTGTGAGCTTCAGATGAGTGTGTGTGTGTGGGGGGGGGGTGGATTTTTGTGCAGGGGGTAGTGACAGCCCACGGGGGACACCATCACAGACCTTTGCCCCAGGGTGCCGGGTTAGGGAGGTCCACCGCTGTTGTTATGTGTCTTTGTTCCAAATTAATATTTTAATCAATTTTAAAGCATTTTTATCAAGTGTAATCACTGTCATACAGGTGGTATATTATGCCTGTGGTTGTCAGCGGACTTAGCCACAGGAATAAAATAGGCATGAAACACACACACACACACCCAAAAGAGCAAGTACAAAG
Organism: Tiliqua scincoides; assembly: GCF_035046505.1. Lineage (NCBI taxonomy): Eukaryota > Metazoa > Chordata > Lepidosauria > Squamata > Scincidae > Tiliqua > Tiliqua scincoides. Next base: position 39,577,152 of record NC_089822.1, read on the forward strand.
TCAACAACTTGAATTAAACTTACAGGAGCTATTTAAGATATGCATGCTACTTGTATGTACAACTACAATGAACATAAGGCTGCCAAACAAAACAAATTAAAACATTGCCACATTATAACATTGAGAAGATAGTTGCTATGGAAACAAACTGGTTTTAATGTGCAGGAAAAAACACACCAACAAAGCAAGGAACCATTACACAATTTGTGAGAAAGCACAATTGTGTAGCTTAGGGCACAATCCTTTCCTGCGCTGGAACAGGCAAGCCAAGAGGCTTGCGCTGTATCCAATGCAGAATAGGGACTATAAACAGCTCAGCCAGAGGCAAGGGGAAACATTTCCCCTTACCTCCGGATAAGGGCCGCTGGCCCCTATGGGTCTCCTCGGACTTGCGCCACCTCTTCACATGGCACAAGTCAGAGGAGGGCGGAGCAGCTTGAAGCTGCTCCATTCTCCCCGGGAACGGGGGTTGGGATCCGGCATAACTGTTGGATCCTAGCTCCGCCTCCCGCTCCCCGCCCACCTGCTCCTGGGGCTGCCCACTACCCACTCTCCCCCGCTCAAGAACGCCTCCCTCCTGCCTCCTCCCCGTCCCCTCCACCTATCTCTGCTCCTTGTGTCGGAGGAGGAAAGCTGAGGAAGCTGGTGTGGAGGCTTGTGTCAGCCTCTGCAGGCTGGCGCTTCTATGAGTGCTGGCCTGGCTTTCTACTGTGGAGGCGCAAACGTGCCTTACGGCATGTTTGCCACCCTCTGCGCCAGCCCAAGTCAAGGGCTGGATTGCGTCCTTAGTTTCGCTTTCGATAGTGTTCAGTACGTTTATCAGCTTGGAGGGAGAGACTTCCTTCTCAAGCGTTTCTGGGTCCTGCGTTCATCGAATCAGGACAATTCTAGTGGCATTGCATTCTTCTTGGACTGCCCTTTCCAGTGGACCAGTGCACAGCTGCCTACTCACAAGCAAATGCGCACTGTGGCTCAGTTTCACTTTCCATAGGGCTCCATGCATTTTCTTTGGCAGCTTCTGAACATGCTCAGAAGACTCTACAGTCAGTTAAAGCAACAGTGCACTGAGCTAAGGCATTGGGGCTTAGGAACACAGTCAAAAGCACTTGGATTCACAGATGCTCTGCGACCGCTTTAATAGGTACATTGTCGGTGTAATTTCGTTAATTGAGCAGGTTATTGATTTTTATCATTTTATAAGCCCAATTTTGCAGTATAGCGGTATTATTTTGTTTTTACCATTTTAGACTGCTCCTACTCATTAGTTGCCTACAGGCAAGAAAGGTGGGATTTAATTGCTTTATTTCTAACATAAGGAATAATAACAAGAACTTCAAAAAACAGAAGCACAGCCATTTGAGCACTTTCAAACTCAAAGACAGAATGCCTCTGAATACAAGTTGCAAGGGAGCAATGAAAGCAGAGGAGTAGGTCTTTCTCTCCTGCTGGTGGGCTTCCAAAAGGCCACAGTGGACCACTGTGGGAAGCAGGATGCTGGAAGGAAAAATAGCACTTGATGGTTAACATAGCACATACCCATAAAATGTCTTAGAAGCACTTCACATATTATGAGAAGGGAGGAGGAGAGCATAAGAACATAAGAAAAGCTGGATGAGACCAAAGGCCCATCTGCTTTTCTTATGTTCTTATGCTCTTTTCCCCCCATCACATAATATGTGAAGTGCTTCTAGGGAATTTTATGAGTATGTGCTATGTGAACTATCAAGCGCTACTTTTCTTTCCAAGGTTCACTAAAGGTCCAGCATGTTTAACAGTCTATTGTTATTTCAATTAAATCCCACTAAATATCCATGGAGGCCCACATTTTGACCTTTTATGTATTATCAAGTAGTACTTGGCTTTTGCAAATAGAGAATTACTTCTTCAGGGAAAACATAATTAGGAAGTCATGCTGTATTGGGGATTTTCAGCTGTCTTTTAAACGCGTTTCCAGTACAATAACACCATCAATGAATTTGTTTGAATTTTACATTTCACATCCAGAATGATTAAAAGAAATAAATTTCTCAGTACCTCAAAACAGCATTTATGTGTCATGAAAGCAAGCATCAATCCTATCTGGAGATGGCTTTTCTATAAGCATTATAAAATATCCCACACATTCCCTGCCTCCCTTTATTTTAGGATCCAATTTAATGAAACAACCCCCTCCCCCCCCCAATGCTAACTTCCTTATTCCAAGATCATCACGGGAATAAAACCCTTCGTATTCTTGACAATATTGCCTCATTTACTGTTTCTGTAACCACTTCATCCAAAGGCAAAGACAGTCAAAACAGGAAACAGAATAGGAAGTTTATGACGTATAAAATGAATTCTTCAAAAGGATTTTGTTTTAAAATGCCAAGGGTGAGAAGTCAACGATATACAGCACATATTACTATTTATTACCTTGCATTTGGCTGAAATTCATCTCCTTTGACAAGCTAGGATAAATTGTGTTACATATTTTATAAAACGCGAGAGCTAGTCTTTTTTCCCCCCCTCAAACAAGACTTAGGAAACTTGCTTATACCAGCTGGTTTATCCTGGCTGCTTTACATTCCCATAAGACTAGTACCTTCATGTAGTTTTCTGGCAGCTGTATCAGGGAAGAAAAGGTATTTATCCAAACCATATGCAGTAGGTTGGTTGTGTGGCCAGTTTTTGGAGAGCAGAGTGATGACTAAATAAAAATACAGAAATGCAAGGTTCACTTTTGAGCAATTTTATTCAATGAAAGCTTCCTTTTTTTCCACTTAAATATATTCAGTGCTTCTCTGAGTGCGTGTGTGGCTTTATTGTGAATACATTTTTTTTTTACTCTTGAAAGCTCATTATTTTACAGTGAGGTTACTGAACCTAGACCATTGAGTGCAGATTATCCAGCATAGCATTAATCAAAATATACATAGCAAATGGGATTCAAAACAGTGCCAAAAAGGCATCTGCTTTTAGCAAAGAACAAAAATTCATTTAGCTCTTTTATTAAAAGGTATTATGGACAATTTATTTTTAAACCATCTCTCTAACACCATTAACTAGCATATAATTTAATGTACTCCCAAACAACTTGACTTTTACATTTTCTTCAAAACATTAATTTGCTTTTGCAAATTGATGTAAAAGATGCCTTTGACCCCTAGGAAAGATTCAAACCATTAGCAATAAATTAAATTATCTTTCAGCAGTATATTGCCATTATGTTTTTTTTTTAGTTCAGATATAGCATGTTTACTGTTATCACTGGTGACATAATATTGCCTAATGGAGAAATAAAACTTTTTTACCAGCTGAATTTCTGCTGGAACAATGTCAAAGTCTAAAATGATTTATTTGGGCCAAGTGCCAGTTAGTGTCACTGACTTACAACTCGATTCTGAGCCTGGTCAGCACTGCTTACTCCTGCACTGTCCTATCATGAGCTATCGTGTAGTTCTGTAAGGCACTTCACTGCCGGCGATGAGCCTGCAGCTTGGGCAGAGTAGCCCAGCACTTATGGCACTGCCCAGACACCCAGGAAGAGTGCAGAGCAGTAAATTTCCCTGCAGGGTGGCAGGAAGACTTTTCAGGATGTCGGGAAGATAAGGGAAAGGCAGGGAGGGGCGGAATGGGGAGGAGGGAGGGCAAAATGAGGGGAGGATCAGGCCTGGGAGAGGGGTGGGGATGGTGGCAGAGACTACTGCCGCATCCTATAATCCCTCCTGAGCTAAGGAGTCTTGATATGCAGCTCCTCAGTTCTGCATCCACTAAGTAGCGGGTGCAGATCCAAGTAGACCCATCGGGGCTGCCAGGGCTCAACGCAGGGTAAGGGAACCGCTGTTCCCTTGAAAGGAGACCTTGAGCAGCTTCTCTGCCCCCACAGGATACAGTGGTGGCCATTTTGGCATTGCTGTATTCCTGGGCACCGGGGAAGCCTAGGATTGGACCCTTATACTTCAAACCACGGGCCACAGATTCTTGAATAATGTTGAAAGAATCCCACTGACTTCAACTGCATTACTAAATTATTTGTGGAATGCACGCAACTTTGATATGTTGTCATTTCTATCGCATTAAAACTATGCAGAGAGTTTTATAATCATATTGTATGATTCCAATTCATTTTTTGTAACCATCTTGTGAGTTACATCAATAATATGCCCATTTTACAGGCAGTGAACTGACAATGAACTCAGAATTTCTGACTGAGAAGGGAGTTGAAACCAGGTCCAATTATCCAAACCAAAACATTCAGTTGATCACCCTGGCTCTTCAGTTGAGTCTGAAAGATTTTGACAAAACAAATGAATCTTCTTTGCTTGCTTCTGCACTGCGGTCGTTGGTTCCTGAGCTTTCTGTGCCAGGCTCCATGTAGGGGTTCAGACAGTATTGTTTTCTGCTTGCAAGATATATCCTGATGACAACATTCAGTCCATCCAGCAAGGCTGTTTTCAGAATCCTGTTCTGCCATCTTTGTGCTGTATTGGCTACTAACCTTACACTCATGCAGGCTTGAGATACAAAGGCAGAAATTCCCTCTGTTGTTGCCCCTGTTGCTTATGCCTTCTCCTTTCTTTCCCACGTTAAGTTCCCTGAGACATTTCTGAATCATGTTTTTTTACAGAAACAAAAAAAGAATGACATTGAAAGTACCCAAAAGACAATTTACTGCTCAATGCATTTCATATATTATTATTCTTTCTCAGGGCAACTTTGAACCAGTTTGTTAAAAAAAAAAAAAAATTAGAACTGTCTTCTGCACCTTCTCAAAAATGACACCATTTTGAGGTTTTTCCCTCTAATTTTTTTTCCTGTTTTGCATGTTCTTTGATAAAACTGAATCAGAGTCCCCTGAGGAAGTGTTACAGTAGTCTAAATGCATTGGGCAATAAATTTGCTTCTCTGCACCTTTTTTTGAGGTCTCATCCCTTTTGTGCCTGCATTTGGTGCTTTTCCTCATTTTTACTCTTCCCTTACTTGTGCTTTTACGTGCCCATGAGCATAGCCCAGAGGGACAGATATACTGCTTTGGGAAATCTGCTCCAAGGCATGTCAAATTGACTGGTGTACCTGCTTTTGAGGTGAGGGTGTGCTCCTACTCCCATAGCATGTCACAATGTCACCTTTCTTTAGCCATATAAACTGGTTTGGTTAAGCTCACTTTGTGTCACTCGAACAACTCGGGAAACTTTATTCTTGCTGCTCATGATTTGAGAGGTGCTCTAAACTAACAAATGTTTCTATTTGTTTGGGATGCCTGGGTAATTTGATCTCGTCCCTGTGCAGGAGATTTGATGGGCTGCCCAATCCTAACCAGTGTTGGTGCAGCACTGGGAAGGAGCAGGCTGGAGGTCTCCTTGGGGTGAGAGGCCCCAGCCTGTGCAATGAGGTTACTTTGATCTCCACCTGCCAAATGGCCATTACATGTCCAGGAAGCCCCATGTCAGGTGTTCATGCCTGAGAGAGGGAAGAGTATTTGATGTGTGCCTGTGCCCAATCTGCCCCATCTCTGCTCTCCCCATGCCCCTTTAACCTCCTTCCTGCTCTCCCCCAGCCTGTGCACTGTCTGGTAGGTGCTTACTTGCTCCATTGGGTGTGCCAGCTGGATCTTGCCCCAGTGGGCAGGCTCAGGCCTTGCTACCAGTGCTGCTTACTCTCCAGGTGTTGCAACATGCTTTACAGAATGTTTATGATACCCTACGATGGCACAGCAGTTGCTGCACCAGCGTAAACAAAGAATAATCTTTTACAATCCAATTCCTGCTCCATAATTCTAGGAGAGCCACCATATCCTAGGTCCTCCATAGTGAATAAGGAGAAAAACAGCTCTTGTTGAAGTCAGCCAGCAAAGTAATTAATAGACTTTCAACTGATTAATTTAGGCTGATTAATAGCTTTTCTAAGTGTTTGATTAACCAATGAAGATGAACTTTGTAGTATCAACCATAAAAGTGTCATCTTGATATTTAATGTAGATAGGCTTTGTTGTCTAAATAAAATAGATCAAGGATGAATAACTGGAAAACAGCTAAAATATATTTTCTGAATCATGAGATATGCAGTTTGTGTTGAACCTCTTCCCTGAAATGCTCAATTTGGGCCAACTTTTAAGCTGTATTCAATACCAGCCATAATTGTTTGGCAAAATTCTAAGCTTTGGAGAACTAGACCTCATGTCATTATGGAAACTAGTTGGTAACTTTAGCTATGGAAATGTCTCTCACTGTATGAATAGAGCAACTGTATAGAGGGCACATGTCTAATGATGCCTAAATGTTTCCATGCTTAAGGATATTTTGCTTTAGCTTTTAAATTTCACAGTGTCTTGCTTTTCAAATGATCAGGTTGCATGCCTGATTTCACCCCCATAACATATGATAGAACGTTTTTCTTTTTTTAAAAAAGTCATATATAGGTGATATTTATGTGTATAAATATGTTTAGGAGGTAATATCTATGAAAATAACTCAGAAGATGACAGTGCTCAATGTCAATCGTAGCTATAGTGGGACAAATGAAGAATGCTGTTTTCGTCTCCCAAATTTTCTACCTACTCAAGGACTAATGGCTCAATCCTATCCTTCCCCTCTTGCCAGTGCAGCTGTACCAAAAAGGCACAAGTTGTATCAAGCATGGGGGGGGGGGAGAGGGGGAAGAGTGGATTGTGAGGTTTTGGGAATGGAAATTTAAATCCCCTTTCCCCTCTGTAAGTCTCCTGCCCCACAATGGGTCTCCTCAGACCTGCACTACCTATTTCTCTGCCTGGAAAAGTTACCTTTGTAGAGCTAGGGGGAAAACAGTGGTGTTGAATGAGTCTGCAAACTAGAGGGACTCTATAAATTTCATCTTTAACCATTATAAACTTCAGCAAATGCTCAGGAATATATTTTTTTTTACTAATGTTGGATTTGTAATTTCCTTTGCTTCTTGGTCCAATTAATTGGACCAGGAGGCATAGGAAATGCAATCTCCATGAATCCTTGCAGAAAATTAAGCTCCTAGATATTCTCAGGAGTGTCCAGGTTTCAAGGATGAGGCCTGGAAAAATGAAGGGCGAACAATACCTTTGGTACTGTTTCCCCATAAAAACTGATCACATGAAGACACCCTAATCAATAGTAATTATTTAATACTAGTGCTGTTGATTTTGTTGACTTTACTAGACTTTAAACATTAGACATTATAGGAAAACAATGGACTCTGCAAACTTATTCTGTACCATGTCATTGTGTTTAGTTAGCCATAGTCATCATTCTGTCTTTTTATTTTCTTTTTAAAAGATGAAATTTCATATGGAAACCATTTTTCATATTTGTTCCTCCAGGGACAACCAAAGCAACAATATCTGCTCTATCATTGTTTAATTTGTGGTATCACTTTTTAAAAGTATGTTTCGATATGGATGTTTCAGTGTGTGCGAGACCTACTTGAATAATGGAACACTTTCATGATGGCTTTGTAATGAATGATTGGGTGGATTTTTTTCATTAATCAACTTGCTTTACACTGCTGCATAAATCATTTAAAATGTATAGTGAATTCTGAAACTATTTAAATAAGATGGGTGCATTTATTTGTACTTTTTTTAAACCTACTTTACTTTTATTTCTGGGTTTCAGAAATTCTGTTTTTGGTAACAAATACATCCAGATGAAAACACCAGGCAAATAAAAGGGAGTAGTTTGGCAGTTCAGAACAAGAGTTTGTGCACATACGTTAATGCGGTAACAATCTACTTACTATTTTACTGTATACTGGAACTGTATTATTTGATTTTTCTCTGTAAACTGCTTTGTGAACTTGTGTTGAAAAGCGGTATAATAATAATAATAATAATAATAATAATAATAATAATAATAATAATAATAATAATAATAATAATAATAATAATAACTGGCCTGAAATCCTCCCCCCTATTTTCAGCACCACAATGGCAGGAGAAGGAAAGGAACTATGGGCCCAATCCTAAAATCAGTGCCACCACCATGTGCAGTGGTGCCAAAGCAGCTACTGCTGCATCCTGTGGCACCACAGCAGCCGATGGAGGTCTCCTCGGGAAAAGGCCCAAGCTCCACAATGGGGCTTCTTAAGTCTGTGCCAGCTATTTTGCCAGCACAGACTTCAGAGACTCCATGTCAGGCCAGAAGGATTTCTGGATCCAGTGGAGCAGAGTGCCACCAGTCCTGCCCCACTCCTGTCCCACTTTGGGGCTTTAAAGGTAATAACCAGTACCTTGAACTAAGATGAGTTTGTAAACATGTTTTGAGTCTGTACAATTTGAGACTGCAGCTGGGGACTCAGGGCCACTTTTGACGCTGAGCTCCAGCACTAGCACTGTGTGTCGTAAATGTGCAGTAAGGAATGTCACAACCTGTGAGGAGTCAGTGCCAGAGCCGGCCAGTGCCAGCCAAATGCTGCCCAGAGCTAGGTACAAACTCCAGGCTGTGGTGAGAGCCTCAAGGGAGGGTGGAGGCGTTCTGGGGCAGGGGAGGGCAGGGTGGAAGGAGGAACCAAGGTGGAAGGGGTGTTAGACTCCACCGGATCCTGAAATCTGTCTGACCTGGCAGGAGTCTCTCAAGTCTGTGCCTGCAAAATAGCTAGCACAGACTTGAGAAGCCTTATTGCAGGGATTGGGGCTTCCGCCAAGGAGAACTCTGGCAGCCTTGGTAGTGCTGCTGGATGCAACAGTAGCCATTTTGGCACCACTGCAACCTTTTCAGTAGATGCCTGATGTTTAGCAATGAGGTCATCGCATCATTGCTGAACTTCCAGGTTACCAAGCTTCTAGAAGCAGCTGTGTGGAGCTCACAAAGCCTCCTGCTCAATTTGCTTTGCACTAGTCCCTGTCCCACTGTGCAGGTGGCTCTGCCATTCCCCGTCTGGCACACGACAAATTGGGTGGTGGGAGACCTTGCCTCCCAAGCCAAGCTCTGCATGGGCCGGGTGACATTGGCTGGCAGGCTGAATTTGGCCTATGGGCTGTAGGTTGCCAAGCCTAGTCTTATAATTTGGACATACAATTTGGACAACAATGCAGTCATTGTCTCTGCATTATCATGTTTTGTTAGTTCAGTGTACTGTGAAATCTTATTTGCAGGATATGTGCACTTGGGACTGTCTGTTTTTGTTTCGCGTGACATTAATCTTCACAGTTGTCACAGAATGTCATCTTTTTTAATGCTTTAGCTTTGTAAAGCTATTGCATAAATGGACTTGGCCCTTAGGCAGTTGGTTGATCAGTGGAACCATAAGCTTGGATCAGTGTCCAGCTTTTCACCTTTGCGAACGCATCAGCTTCAGAATTTCACAAACGTACAGATACTGAAGTAAAGGTCTCCCCACAAGGGCAAAAAGGAAATTTACTACAAATGGAAATGGGCTACTAATTCTTTGTTCACCCTCATAAAACCTCTGCCATACAGCAAGGAACAGAAATTAAAGAAACATTTGGAAGGTCAGTCGCAGAATATTAGATAAATAATGAAATCGAAGGATATAGAAAGGTGAACTCAAGTATCTAGGAGTGAAAAAAGGGTCTCTGTTGTTTTGGCATGACTATCTAATGGCAAACAAAGAATATTTGGTCTTAATGAGGCAAAACAGCAACATGAACGTCTTTTCGTTCGCAAATCTCAACTCAGCCAGGAAGCGCACTGGGCGACCTTGGGTCTTCTCTCAGCCTAATCTAACTTACAGAGTTGTGAGGATAAAATAAGGGGCAGAACTACATATGCTCATCAGGGTGCCTTGTGGGAAGGGTAGAGGAAAACCATGATAATAAAAACAAACAGAGAAAAGGTGTAATAGGCAAAGAAATATTTTCAATATACACGCATGCTACAAATGTTCAAAAAGTAATGTTGGGGGTCATTCCTATGAAAAAACCTCCTGCTCAACATTTTTTTCCCAGACATCGGCAATGTCTCAGGCAATGGCAGCCCCGAAATGGCACATTGTGTTGTAGTGGTGTGGGTGTGTCAGTGGGATGGGTGTATTGGCTGGTCGAAGACCTCCTGGTGTCTGAGGTGGCAAACCAAAAGCTGGCCCCTCTTGATGAGATGCCACCCTCTGTTCTAACACTCTACTCCACAGCTCTCCTCTCTTTCACACTTCTTGTCCCCATCTTTGCTTTCTAATCCAGGGGGTAGGGGGTGAGGATCGATGCAGTGGGTAGATGGAAATGGGTGCCCCCTCCTGTATGAGGTGCCTCCTTCAGTTCGCCTCATGGATGGGCTGGCCCTGGTAACATTACAAACCTTGCTTTCATTTGGAAAAACCTCATGTTAAAATACAACACATTCCTAAACATGTGGTAATCTGCAGCTTTAAACACTGCATATGCAAAACAACCATTGGAGATCAAAGCTGTCAGAAAAAAAAACCCCTCTGATATCAACTTGAACAAAGCATGTTTCAGTGCAAGCAACACACATATTTAGTTGGGTGTCATGATGTGAATGGAGTGATATACAGGGGTGTAGTCAGGATGGGAAGTGGAGCTGCGGGACTCATCCTTCAGCAGCAGCAGTGACAATATCAGCAGGAGTGCTCAAGTGCTGCCTTTGAAACTTTTGTTGAAGGGCCTGGGCTGAGAAACACCAGGTTCAGCAGGAGGTAAATTGAGACATTTGCCTACGGTCACATGTCAATGTCGAGGAAAGGCCAATGTTTGAAAGACAGTAGGTGGCTCGTGTTACTCTTAAAGCTACAATTCTAGGCAAATATACCTGGGAGTAAATCCTACTGAAACATGTGGTTCTGGGTTCATTGCTGGGGAGTGGTGTGATGACAAACTCTTGCACTTTGAAAGTTATCAGTACTCCACTGGTGATATGTTAATACATCTGAATAATAAGCAGGAACAAAGTCCTTGTCCTCATGAAAGGGGGAAAACCTATGTCAGAACTTTAACACTTCAGATTACAAAGGAGGATTTATATGAGTGTATCATCCTCCATACATCCTCCTCTATCCATTCTCTTCACACTGTACATAATTTTATACATCTCAATCATGTCCCCCTTTTAATCACCGTTTTTTTCCAGCTAGGACATCCAAATGTTGTAGTCTTTCTTTATGAGGAATGGAGTCAAATCCCCTGATTGGTTGTCCTCTTTTGGATATCCATCTTTTGGAGGGGAGTTTGCAGGGTCTGCTGGGGAATTGGGGGAGGAATGAGACTTCATTGCACCCAAAATGACATCATCCAATGAACAATTGGTTCAAATTTGCCTCATAGTTTGACTTGGACCTGGACTACTTTTAAAACTTGAGAGGAAATGGTTTAATTTTCTGAGTCCAAATACAAGCTTAACTTGTGCAGAGGGAGGTGCCTTATCACTTGATAAGCTTAACTTGGGCAGCGGGAGTTGCCTTATCTAACTTGTCTTTGGGAAGGAGATTTCTAGCTGAGCTTTCTTCTGGATATTCCAGTTTTCTACATGGAGGGATTATTTCTTAGTATGAAGGAGCCATCTATCATTTGTGTCACTCCTGCACTCTACGGAGGTATATGACAAGCCCAGGTTTGCCACCTCAGTGAGAAGTAGGCCAAAGTCATGAACCAAAGTGCAGAGTAAAACTTCAACCTCAGGCAAGACAAAAGTTCTTGGCTATGCGTTTTGACTGTATCTCTCCAGAGTCATTCTACAGAGTATGTATGTCAAAAATATCTTCGCATGCAAGATCCATACTGCTAAATAAATTAGCAATTTATTCTCCTTATTCCACTTGGCTTCTGCCGCACTGCCATTGGTTTTGCTCTTTGACTTTGCCCCCTTATCTTTCCTCCTTTGTGACACTTTTCAACACAGGGCTAATTTAGAGGAAATACAAGATAATTGACAATTTGGACACCCTGAGGAATGAGATAATGGCCTTGGCCTTCATGGGAGGCTTGAGTGGATATAGGCTGCAAGTGCATAATGATATGAGACATTGGGGCCGCTGTATCTTTTTCTCCCAGTCTTGTGCTCTTTTTGTTTTACAGATGAAGCTTTAACTTTCACCACACAGAAGACTCTGTTAATAATAGGAGCGCTCTGTTGTGTAGTCAGGAGTTTAATTGATTCATCATCTCCCGTTTTTACATCTGAACCTGTTGTATTAGTACAAGTAGAGTGAATGCTCAACATTTCCTGCAAGAGTAACTTGTGCAGCTCTTTTGAAAGTGGAAGCCAGGGTCCCATTAGTGGGTTCATCTATTGTGTAAGGCTGTCTGCTAAGATGACATTCCTCGGATGTTAATAGCTGGCATTTTCTACCTAATGAAAATGATAGGATGAACACACTTTTAGAACCTGCATATGTTATGTAGAAAGGCTCCAGTCAGGATATAGCTGCACACAACACTGTGCTCACCTGTTGTGAAGGGCTGGAGAAGTGCATGCCCACCTGCATGGTATTGCATATGGACATTGGTATTGCACATGGACATTGGCACCTCAACTCATATTGAGCAGTGTTTCTCAAACTGTGGGTCGGGACCCTCTAGGTGGGTCATGAGCCAATTTCAGGTGGGTCCCAATTCATTTCAAAATTTTATTTTTAATTTATTAGACTTGATGCTACCATGGCATATGACTGCATTTGGCGAAATGTCACTGGTCTGTACTTTTAACAGGCTACTATAGATATGCATTTAACAATGATAGCAAATGGCACTTACTCCTGGTAAGTGTGGGTAGGATTGCAGCCTAAGATTGTTAAAAATTTTCCTGCTTGATAATGCCACTTCCGGTCATGACATCACTTCCTGTGGGTCCTGACAGATTCTCATTCTAAAAGTGGGTCTCAGTGCAAAATGCTTGAGAACCACTGATATAGAGCAAGGGTGGCCAAACCATGGCTTTTTGCATCACGATTAATATAAAAGGCAAATAAGAAATGTTAAAGCTTTATAATTATTTACTGTAGTATAACCTGAGAGTCCACTGGATTAAAATATAAATTTAAGGCTTATGGTGAGTAAATACATTTAAGAATTTAAATGCTGCTTAAATATTGAGAATCTTGAACATCTCTCCTGAAGCTCTCAGACGTCTGAAGTTTATCGTATGTGGCTCTTACATTAAGCAGGTTTGGCCATCCCTGAAATAGAGCAAATGGGGACCAGACCAAATATTAAATGTGTACTGAAGTGTAGATGCACATCCTCTTCTTGTTTCTGCTAGCAGTTACTGAACATTCAAAGAATCTGCTTCCATATTCCTTTTGTTAGACTGGGGCAAAATGCACGTTGTTGTTGTTTTTCTTTCAGTTTACTCAGACTATAATTCCATGCACATTTCCTTGTTGTGAGTATATCCCACTGAATTCAGTGGAACTTGTTCCAAATAAACATACATAAAACCGGTGTGTGAATTTATTTAGGCTGGTTGGTCAACAGCTTACATTTAGTCTCAAGGTGTGAAACTCTTGTAAAAGCACTTAAATCAAAGTGTGCTAACAGTAGGAAACAGCTGAGGAGCAACACAACAAGAAACAGAGGGAGGGAGAGCAAATGAAGAAATGGCTTTCATGAAAACAAAAGCATTCTACCTGTGCAGTACACCTACATACCCATGCAATACCTATGCAGTATTGTGCTACGTCAGTAATTTCAAGTGTGCTATTGTGGGCGGGGGGAGAGAAAGAGTTGACAGATTTTTGGAATGGGGAAAATGTCCCCTGTGTGTCTGGGATGACTCCTGTGTGGGGGCCCAATCCTATCCAACTTTCCAGCGCTGACGCAGCTGTGCCAACTGGGTGTGCACTGCATCTTGCAGTGGGGGAGTAGTCCCAGAGGCCTCCTCAAGGTAAGGGAACATTCTCTGCTAACATATGCCATGCTCCCCATGAGACACTGCAAGAAAACAAAGTTTGGTTCAGGAGACCCAGCAGCCCACCTGAAGTTTACAACTTCTTGGCTAACTGCAGAAAGTCAGGTAGTGGGCCTGGGTGTCAAAAGCCTCAGCCGCCATGCCTGTGGGCCTTGTGAGGGATGGCACCACTACACTTGCATGCCACCACCGCTTCTGCCCACTGTGCTGCCTCCCCCCACCCTCTGGAGCAGTTCTGCAGGCAGGCAAAGCCCCGTGCGGCATTCATAACCGCTCTGAAAGCCTTCTGAGACCCCCAAAGCACTCTTAAACAGTACTTCTGGTTTTCATCAAAAACTAGCTCCATGCAGCTGGGTAAGTATCCCCAGGAGGGTGGTGTGATGGGGGGGGCAGCATGTTGTGCTCCTGCACCCCAGGGCAGCACAGGGGCCAGGTCTGTAACTGGTTTTAGATAACAAGTTCACTTCTGAAACTATTCCACTGCGTTTCATGACAGTTACACAGGTGTACACTGCTTAACAACCGTTCACTTAATGATGGCATATATGATGGTGGACAAAGCACAGTAAAGATGCTCTTAATGAGGTAATCCAGTAGCCTACTGTAGAGTGTCTGTTTACACAACAGACAGACTCTTAACACAAAGAAGAGGCAATCTATCTCCAGTAGCCTGTGCAGCCAGCTAGTAACTGGCAGGGAGTGTCTGTTTGCACAACAAAGGCAATCGATTGGACTGAATGTTCACGTAATGACCTAATTGCATAAAAATTAGTGTGTCGGTGTGTGTGTGTGTGTGGAAGTTCACTTTAAACACTCCCTTGCTGCCCCATCCCATCTGTAAACAAGGTGGGAGGGGGTGGGGACAGAAGCGGCAAGAGAGAGGAGGGTCATGTGCAGCAGCTGGGAGGCTTGCCAGGATGACCCAATCCTTTGCAGCTCTACTCAGAAGTAGTCCCACTGTAGCTGGTCATTCAATGGGGCTTCCTCCCCTCACCCCAAGTAACAATGGAGCTCACAGCAGCCATGTAACTGGAAAGCACGACTGCTAGGAACTCCCCCCCCTTCCTTACCTCCTTTTTCCCTGGGCTTCTCCAGCCAATCCTAAGGCAAGAACCCCCTTGGGCTCCTCCTCCTGCCCTGCCTCATCCCAAGAAACAAACCAGACTGCCCATCCTTCCTGCAATGATCATTGGTTCCTTCCTATCACAGGCAGGCAGGAGAGACCACTCCCTCCCTCTCCCTTCTCGGATGCAAAAGCAAACATTAACCCTTCCTTGCCTCCTAGCTAGAACCTCCCTGCTGTTCTCCAGTTTTTCACACCACAAAAACAGTAAGCAAGCACACCCAGACACCGACAGACAGAGTGCCCAGTCAAGGGGCCCTTTACTTGAGTGTTTTGCTGAGTCTTCCATGTGTGTGACCCAAGTGTAAAGGAGTCAGCGTAAAAAGCTGATTTTTGCAATTGGGAGTCGAATCAGTTGACTTGAGGTCCCTTCCCTGATATAAACAAAGAGTTTTAAAAAATATTTTACACAGACATTTTCATAAGTACTTAAGTACACAGTCATTTTGTTCCTTTGAACCTTAAAATAAGGAGATTTATAAATGTATCTTAAACAGGTTAAATCCAAGACATAGTTGTCAGTAGCATTTCAGTCATGTTATGCTTAAGGCTGCGGTTTTCAAACTCCCCGGGAGTTTGAAACCTGCAGTAAGTCTTTGCGGGGGCAGGGGGAAGGCAGTGACATGATCCCCAGGATCACGTTGCTCAGGGGGCTGCATGGACTGGGATGCACTCCCTGCAGGGACTGTACTGCACACAGTCCCTGCAGTAGCCATCCCTGCATGCGGGGTGCCCTGTGTGAGTGCCTGCAGGGCTCCCCAGGTCAGGGAAAGGGAGAGTGCAGCGATCTGCTCTGCCACCGCAAAAGCGGAAGTGGAGCGCAGTTGCCCCACTCTCCCTTTCCCTGACCTGGGGAGCCCTGCAGGCGCTTGCGCAGGGCTCCCGGCACCCAGGGACGGCTGCTGCAGGGACTGGAGGGTGCACCCCAATCCCTGCAGCCCTGTCAGAAGGGAAAGCGGAGCGATCGTGCTCCGCTTCAGGTTTTGCTTTTCTTGACCTGGGGAGCCCTGCCAAAGGTTGCACAGGGCTCCCCGCACCCCCGGGAGGCTGCAGGAGGCTTAGGAAAGTGCACCTAGTAACAATGCACTTAGTAACAAGTGCACTTAGTTACTAACACCTAGTAACAATGCACTTAGTAACAAGTGCACTTAGGAAAGTGCACCCAAGCCCCTGCAGCCCCCCTGCTGCCTTCCCCCTCTCTCCTGGCTGCCCCCGCCCCTTAAGGGGGCAGAAGCCAGGACCCACAGGCTGGGGCGTCGCGACACCCCTGTTTGAATACCACTGGCTTAAAGTAACAACATAAAACAGGTAAAGAGTTTTAAATATCTTGGGATACATTTTCCACATAATCTGTCTTGGTGTATTCATCACAAATTGGCAGTTAACTTATGCCATGTCAAATCTCAAGTTTTTATTAAGTTTTTCCATAGGCAGGGTAACTGTTTTATCCCTGTGGCAGTCAAGATCTTTAATGCAGAAATAAACCCACAATTATTATATGGTATCCCAATTTGAGTTAGGGCAGCAACCTATGCCTTGGAGAGAGTTCAGGCAAAATCTCTTAGGGCAATTTTGGGGTTGCCTAAAGTGCAACCTCGGCCCCCTATCCCACTACATGTTTGGAAACAGGGCAGAAACTTTTGCTAACCAGACCCTGGCTAATGACAATTTTATATCGGTTGTACATGTGTTATAATTCTGTACCAGGAAGTCTGGTTCATCTGATGCTTGGCGAGCTAAGATTTTCAAGTGCCTGGACACCTGCGTAAAGAGCCCTTTACACGAAAGCAAAGTGTTTAGAATGGCTCTGAAGGTGGGGGGAAGGAGCCACTTTAAACAGGTGTTCAGGCGCCAGAAATACTTGGCATTTTCTCCCCTCCTCCAAGAATCCCAGTGTACAGGGGGTAGATCTTCAGAAGAGCATTAAAGGCCCAAGAAAGTGTGACACTCTCCTCCCACAGCCTGTTCACACATGCAAAAGCCCCAGACATAGTGTTGGGAGAGAAACAGTGTGGTTCCCTTAGGTTTGCTAACATTTAAATTTTTGTTGTTTTGCAAAACATTTTCAGGGTGGGGTCAAAGGTGAGGGGAAGCACTGCAAGGGTGAAACTAGTTTAATTGACAATGGATATTCAGAATGCGTTTAAGTTATCCATGAGTGTTCTCCAATCGACTGCCCATGCACCATTGATATTTGAATGACTTCCAATAATTTATAATAATAATAGAAAACCCTTGACATTACTATTGCTCCCTAGGTTGGAACGGCAAAGCAACATCTCAGACAGTTGCTGTATTGTTAGTTCATCTGGAATCAAGAGCTAAGCCAGAGGCGGACCTCCCCAGCCCCATGCCTGAGACAAATGTCCATGATGGCACCCCTATGGGCTGTCGCTGATCCCCCCATGTGAAAATCTGTCCCCCCACTCACCTGTGGCTCACGCAGCCTTGCACAACCTTAGCCTGTGTTGGGGAAACCTCTCTGAGGTTCCCCGATGCTTTAAACTGTGCTTCTGGTTTTCCAACCCTGTTGGGAGCCTCAGAGAGGCTTCTGCGGGGTCCTAGCGGCTTGCATCTGGGGCATTTGCCCCATTGGACCTAATGACAGGTCTGCAGCTGAGCTAAGCTTCTTCTTCAGGAAAGTGTCAAATTGGAAAGAAATATAATTATCTTCGTCATCAGACTTTCTTGCTGCATTGTGTATGCAGCTCGTGAGGAACAGTTACTGTAAAATATGTTTTCCTGCAGGGATCTATTCCTCCCTTTTATTTGTGTACATATACACTTTTCTCAGCAGCATTATTATTAGATCTGAGCATTATTACCATGTCGCTGCTGATAATATTCAGACTTACTAACCATTTCTTATAGATTTGAACAAAGCAGTGCCTCACCTGACACCCTGCTTTATTAAAACTGAATGGGGTGGTAGCCAATTTTTAAATGAACATTGAGAAGCCTGATCTTGTTGATCTTAGTGTATAATACCTTCTTGATATTGAATATCCTGCTAGTGCACTTCTATTGGACAATGCGGTTAATATTTTTTCCCCAATCAAGAATTGTGAAAAGTTTATTAACAAAAATTCCCAGAGGAAAATTTAAATGGGGAAATCTCATCAGGAGGTGAAAAATCTCTGTCACCTACCTTTGGTAACTTGTTCTTATAAGAGCACAATCTTATGCATGTCTGTTCAGAAGTACGCCTCACCAACTTGAATGGGACTCACTCCCAGGTAAATGTGCATAGGATTGTAGCCTTGATGTGCTACTATACAGTGAAATCAAGATGCAGCCACAGTAGTGGGTTTGAAAACTAAAGACCTGATCTTATGTAATTGGCATACCGGCAGAGCACTTGCTCTACCATCACGTCAGGCTTTGAGCATTGCACAATCTCTGTAAAGTGTTTTGTGATGGTGTGTACTAGCATGAAGGCCTTGGCCTTCATCCAAGCACTGGCACAGCAGATGCCTACCAGAGCAGGTGAGTTCTCTGTGAAGGAGGGTCATAATAGAGTGGGGGAGGGTGGCAATGGGGGCAGGGGATGGGTGGATCAGGCCTGGAAGGGGGTGAGATTGGGGCCCTGGTGTGCCCTTCTGGGCCTGATTCACTGACATGAGTGCATGCAAACTTGTGCCAGCCATATGGCACATGCAGGTCAGTAGCAGACCTGCCATTAAGTGAAAGGGGCAAATGCCCCGGCCGCAGAGCCCTAGGTGCCTCTAGGGCCATGCAGAAACTTTACTGAGGCTCCCTATGTGGTCAGAAACTGTACTTTCTGTTTGCCGGAACCACAGTTTAAGACTGCGGGGAAGCCTCAGACGGCTTCTTCGGTTTGTGCCAGAGTTGCATGAGGCTTCGCTTTATTTTGGTGAGTGGGAGGATGGTGGATTTGCTCATAGGGGGTTGCATCATCTCGTGCGGGAACAGCATCATGGACCTTTGCCCTGGGTGCGGGGTTAGGGAAGTCTGCCGCTGATGCAGGTCCGAGTAGACCCATCATGTGGGCTGGAATTTTCTCTGGAGCAATAGAAAAATGTACCCTTACTCTGAGGAGACCTCCCATCTGTCAAACTCCCCCATGGGATGCAGCACAGCCCACACTGGCCCCGCTGCATTGTCGTGGGGGAATTTGCACTGAATCAGGCTGTTAAGTCAATTTGTACCATTTTTGATTCAGGGGTGGGCATATATAAAAATAAGAAGCCACAGGAGATTTATGGGAATTTGCCAGCTCTGCCCCTCTACTTTCTCATGGCCTGTTGTATGACAGACACATAAAATTCATTTAGATATATGTAAGTAATATAGCATCTGCTGTTACAGAAAATACACATTAGCAAGAGGTATCTTCTAGAATTCTGTAGCAACAGTATCAGCTCAAAAGACTTTTCAGTCATTCTGCTATGCAAACTGCTTTGAGACCTTTTTGTTAAAAAGTGGAATATAAATATTTTTGATGATGATGAATTTTCACCACTTGTCCCTTATGGTAGGATTTCAGAATAAAAATACAGTACACTACTGTAAACTTTCTTCTACTGATGATGGAGAATGTCTAGGACTTTCTTTTCTTCTCCTAAATAATGAGATTGGGGCATGGAGTCTATTTTCAGAGACTGAATGTGGGATTACACTGAACAAGGGAGTGATCCACTGTATCATTTATCCTGAAAGATGTACCCAATTTTTCAAATACAGTTCTGTTGAAAAGCGCCACATTATGCAATATATGTGTTTGTCAAATTGCTGTGTTGTCAGCCAGAAACCTTGTTATACATGGTTCTTTTATCATCGTTACAAGGTTTTTGATTGACAAGAAATGTTATTTTAAATGGATTTGATGTGTCATTAGAGTATAACAAGACTTTTGACTGACACCTTGACAAAAGGAATGTTACACCAACCAGATACAGTCGGAGTACTTGTAATAATACTTATTATTCTTAACTGCCCAAGGAATCAACGCCTTTAAAAAAAAAAAGTTCCTTCTTCAGGTTGCTCAGGTGTAGTTACAGCACATGCATTGTTGTTCAGTGGCTGAATAGATTACACCTGTAATTCAGCAGGGCTGTAATTTGTGGTCTAGTTATCTCACTTGCAGTTGGCAGGGTTTTAATATCCACATAAAAGGGTATCTCACTTGTCTGCCCGTCTCTGGTTTATGTTATATGTAGTGCAAAATCTCAGAATGTTCTCTTTAATAACTTGAAATTTTAATAAGGACCTAAGGAACAGTTGAAATGTGAGTGAACTTATATTTAAATGAGGGCTTTGAGACCTGAGAGAGTCTAACTTGGCGAACTCTAATTAAATCCCACAAGGCCACCAGGTCTGCCTCCTTTGCTCTTGATAGTAAAAGTGAGGTCTTCAGAAAGAGTCCCCTGGCAGTATACAAGTGGGAGGAAAGAAATCCTTCAACCCTCCAGAATAGCATTTTATAAAGCAAGAATTCCAGCAGGAGTACCAGGGAGAGGAACAATAAGCTCGAGCATGAAAATGAAAACTAGTAAGCTGAGAAATAGGCAGTGAGTATTAGAGGGCAAAGTGTTTTCAAGCATAGGTTTCCCACCCCTTCTAATACCCCTACTCATACTCAAGCATTGGCATGAGATACCCAGCACTAAATGAGGGGGAAGGATAACGCTCCACAAACAGCCTTTAATTAAAACTAAGTTGGCCCTTACAGCTCTTTGACTGTGTTAGCCAGTTGGGGATTAAGTATTAATAACTCAAAATGACAGCAGCTAGGGAAAGTTTTACTCTTATATCTGTGAATACTTTCGGTTTTTGAAAGTAGCAAAGCACATTTGTGAGTCTTATTTGGAAAAATGATATAGCATGAGGACAAGGGTTGGCGTTTCAACTGTTATGTGTATATTGTTCCTATGTTTCTTTGGATAGTGCCATTATTGTGCAGTTGTTCCCATTTAAAAGTGTATACCAACAGGTGCCAAACCCTGGCCTGAGGACTGGACCTGGTGTCTGCTGCAATCCTTCCCTGGCATGAACGGAGCTTACCGCTCCACCAGGGAGCTTCTTGTTGCACCTCCAGTCGCCCCCAATCTTCATGCCAGCCAGCCACTTCCAGGTTATATTGTTCCAGCAGGATTTGCACCTGGGTTTCCGGGCAGATGCAGTTGACCAGTGCAAAGATTGGGGGAGATTGGAGGTGTGACAAAGAGGCTCCCCGGAGGAATGGTAAACTCCATTTGTGCTAGGGAAGGCCTTTCTGGAGCACAGTGGTCTCCACTTGTATAGATACATGGCTTAATTTTGTGTTATTTCTGAGGTGAGAGGGGACTCACTCATGGTTTCTTTTGCTTATGTAGTTCACATGTAGTGTACAACCAACCAGCAGTTTCGTAGCTCAGCTTGTACAATCAGCTCTCACGGACAACGCCATAAAATCACTATATTTTATGTGTGCTTCCATCTCTATATTTGTGGTTCTATGTAATTCTGTGATCCTCATGATTTTTGGCATTTCCAGCTTCCTCCACAGGGGGCACTGGAAGCCCCTCTGGCCAACCTGATCTCCTGGGCTTGTGGCAGCAGACGGGCAGCCCAATCCTGTTTTTCTCGGTACAGCAGCACCAAAATGGCAACCTCTGTATCCTGCATGTGCTGAGAAGCTGCTGGAGGAAAGTCCTAGGTCTCACAATGGGGTTTCTCACATCTGTGCTGGCTGTTTTGTTGGTGCAGACTTCAAAACCCCTGTATTGGGCTTTTCAGCCTGGCACGGTGGATAGGATCTGGCGAAGGAGATCCTTCCACCAGTCCCACCCCCCTCCTGCGCTGGTTCTCTACCTCAGTTCTGCAGACACCGCACCCAACACATCCCTGACCCTCTGGAGGCTTTACTAGGCCTTTAAACATCACTTCCAGTTTTCTCCAAAAACCGAAAGTGAGATTCTAAAGCCTCACCGAGGCCTTAGAAATCATTCTAAGGGTCACAGAGGCCACGTGCAGCCTCCTCAGCCCTCAGAATGCCCTCCAGATGCGACTGGAGTTCTGCTCTGGTTGTGTTCGGAGGGCTATAGGTGCCAAGACCGGCAGATTTTATTATCTGCGGGTTTTGGTATCTGTGGGGGAACCGGGAACAGATCCCCCATGGATACTGAGGCACCACCTGTACTTTTTTCAGACAGTCTCTCAGACTTCAGCTATTGCTGCAGCATTCAGAGGGGCTCAGTATGGGAGGAAGAAATCTTTTTAGGAGCTTGGCATACTGTGATCATCTATCTGTGGATATTATAGGAACAGAATATGAAAGTGTGCTTATGCCCGCAACATTCCAAGCAATCTATATGTGCTGTTATGCCTGTGAATGGGGCTTTCAGATCCTTGTGTTTGCAATTAGAAGACACCTTCCTACATATTCCAAGGTACTGCATTAGGCTGAAACCATCTTTTCTCAGAACTTGTTCACTGTCAATCTCACAGCTTTTTACTCAAAACGGTGACAAAATAATGGACCGAACATGTGCCACTTTTAATCTTCCAGGGCTCGAAACTCTATAACAATAACATTTTCCCTTCAAATACAGCATATGCTTGGGAAGACCTGACATTTTCTTAAGAATTCCTACATCTCATCCGTCGGGGGAACTTTGCCACTGCTACAAGTGAACGTTGCTTTTTATATTAAATATTTTAATAATTTCCTTTATATAGCTCAGATTGACATTTCCGCCTCCTCAGCCTCACACACTCTGATAAAACAGTCCTTTCATGATAAAATTAGTGTTCAAACTGCATAAATTGCTTTTTTTATTATAAGGAAAATAGACGGACTGGAAGCAGTCCCACAAAATAATTAACTTTTTAAAAACTCCACCCTGATTTATCAGTGCTGCGTATTATTGTTAGAGTTTTGGTGCAACCAAACCTGGGGGAGGTAATCTGAGGAAAGAATAATGGTGGTTCTTTTTCCAATGCATGAATTAGTGGTATTCTACTGTATGTTACATCCCCACAACTTTCTTTTTACCAGTTGACCACTGCTGTGGGGTAGGTCTATTTATTGTGGTCTGTAGTGCAGAGAATAAATGATTGGCAGTCCAATCTACTTCCACACTTTCCTGGAAGTAAGCCCCATTGACTCTAATGGAACTTACTTCTGAGTAGACATGCATAGGATTGGGCTGTGGATTGACTATGAAGTCTGGAGAGAATAGACTTGCCCTATTATAGAAGAACAAAATGTTCAATTTGAAAGAACTTTGGAGATCATCTAGTTCAATTCCTTGCTCAGTGCAGGCAACTGCTACAGCATCCCTGACAGATGATCATCGATTCTGTGCTTGAAAACTTCAGAGAGCACCCACTACTGCACTGGGCAGACTGTTCTATCACTCTTACAATTAGTACAGTGTTTCTCAAACTGTGGGTTGCGACCCACCAGTGAACCAATTTCAGGTGGGTCCCCATTTATTTCAATATTTTATTTTTAATATATTAGACTCGATGCTATCATGGTATGTGACTGCATTTGGGAAAATGTTACACATCTGTACTTTTATCGGCTACTATGTATATGCTTTTAACAATGATAGCAAATGGAACTTACTCCTGAATAGCTGTGGGTAGGATTACAGCCTAGGATTGCTAAAAATTTTCCTGTTTAATGATGTCACTTCTGGTCATGACATCATTTCCGGTGGGTCCTGACAGATTCTCATTCAAAAAAGTGGGTCCCGGTGCTAAAGGTCTGAGAACCACTGAATTAAGTAAATTCTTCCTGTTGTCTAGCCTAAATGTACTTCTCTGTAGTTTCAATCCACTGCTTCTTACCCTGCCCTCAGAAGGATCAGAGAGCATGCCTGCTCCTTTTTCTATGTGATAGAGACCTTCAGGGACTTGGAAGGTGGTTATCAGTCTTTGCTTCTCTAGGCTAAACATACTAAGCACTTTCAGCTGTCCTTCCCTGGACTTGGTTTCCAGAACCATCACCACCTCTGTTGTTGTTCTCTGAACCTGTTCCCACTTGTCAGTATCCTTCTTAAAACATGGTGCCTAGAACTGGACAAGGTATTGCAAGAGTGGTCTGACTAGGGCAGAGTATTGTGGAACAATTATTTTGTGTGATCTGGACTCTGTGCCTCTATTAATGCAGCCTAATATATTTTCTTGCAGCTGCATCACATTACTGGCTCAGGTTCAACTTGTGGTTCACTAATGGCCCAATCCTCTTTGTGGTTTGCACCACCAGGGCATGCACTCCGCTGGTACAAGCTGTCACAAATGTGCCGTAAAGCATGTTGTGACAGTACACCAGTTAGTAGTTCCAGGAGGAAGACCTTCTCGTGCATGTCAGTATAGCAGAGGATGCCTGCAGGAGCAGGTTCCCAATCTGTGTCATGACGCACTGGAGCATCACGAGGCACTTGCCAGAGTGTTGTAGGCTGCTTGCTGCCTGGCAGCGAGACCACAGTGTGAGTCCCCTTACAGTGGCAGGAGGCTCAGCACAGGGGGCAGAGCTGCAGCCTATGAAAACCACGCACTGTGAATAGCTCTTCCATTCGCTCTGACCCTCTTACTGCTGTTTGGAGGCTTGCATTACGCCTCTGAACCCAGAAATGAATGGCAGTGACATCACCACATGTTGTGTTTTGCGCTATCGTTACTTTTGGGTACTTAACCGCTGCATGTAAAGCAGTTATTATTATGCCCATATTGCAGTTAGAAGGCTAAGATGGGCTTGCTGAGGGCCACTTACTGTATGCATGCCAGAGGCTAGATTTGAGCCAGAACTCCTGATTCACAGCTTAGGGCACAATCCTAACCAACTTTCCAGCACTGACATAGCTGTGCCAGTGTGGTGTGCACTGCATCCTGCAGTGGGGAGGAAATCAAAGAGGCCTCCTCAAGGTAAGGGCATGTTTGTTACCTTACCTTGGGACTGCATCCTGGCTAGGAAAGGATGCAGACTAGTGCTGGAAAATTGGTTAGGTTTGTGCCCTTAGTCTCTTAGCTGCTATACTGTATACTTCATGATGTATGTGCATGTCTCTCCTTCTATACCCCGTCTCTTTCAATGTTGTTAAGAACTTTTCAGAGAGCACTTTAAGATGTGTTTTGCAAAGTGTTTATTATGTTTATTACACACTTTAAAGTATGCTGAATTAGTCTAAGAGTTAGTTAACTATGTCTTCATTTATTTGTGATGGTATTGTATTACTATATACCTTATTTCTAAATTATAACATGTACATACAGCGCAATCCTATCTTGTGTTGGAACAATCAGGCCAGGAGGCCTGCGCTGTATCCAGTGCAAGATAGGGGCCCAAAGTGGCTCAACAGTAGGTAACCCTTGGGTAAGCCACCGTAACCCCAATGGTTCTCCTTGGATTTGCCTCAGCTCCGGAGGTGGCATAAGTCCGAGGAGAGTGGAATGGCTTGCAGCTGCTCCACACTCCTCGGGAACAGGGGCTAGGATCTGGCATTTTTGCCGGGTCCCAGCCCTGCCTCCCGCTGTCCGCCCTCCCTCCATACTAGAATGTAAGCCAAGCTTGGCCAACGCAAGCCACCCCTATCAAGTCAGCCCTATCAAGTCTCAAGGAGGAGTAAACGTGCCTTCCAGCACGTTTGCGACCCTCCTGGTTGGCACAAGGGACTTGCGCCAGCCCAAGGCGCAGTTTGATTTGCACCTATAGTGTTTTATCTTGTATTCTGATTGTTTTTTTTACAGCCAAAAGATTTCCCCTTGATAAATATAGAATTGAAACATTAGGAACTTGCCAATTTTCATAGTTTTCCATGTCCTGTTGCTCTTGTGGTGATTTTTACCTCTCTGTTTTATCTTTCCACTTCTTCCCTTTCACCCCACCACTCATTCAGAGTGCAGGAAATGCAAGGGCTTCATCTGCTGTCTATACTGTCTTCAGTCAAAACTGATTGTTTTCCTTATTGTTTTTTCACTTACCGGTTAGGTGGGGGGTGGGAATTCCTTAGGGGCTTTCACTTCTGGCTCCAAGTACCTGGTGTGGGTCAGGCATGTCCCACTCCGGGGACAATGTCAGGTGGGGCGTTTGATTGGAGCGATACACCTGTCAAACAATAATGAAGGTATCCTAAGGCAAGCTCAGGGAGGATAGAAACCTCCTGTGAAGCAGAAGGGCACAAGCTTGCTTGATCTTGATTGTGTACCTGTACCTGACTCATTATATTCACTGTGGGGCTCCTGATTGGTTGAGATCACACAGTGAACCCTACTTAAGCTTTAAAAATGACTCCAAAGTGGCAGCATATCAGAAAGGGTTTTGGAGGGACTCTTTGCAGCCGTCAAAAAAAAGCCTACTTTAATCTCAAAAATGTTTGCATGTAGGTACTAATTATAGTTCATAGCAGATGTGTAACACCTCTCCCCAGCAACTGGGGCAATGACGTCACGACATCAAGCAATGCCATGAAGTCAAACAACTCCCAGGACACTCTCCCAGGACAGGGCTTCACATTCCTCCTCTTGGCTTTGGTGAAGGCTCAGAGCCTTTTCTGAACCCAGGAGGAGGCATGGCACAGCCTGAAAATCTGCCCTCTGGGAGAAAGTCACAACATTCTCCCCAAGGGTGGAGATCCTCAGCACCACTTCCCAGCATTGGGAAAGGCGCAGAGCCTTTCCTGAAGCTGGGAGGAGCCACTGCAAAGTTTGCGGCACCCCATCTTTGAGGTGACTGGGGGGAGCCTGGGAATAGTCAGGTGCCCCCTGGCGTGGCACCTCGGGCTCATGCCCTCGATATGGCTCTGACTCATAGTAATTGATAGACATCCTCTCTAAAGATATTCTGTCCTCCATGAGAAGGTTTTCCTTCTTTCCCTTCACTTTGCCCGGAATACTGAGGGAGAAAATAATCTGGATACAGTTTAGGAAAGTGATCTTCAACTCAGTCAGCAGCTAGCTTCTGAATATTAGCTAAGAAATATTGGAAATTATAGGATGGTGATAACTGGTTATAATTTACTCACATTCTAGCTCTAGCATTCTGACCTCATCCACCATCTGTGCTCTAATACAGGAACTAATAAAGTTCCTGTATAATAAAGGAACTAATACAGGAACTAATACAGGAAATAATAAAATCAGCCGGTTATGACTATGAAGACCCAGCATTCCATGCAGTTAGTGTCGCTGGTCACCGTCTTCATCATTTATATGATACCTTAGCAGAGTTGTCATCTGGAGTGGTCTGGTGAAAGTTTGCTACCAATGTTGTGATAGCTTGTTGATTTACTGCATTAACAAGGAGATTGGTGCTATATTTTGAGCCTTGCTTTTAATTGATCTATCAACTAAACCAATGTTTCTTAAACTGCGGGTCAGGACCCACTAGGTGTGTCACGAACCAATTTCAGATGGGTTCCCATTCATTTTACTATTTTATTTTTAATATGTTCGATGATGCTACCATGGTATATGACTTCATTTGGGGAAATGTTACAGACCTGTACTTTTAACAAGCTACTATTAACAATGATAGTGAATGGGATTTACTCCTGGGTAAGTGTGGGTAGGACTGCAGCTTAGGATTGTTAAAACTTTTCCTGCTTGATGATGTCACTTCTGGTCATGAAAACAGTCCTGATCCATTCTCATTCTAAAAAGTGGGTCCTGGTGCTAAATGTTTGAGAACCACTGAACTCAAACAGATTTAAAACAATTATTTAGAACAGGGGTGCCCAAACCCTGGCCCTGGGGCCACTTGCAGCCCTTAAGGCCTCTCAATGTGGCCCTCAGGGAGCCCCCAGTCTCCAATGAGCCTCTGGCCCTCCAGAGATTTGTTGGAGCCCACACTGGCCCAACGCAACTGCTCTCAGCATGAGGGTGACTGTTTGACCTCTCATGTGAGCTGTGGGATGAGGGCTCCCTCCACTGCTTGTTGTTTCATGTCTGTGATGCAGTAGCGGCAGCAAAAGAAAGGCTGGCCTTGCTTTGTGCAAGGCCTTTTATAGGCCATGAGCTATTGCAAGACCTTCATTTAGTCATATAAGTTCAACTTTAATATATTCATTTATGTAAACTTATGTAAATTTATTCAAATTTTAAATGTAAATTAATTCTTTCCCCCCCGGCCCCCGACACAGTGTCAGAGAGACAGTGTGGCCCTCCTGCCAAAAACTTTGGATACCCCTGATTTAGAACAATAGGTAAAGAAAAAAGTAAAGTGTAGTGACATCCCTTTGGAATAAAATAGAACCTGTGCATTCACAGAATGAAATATCTCCAAAGACTGTAACCAATTATATATGGAATGTTTGTGAATTAGTCCAAAATATATTATCTTTTCTGATTGTAAATCCAGACATAATTCTATGAATTTCATGTAATGATTTTATCCAGATAAAATTAGAATCCATAAACATATAAGCATGTTAGACCTCTTGATCCTGAGAGTTGATTGTTTGATTTTTTTTTTTAGTTTGAACTTGTGTTTAATAATGTCCTTCAGTTCATGAAGGTGTTCTCTAATAAAGGACAGGAAGTCAGATAAGTTCATTCATTCTGCCAGTCAAGGTCACTTGTACTTTTATAAAGCATAGATTTTAGATTTGATTACCAAATGCAAGGTTCTTGTTTTCATAACTGTATAGAAACGGTATTTGGAGGAAGTATTGGAAACCATTATTTAGCTTTTTATAGCTTCAGCATAAGTGAATTATTGAGGAGAAGATTAAAGTTTGGCCCGTACCATTGAGATCACTTGTGAATCCAGACAGACTGTTCTTTGATGTTATTTTCAATAGGGCTCTGACCTAAAAGAGACATTGAACTATTATCGGGCACCTTTGTTCTTTCTGTGTACAAGATGCCAAAAGCATTGGGGCTTTTCCTTTTGAACTCTCTTTAAGAAATGAGCTGCTAGTGCTTTCATTGTCTGACCCTAAAGTGGCTGCATCAATTCTAGAAAAAATAACAATAACAGTTGTGAAATATATGAGGTCTGCTTGTGTTACTCACTGATGAAAGCAGTTCTTATTGGTCTGGCACATTAGTTCAGAATGAACGAACACAGCTTGGAGTGGAGTAAACCATGTTTAATGTGCACTTGTGTTCTTCAGGTTCACGTATCTAAACTAAAAATACATTGAACTTTCCTCCCCTGTTTGCGGGGGCAGGGGGGGAGGTTTGAAAACCTTTTGAAACATCAACACACCCCTTTGAAGTGTGGAAATGCTCCTGTAAAGTGTTCTCATTTTTGGAAAGGGGTTTTCACAACTCTTGACCTATGAAACCTGTGATGTAAAGAGTGTGTTGATCAATTTCGTTAAACCTATTTGTTGAAACAATATTTCTCTTGGTAAGATTCAACAGAGATGTTTTCTTCAAGTTTCAACCAATTACTATATTTGAGGTTGGAAATTATGTTTTTCCTTTTTCCTTTATGTTGTAGGCTAGCATTCCAGATTATTTGGGAGTGTTTTATCTTCTTCAGGAGAGTGTTTCTTGGTTTCTTTTCTTCAATCAGCTGGAGTAATTTCTTTTTCTTCTGAAAAAGCATTCCTCTGTAGCATTCCTCTGTAGCAGCAATTTTCAACCAGTGTGCCATGGCACACTGGTGTGCTGCAGAGGGTCTGCAGGTGTGCCAAAGGAATTTGGGGAGGGTCATTTACTATTAAGGCCATTTGGGGATGTGAGTCCCCCACCAGCAGCATGGTGTGCCTTGTCAAATATCTAAAAGCTGATGGTGTGCCTTGACAATTTTAGCACCTTGTCAGTGTGCCCTGAGATGAAAAAGGTTGAAAATCGCTGCTCTGTAGCATATTTGCTTTGAGATTGTTGCTGCTATGTGAATGGTCCTGTCTAGTGGTAGGTGGTTGGAATTAATGGCCTTTTGGTTTGTCCCACCTGCATTCTATGAATGGATGTGTGTGTCTTTGATTGAGACACATTCACGTATTAATTTTTGATAGTGCAGTCCTAAGCATGTTTTTTCAAGGAGACTTGCTTCTTGGTAAGTGTTCTGAGGACTGCAAATTAAGCCCAGTTCTATTCAGTGCTGGCACAGTGGGACTGCTGCTAGACCCATGCTGTACCAAACGCTGAAATTGAGCAGGTTGGATGTCTCCTTGGGGCAAGAGAACATTTGTTCCTTTATCTCATGTAGAGCCCCAGTCTGTGCACACCCAGTGCTAGTGCAATGGCAGCAGCGCTGGCGGTAACTGACAATAGGATACAGCTGTTAATGCATGAAATCAACTCTTTGCTGATGCACTATTGCCTAATTTGATGGCAGAATTAGGACAGCAGGGGGAGGAGATTACGGGTTTGATGGAAAGGGGCAAATAGATCTCCATTCTGTTTGACCGTACAGATTCCAAGATTTACTTATGAATAAAATAGGGATAGCATGAGACTTCAAAGGGAGGGGAACCTGAAATGCAGATATGTCCTTCCTGAAAGGTCTGGCTCCATCATGAATCCTTGGACAATTGAGGTTTTCTCAATGCTTAACATCAAAACTTGAAAAAAAAACAATTGATTTTTGAGATTCACCAAAAGGAGTTCACGCATTCCAAAAATATATTCCATGTCACGTTGTCCAAAACTGTGTATTTTAAGAGCATTTATTGTGGCTATTGCATTAAACCTCATTGCAACTAGGGAGGTAGGTACTCTTGAGGTTCCCCACCTCACTGGGACTCCTTACAGCAGGCTATATAACAGCAAAGGTTCATTCCTCCTACTTGGCATCCCAGGAGGGAAGTAACAGCTGCACTTGCCTACTCCTTTCATGGGAACCTTTTGCGTGCTAAATTTGGGGGAAGTTGAAAATGTATTGCTGCCTCAGAGGGACTTTGAAGTATTTCTTCAATAAATCAAGGTTTAAATGTAAATGTGGTACTTCTACCTGCTCTGCACAAGCCCTAGTAGAATCCATCACAGTCAGGTTTACAGCCTATTTCTTAACTGTTCAGTGATTAGCCATTGTTACTTCCTACGAACCAGGCAAATATGCTAATTCAACTGCCTCTAAATGAGCAGAGCATAAGAACCTGTCACTCAAAAGTGTCTGTCTGCTGAGACTTGTACCTTGAGAGAGCTTCAGTTACAAGGAAAAATTCCCTTTGTGACTGATAATAGTAATTCTTTCTAGTAATAATGGGGTGGGATGCGGGTGGGGGGAGAAACGTGCAATGTTCAGACTATCCCAGTATAAATTAAAAGTATCAAAAATGTAGAGAATCAGGCAGTATTTAAATAGATACCACAAAAGTCCTCCTCTCTACCAGCAAAACTATCTTCCACCAGACAGCAAAATAATGAGAGGATTCTAAATATACTGTCTAGATTTCATGCAGAATTACCACTCCAAAGGTGCCCAACACCCTCACTTTAATTTTCTAAGAAATTCATTAACTTTTCCACACATTTAAATAACTAAAAATGTACTCTAAATATTCTGTAGCAGTATTTCTCTGCTTAAAAAAAAAATTGCCAGACATCCACCATCTGCTGTTGTAGACCAACCGGTCTATGGCTGTAATGTCTGAGTTCTCTTCTTTTCTATCCTCCTATATAATTAAAGATTTCAGTCTTCAATGATGCCTTCCTTTCCCGTTAAAAAAAAAGACCAAGTGTAAGTTTACCCAAAGTGTATTAATCATTCCCCTGCTACTCACTGATAAGACCAGTGCTCTGTACAGTTGAAAGCTATTAAACTTGTCTGTTCAGAGGCTGTTAAAAATCCTCAGCTGAATATTTGGCGAAACTCCAAAATTATTACCATAATACCTTCTGAAATGAGACAGAAAACATAATGTATTACAATTGATAAGTGCGTCATTTGTACTGTAAATTTCATTTATATTGGTAATATTAAATATTTTAATTGTCTTGGCCACATTATATGGCCTCGGTTACTTGAATAATTTAGTTCGTTGACAGCATTATGACTAGGGAAGGAAATATCTAAAAATCATAAATATTTTACATTTGGGTTTACAGAGCAATTACAAGGCTTTAAAAGGCTGTTGCGAGGTTGTGTTGGCTTTTTCCAAGATCCATTTTTATCACAGCAGTTAATGAATTCTCTTCTCACTGAACTGGATACTCTTCTCATTTTCAGTCATGACGATTGCTTTTAGGCAGCCTGAGTGGAAGGGTATGTTGTGATATGTTGTGATTTTGTAAAGTTGTAACTGAACAGGACAAAAAAACTGTAGTTGAAATTGCTGCAGATGCTCCACTTGCATTGAAAATGAGGCCTATGATGGAAGAGATTTTCTCATATTTTCACAAGTGAAACATGTTAAAATGTCCTTCTGCTTACCACTCATAACTATGGCCTCAACATTTAACAGATTAATTGGTTAGAGCAGTGTTTCTCAAACTGTGGGTCAGGACCCACTGGGTGGGTCACGAGCCAATTTCAGGTGAGTTCTCATTTATTTAAATATTTTATTTTTAATATATTAGACTTGATGCTACAATGGTATGTGACTGCATTTGGGGAAATGTTACAGATCTGTACTTTGAACAGGCTACTATGTATATGCTTTTAACATTGATAGTTAAGTGGAACTTACTCCTGGTTGAGTGTGGATAGGATTGCAGCCTAGAATTGCGAAGTTTTCCTGCACTTCTGGTCATAACATCACTTCCGGTGGGTCCCAATAGATTCTCATTCCCAAAAAGTTTGAGAACCACAGGGTTAGAGTAATTGATTAACAGCCCAATCCTATCCACACTTTCCTGGGAGTAAGTCCCACTGACTGTAATGGGACTTACTCCTGAGTAAACATGCATAGGATTGGGCTGTTGGGCTGTAATCTACTCAAACTTGCCTGGGAATAAGTCCCATAGAATTCAATGGGACTTATTTCTGAATAGACATACATAGTGTTGTGCTGTCAAAGTGTGTGATTGAAATTTCTGTGTTTTAAAATTCCCTGACAGATTCCTGGATGCTTTAGCTAGAATGTACCTTAAGGTCAAACTAAACTTGGGCTGACTGAATGACCTGTACAAGTGGGTTTTTGTTAGACATACGGCCCAATCCTATCCACCGACAGAAGTGAGAGGATGCCAGCAGAAGTGGAATTCTGCTGTCAATCTGGCAGCAATGGCACAAGTTGGATCTTATCTCCACATCTGCAGGCCTTCCTGCTCCTTTTCCCTCCTTGAACATATGCCACCAAAATAGGTGGCATATATCCAAGGATACTTGTAGGTGGCCCCAGGTTTTACGCAGAGATAAGTAAAGACCGTTAGCATTGTGCGCGCTATCGGCCATTGCCCCACCCCACTTCATGCAGGCAGGCTGAGGGGGCAGGCTCCCATTGGACCGTGCCGTTTGGTGCGGTGGGGGCTGAGCTCACATGGGCAATTCCCGCCTGCAGGAGCTCAGTTCTGGGAGCAGCAGTGACACAGGACAGATGCGTGCGCGGGGCTCTCCTCTTCCCCTTGCATCCTCTGCGCCCAGCAAGGCTGCGAAGGCAGTGATATCGGGCGGGAGGGAGGCTGGCTTAAGGAGCACTCCCCAGGAATGCGGCAGTAGCGTCTGGGGGAAGTGGGGGATTTTCTTCTCCCTGCGTTTGGAGGCAGAGTGGCAGGCGGGCGAGCGGCTCCCCCCACCTCCCAGCTCTCTTTGAGCAGCCACTCGAGGAGTGCCTTTGTAGCGCACCTGAGGCTGCAGGACCCTGTGCAAGGGGCGAGGGCTGTGCTGGGTGCCCAGGCACTTCAGTAAGGGGTTGCAGGAGTGGGCAAGGTCGCACCCTACTCTGCCACCTCGTAGGCAGTCCTTGGGGGTGAGGGCTGCTTAGGGCTGGTTGCCCCCCCTTTTTCTGTTAAGTTTGGTAGCTACTGCTCATCCATAAGAGGAGTGGGCTGGTAGTTGAGGGTGCTTGTGTTTGGAAATACAAAAAAGCTAAGCAGGGTCAGCTGTGGTTGAGTTTTGGAGGGGAGACCTAGAATTGGAGAACATAGTGTTTTTTCCCCCCTTTGTTCTCCATAACATTCAAGTGCAGAACTCCCCCCCCCCATTTATTTAAAGGCTGGTATAGTGGCACTTCTTGCTTAAGTTGCTGCCATGCCTAAGAAAGCCCAGAAGAAAGGGGGGAAGGTGCCTAAGCGCCCCCCCCCAAGCCAATGGAGCCTGCCTCATCTTCTGATGAGTTAGAGGAAGTTAATGAGCTGAGAGCTTTGGTGGCATGTTTTGAGGCACGCCAAAAGGAGAGGGCTCTCCGTAGAGCTGGCAAGGGGGACGGTGGTGCTTCTTCAGGGCCCCAGGCACCTGGGCATACATTTACTAGGCCAGGGCATGGGTCTAACCTAAAGTCTATTCTATCCTCTGCAAAAAGGACCAAGGCCATGGTGGATGCTGAGGACTCTTCTGAAGATGAAATGCAGGTGTCCGGGGAGTTGGAACAGGTACATAAGAACATAAGAACAGCCCCACTGGATCAGGCCATAGGCCCATCTAGTCCAGCTTCCTGTATCTCACAGCGGCCCACCAAATGCCCCAGGGAGCACACCAGATAACAAGAGACCTCATCCTGGTGCCCTCCCCTACATCTGGCATTCTGACTTAACCCATTTCTAAAATCAGGAGGTTGCGCATACACATCATGGCTTGTACCCCATAATGGATTTTTCCTCCAGAAACTCGTCCAATCCCCTTTTAAAGGTGTCTAGGCTAGACGCCAGCACCACATCCTGTGGCAAGGAGTTCCACAGACCGACCACACGCTGAGTAAAGAAATATTTTCTTTTGTCTGTTCTAACCCGCCCAACACTCAATTTTAGTGGATGTTCCCTGGTTCTGGTATTATGTGAGAGTGTAAAGAGCATCTCCCTATCCACTCTGTCCATTCCCTGCATAATTTTGTATGTCTCAATCATGTCCCCCCTCAAGCGTCTCTTTTCCAGGCTGAAGAGGCCCAAACGCTGTAGCCTTTCCTCATAAGGAAGGTGCCCCAGCCCCGTAATCATCTTAGTCGCTCTCTTTTGCACCTTTTCCATTTCCACTATGTCTTTTTTGAGATGCGGCGACCAGAACTGGACACAGTACTCCAGGTGTGGCCTTACCATCGATTTGTACAACGGCATTATAATACTAGCCGTTTTGTTCTCAATACCCTTCCTAATGATCCCAAGCATAGAATTGGCCTTCTTCACTGCCGCCGCACATTGGGTCGACACTTTCATCAACCTGTCCACCACCACCCCAAGATCTCTCTCCTGATCTGTCACAGACAGCTCAGAACCCATCAGCCTATATCTAAAGTTTTGATTTTTTGCCCCAATGTGCATGACTTTACACTTACTGACATTGAAGCGCATCTGCCATTTTGCTGCCCATTCTGCCAGTCTGGAGAGATCCTTCTGGAGCTCCTCACAATCACTTCTGGTCTTTACCACACGGAAAAGTTTGGTGTCGTCTGCAAACTTAGCCACTTCACTGCTCAACCCTGTCTCCAGGTCATCTATGAAGAGGTTGAAAAGCACCGGTCCCAGGACAGATCCTTGGGGCACACCACTTTTCACCTCTCTCCATTGTGAAAATTGCCCATTGACACCCACTCTCTGCTTCCTGGCCTCCAACCAGTTCTCAATCCACGAGAGGACCTGTCCTCTAATTCCCTGATTGTGGAGTTTTTTCAGTAGCCTTTGGTGAGGGACCGTGTCAAACGCCTTCTGAAAGTCCAGATATATAATGTCCACGGGTTCTCCCGCATCCACATGCCTGTTGACCTTTTCAAAGAATTCTATAAGGTTCGTGAGGCAAGACTTACCCTTACAGAAGCCATGCTGACTCTCCCTCAGCAAGGCCTGTTCGTCTATGTGTTTTGAGATCCTATCTTTGATGAGGCATTCCACCATCTTACCCGGTATGGATGTTAGGCTGACCGGCCTATAGTTTCCCGGGTCCCCCCTCTTTCCCTTTTTAAAAATAGGCGTGACATTTGCTATCCTCCAATCTTCTGGCACCGTGGCCGTTTTGAGGGACAAGTTGCATACCTTAGTCAAGAGATCTGCAACTTCATTCTTCAATTCCTTAATAACCCTTGGGTGGATGCCATCAGGGCCCGGTGACTTATTGATCTTTAATTTATCAATGAGGTCTGAAACATCTTCTCTTTTAACCTCTATCTGACTTAACTCCTCAGTTAGGAGGGGCCGTTTGGGCAGCGGTATCTGCCCGAGGTCTTCTGCCGTGAAGACAGATGCAAAGAACTCATTTTATTTTTCTGCCATCTCTAAGTCTCCTTTTATCTCCCCTTTCCCTCCCTCACCATCCAGAGGGCCAACCGCTTCTCTGGCGGGTTTCCTGCTTCTAACATATTTGAAGAAGCTTTTATTATTCCCCTTAATGTTGCTGGCCATGCGTTCCTCATAGTCTCTCTTGGCCTCCCATATCACCTTCTTACATTTATTTTGCCACAGTTTATGTTCCTTTTTATTCTCCTCATTAGGGCAAGACTTCCATTTACGGAAGGAAGCTTCCTTGCCCTTCACAGCCTCTCTAACTTGGCTGGTTAGCCATGCGGGCACCCTCCTGGATTTAGTGGAACCCTTCTTTCTTTGCAGTATACACCTCTGCTGGGCCTCTATTACTGTTGTTTTAAGCAGCCTCCATGCACTCTGGAGAGATTGGACTCTTTTTACCCTCCCTTTCAACCTCCTTCTAACCAGCCTCCTCATTTGAGGGAAGTCCGCTCGTCGGAAGTCAAGGGTTTTTGTTAGAGATTTGCCTGGTATTCTTCCCCCAACGTGCACGTCAAAACGGATCGCAGCATGATCACTGTTCCCCAATGGCTCAGTAACATTTACATCTCTAACCAGGTCCTGTGTACCGCACAATATTAAATCCAGAGTCACCTGTCCTCTGGTGGGCTCCGTGACTAGCTGATCTAAGCCACAGTCATTTAGCACGTCAAGAAATCCGGTTTCCTTATCGTGACCAGAACACAAATTGACCCAGTCAATATGAGGATAATTGAAGTCCCCCATGATTACAACCCTCCTTGTCACCTCCCTGATCTGTTTCCTCATTTCAAGGTCCCCATCAGATTTCTGGTCTGGAGGACGATAGCACGCCCCCAGTATTACATCGCTGCACAAGCCTGGTAATTTAACCCACAGAGATTCTACGGTGGAGTCGGACCCACCTTCAATCTCTACTTTGCTGGATTCTATCCCTTCCTTAACATAAAGGGCCACCCCACCTCCAACACGCCCCTGCCTGTCCCTCCTGTAGAGTTTATAGCCCGGGATTGCGGTATCCCACTGATTCTCCGCATTCCACCAGGTTTCCGTTATGCCCACTATGTCAATAAGGTGAAGGCGCCAGCTGCAAGGCCAGTTCCGGTGGCTACTCCTATGGCCAGTGCAGGTGAAATCAATTCAGATGTCTCCCTTGGGCATCAATTCAGATGTCTCCCTTGCAGATGTCTCCCTTGGGCATAGTCTCCAAGAAAGCCCCTGGTGAATTTTGTTTGATTCACCACCTTTCATACCCCAGGGGTGATTCTGTCAACGATGGGATCCCCCATGAGTTGTGCTCTGTGAGGTATACTTCTTTGGACCAAGCTATAGCCCTTTTGCGCAAATGTGGCCCAGCAGCTTTAATGGCAAAGGCGGACATTCAGTCCGTCTTTCACCTCTTGCCAGTACACCCAGTTGATTTTTGCCAATTGGGCTTCCAGTTCAATGGCACATTTTACGTGGACAGAGTACTGCAGATGGGCTGTTCGGTTTAATGTGCAGCCTTTGAAAGTTTTAGCACTTTCCTCCAGTGGGAGGTACAATCCAGAGTTAGGTCTGGATTCACCGCCCACTATCTTGTTGATTTTCTTTTTATGGGCCATGCTGGATCCAGTACCTGCCACGACACCTTGGCGGGCTTTATTTCCCTGTGTGAGGATCTGGGGGTCCCTTTGGCTCACGATAAAACTGAGGGTCCCAACACTTGTCTCGCTTTCCTCGGCGTGGAATTGGATATGATCCAACTGATGAGTAGGCTTCCTCAGGTAAAACTTGAAAGGATTGTGCAGCTATTGAGAGCTGCCATTTCATCCCATAAGCTTACACTCCGGGAGTTGCAGTCTCTGGTTGGGCACTTAAATTTTGCGTGTAGGGTTAGGCACTTAAATTTTAGGCACTTAAATTTTCACCTGGCCGGGCTTTTTTGAGGCGCCTCTGCGACGCAATGGCAGGTTTGAAGCGCCCCTACCATCAGCTTAGGGTTACAGCTGAAATGCAGGAGGACATGTATTTATGGCTTGAGTTTATGGAGCATTTCAACTGAGTTTCTTTTTGGCGGGAGCAAAGGCTTTTAGAAGCAGAGCTCCAGATCCAGTCTGATGCCACAGGTAACCTTGGCTTTGGGGTTTATTTCTGGGGCCGCTAGTGTGCTGCACCCTGGCTGACATCTTGGAAGAGCGACGGCATTTATAGGGACTTGACTTTTTTAGAACTATTCCCCCTCGTAGTTGCAGTATTTTTATGGGCACCAGAATTTGCTAATTCTGCTGTGAAATTCTGGTGCAACAATCAGGCAGTGGTGCAAATAGTGAATAGTCAGACCTCCAAATCTCTCTGAGTCATGCGCTTGTTGAGGGTTTTTGTTCTACACTGCCTGCGTAATAACACCTTGTTTACTGCTAGACATGTGCCCGGGGTCCAGAACAGCGTTGCTGATGCGCTCTCTCGTTTTCAGGAGGAGAGTTTTCGGCAGCTGGCCCCAGAAGCATCCCTGGACCCAGACCCCATGCCCCCCTGGCTGTGGAACCTTGGCTCACCAGGGCCCAGGTGGTAATATGGTCTGCATTAGCATCATCCACAAGGGCCAGTTATCGCTCTAAAATGCGTGAGTTTATAGACTTCTGTCTAGATTCTGGCCTGCCCTTCACTGACTCCATAGCACCCGAGACGGTCATGCAATTTCTCCTGGCACTTAGTGAACGCAACCTGTCAGCTCGGTCGATGGCAGTCTACCTGGCTGCAATTTCCTTCCAAACTAAGGTGGCAGGTTTTCCCGACCCAACATATAACTTCAGGGTAAGAAAAATGCTGGAGGGGTTTAGAAAGGCAGTCCCAACTCCTGTAGACAAGCGCAAGCCTGTGTCTCTTACCATCCTTCACGGGCTCTGTGTTGAGTTTGGGCTGATTTGTTCTTCCCAGTATGAGGTTGGCCTTTTTTGCACAGTTACATTGGTGTTCTTTTTTAGGGCTTTCCATCTCAGCAAGATCTTAACACAGGCCAGAGGAGTTCAAAATGATAGAGCCCTCCAGTGGGATGATTGCGTGCTGGAGAGGCACTCTGTTCGCCTCCGCATTCGAATGTCCAAGACGGATCAGGTAGGTAGGAGGCATCAGGTCACACTTAAGAGGTCGCCTACTGTATTTGCCCTGTAAGGGCCTTGGTTGCATACTGCGCTTTGGCCCCACCTGGCCCGGGCCCCCTTTTTCGCCACAGCGATTTTTCCCCATTAACTGTTGCGCAGTTTATAGTTCTTTTCCAGAGGGCATTAGGCATATGGGCCTCACTCTGGGTGAGTATAGTCTGCATTCCTTTCGAATTGGTGCTGCCTCGGCAGCAGCACAGCTAGGCCTCCTGGTTGCAGCCATTCAGAGGATTGGTAGGTGGCGCTCTGGGGCTTTCAAGTATTATGTGAGGTAAGGCTGCCCAGCATTGCTCAGAGTTCTGTGTTCCTGTGAGTATGGTTTGGGACCCTTCAAGGGGGGGTCTCAGTGGCATTGTGCCTTCCTGGGGGCCATGTGGCTCTGTTTTTTTGGGGGGGATTCCTAGTTGGTCTCCTGGTTTTTGCCCTGAGGGGAGTTTGGGCATTTTGCTGGTTATTGATTTGTTTTTCTCTTAACCTGGCAGGTCCTCAGCAGCTGACCCCAGTGCAGGTCCTCATCTACGGGCACTCTATCATTTTTGGGGCAAGGAAGCACGCCTTGTCCACCAGCTGTGGCTTGCAGTTGGAGTTTAGCAGTTTCGCCAATATCGACTGGGCAGCCCAAAGAGGCATGTGCTGGGGACAATTCCTGCCCATGGTTTGTCACTTTGTCCTTTCACACCCTCCTCCTCAGGTAATCTTTGTCCATTTAGGCGAGAACAACGTGGGCCAGAGGACCTCTAAGTCCTTGAGACTCCAGGCCCGTAGGGACTTTATAACATTGCAGGGTTGGTTCCCGGGAGTTGTTATTCTTTGGTCGAACCTGTTGCCTCGTAGGGTGTGGCATGGCGCTAGGAGTGTGAGGAGGATTGACGTCACCAGAAAGCGCATCAGTGATTACCTGGGGAGGGTTGTTGCGAGTTTGGGCAGGATCGTTATTCCTCACCTGATTATCTGGTGGGATTGCCCTGCCCTCTTTTGTAGCGACAGTGTTCACCTTTCTTCTCAGGGCTACGATTTGTTATTAGCAGACTGGCAGCAGGGCTTGCATAGCCTATTTTTGGCTAGGGAGAGGAGGGACAAGCAATAGGCTGTCCCTCCTTGTGGTGTGATGCATGCGGGGCGGGGTAGGTAGGGCAACTCGGTGTCTATCCAGGGCAGCAAGGTCAAGGGGGGCGAGCCAGAACCGCCCACATGATGCCTAGCCGGCTCGAAGAGGTAGGCTGGCAAATCCCCCTGACTGGTCTGGCTAAGCTTGCATGGTTTGCCCAGTGAGCCAGCTGGCCAGCTCCCCTACCCCCTTTGGGGGTGACGTAGACAGGCTGTACCCAGTCAATCGACTGGTGGCAGCCTGAGTCAGTTGGTTTGCCCTTGAGCCCCAGGGGAGGTAGACAGCTAGGTCAGTTTCCCCCAATTTTAGGCCCCATGGCTAGCCCCCTGGCCCCATCTAGCCCTGCTGCTGTTTTGTGTTGTTGTTAATAAAGTGGCCCTAGTTCAACCCAAAAAACCTCAGCCTGGCATCTTATTTGGGGGGTCAGGGGTAAAAATTATTTTTTAATAATAATTGAACAAGCCCAATTATTTAGAATAATTAAACATGCCCCCTACATACCTCATCATGTCCCCTCCCGACCAACAAACCACTCTCTGCACCAGCTTACCTGTGCAGGCCATCAGCCACAGTGGGCCTCTGCTGCTGCTTTATGGTGGCAGCTCAGCAATGGCCAGTGGCAGTACAGTCTACATGTTTCTGGAAGCCAATTTATGCCCCCAGGGCAGTGTCCTACTGCTGTAAGTCCTAGGTTAGGATTGGACAAGGTAGGTGTCTACCTTGAAGATGTATTACTGTAAGACACTCTGTGAGAGGCTGTTAAGCATTTGGAAATGTCATCAGGTGCAGAATGTGTGTGGCAAGCAGCCCAATCTCCTCCTCCAACATTGATGCTATTGCAGCTGTACTGGTGGAACATGAGCTGCATCCAGTGGCAGTGGGGGTGATCTTTTTATTTACCTCTGTATAGGCCGCTTGGTGACCTATGGGTCTCCTTGAACCCTTTCCAGCTGGCCTAAGTATGAGGAGAGAAAGGGGGTGGACTGAAAAATAGAGGGATAGGATCTGGTATCCACATTTGCCACCGAGATACTCCCCCCCCCCCAAAAATCTTGAACCTCTCTCTACCCGCCACCAATTTATTGACACCTGTGGAGGCTCCCGAAGCCACGGCCTCATGCTCTGTGCCTTTCACCATTTGTGGTAGTGGCCTGGAAGCGTTTGACAGCTTTTATGCCACTGTAAAGGACTTTGCGCTGTGGGAACTAGATCCCACAGTGCAAGGCCACAATAGCATTGGGACCAAAGCTAATGAAAGGGGCACACCCTCACTTTCACTGGTTTCTAACGTTCTTTGTCAGGAAGAATTGAGGGAGTGGCAAACATTCTTGAAGCTCTCATGAATGCAAAGTGGGAGAGTGTGTCAGTAAGGCCAGTTATGGGACTGGGTGACTCAGGCAAATCCTCATGCTGCTTTGCCCTGTCCATGGACGCAAACTCCTGCCATAGCCACTTCATGCATCTGGTTTAATCGAAGACATGAACGCTAAAGAAGGCCAATCACCTAAGTGTGAAATTATGTTTGGAGTTCATTTCGAGAGGCAATTTAGGCCATGCAGGGGAAAGCTAATAAATATTTTATATACGAGCTGCTGTTAACAGTATCAAGTGCTGGTTAGATGTATAAACAGATCTGTTAAACCAGGAGAGCACTTGGGTTTTTTTTGGTTTTTTTTAAAATGAACAAATTATCAACGTTTTTGCCTTGACGGAGATGGTCTAATTAAATGCCTGCAATGGTAGAGAAGGATAGTGAATGGACCATAATGCAATCAGTACAGCAAACAAAGTTAACACAACATTAACTCTGTGATTTAGAGGCTCTTCGGATGACCTTTGCTCTTGATGTTTGCGTCTGCAATATCGATTTAGGCGGCAGTCCTGCATTCATTTATGCATACTTAATTTCTATTGATTTTAATGGGATTTATGCCCTGCTTGGTGCCAGATTACAGTCATAAACCTATGATTTCCAGATTACATAACATCAGGAAATGGACGCTAGTCAGATGCATTGTTGTAATGGTTCCCCCTCCTCCTCTTGTACAGATCTGGATTCAGAAGACTGAAAATCTGGCATCAGAGTTGGGGATACAAGTATGTCCATTAGCATGCATCGTCTGACTTAGTTAACTTATTCTAGTTCCAATATTTAATTTTGGAAGTATTGAGTATTTGAGGCAGATTCTATTTGCTGTGTGAAGTGAGGCTATTATAGAACATTACATGCGTGCTCATAATTAATTTATCCAGTCGTGCAAACAAGTCACACCGGCATTTTCCCATGCTGAAATGAGCACCACTGTTTGCTCCTTAGAGAGCGGGATGAAAACTTGCATTTCTACTCAGCCAGTGCTCGGTGCACTTTGGCCTCTGCATTTTCTATGCATAATTGATACTTTTTCATAGGCTGGGTATTTGTGAGAGGTTCAGATATTTCAGGTTGGGGAAAATCGCTCATTTTGGGGGATGTGGAGGTTGCCTGGCATGGTTAAAACTGTTCTGCACCATGTGGGTGGTGCTTCAT
This sequence comes from Tiliqua scincoides, assembly GCF_035046505.1. NCBI lineage: Eukaryota > Metazoa > Chordata > Lepidosauria > Squamata > Scincidae > Tiliqua > Tiliqua scincoides. Next base: position 39,620,065 of record NC_089822.1, read on the forward strand.
ACAGGAGACTGACTGTGCTATCACCATGCAGGATCAGTTCTTGGTGTCAATCAGACCTGTTGCCAAACATGTTAATACACACATTTGTATGTTAATACACATATTTGCTGAACATGTTCATACACACATTTGTGTGCATGCCAGAAGAATCTGACCCAGGCCAGTCTCATGTTATTTTGCTTGGACTGATGGCAAGGGAAACATCAGATCCCACAGGTCTTCAGATAAAAGGTCAACCGTTGGTTTGGCAACTCTTCCCTCACTGGTTTGTGAGAAGCCTTCCTTTAAGAAATTCCATGCTAAGCCACACCTTGCTTGGCCATCTATTCAGATCTGCAAATTAGGAACTTCCTGGCTCTAAGGTAAAAAGGACTATTTGTGGACATAAAATATGCACGTTCAGGCCTTGCTTCCCTCACCAACTTCCTTAATAACTCAATCTCAAGCTTCTGCTAATCGAGTCACAAGTTTCTTGAGACACTGATAAGTCCCCAGCTGTACTCTTCAAGGCTGATTGTTCTCTTAGAGGGTCATCAAAGAACAAAGAATGGTCCAGGATGAGTTCACCCTGCAATAGTCTCTGCTTTGTCCTATGGGAAATTTCTCTATAAAAGTCTGGTCACAGAACCCTTGTTGCACATTCTCCTCTGCCCTGTGTTGAACATGACCTATTGGTGCTATGTCAAGAACCCCCACTTCCTTCAATGACCCAAGAACTGTGGTGTCAAGAAGCACCTAGGACTCATATTAGACCACCCTCTTCATTTTCTAGCCTTCTTTTCTCATTTTCCCCTGGAGTCAACAATTAACAGCTCTTCATTCGCTCAGTTAAAAGGTTAACTTCTTGAAAGGTTCTGTTTGCTCCATTGTCTTGCTTCCTTCCCTGAGAGTGGCCAAAGCTACTGCCTAGCCTTCTCTGGTTGGCTTATCAAACCCCTTTTCTTTCTTTGTGCCCTCTTTGTGCCCTTTGAACCAGGAAATCACTCGATCTTGATTAACCACAGTCCCTACATCAGCTAAAACCTCATCCCAGCAGATATGGGTAGGTACTCATGGTCATTGGTCCCAACACCCACTGTGTTCTGTGTCTCATGTGCAGCCAAACTGACAACCAGCTTAATGTTTCTATCTCCTATCTGAGTGTGTTTCTATCTGAGTGTGTGTGTGAGCCTGGGACTAGGGCTTATCTATGTGTATATTGCACTGCATATTTTCTCATTCCCCCTTCCTCTTATATTTATCCCTCCCCCAGTAAAGTTGTGTTTTGCACCTATATCCTGAACTTAGAGCTCAGCACATGTAATCTGTTTCTCCTCCTGTATCTGCACATGTGGCACGTGTTTCAGAGCACACATAGTAACATACCAACAGCACAACATGTCAAGTGGGCTTTTATTAATGGGCAGATAAAATGTGAGTGTGCTAAAGAATCTTCTTAAGCAACTGTGTTCACCTAAGACAAACCACCATTACTCACGCTGCTTGTGACGAGATTGCTTTTGTAGTGCAACGTCTACATCCGCTAAATCTTCTTTTATATCTTCTTAAAAGAATACCAAATGAGAGCGATCCATTGTGCTCAGGAAGGCAATAGTGACCATAGGTGTGGCTGATCATTCCATTTTGTCTCATGGAATAGACTTAAAAGTCAACTGGTATACCTGAAAAATACTATTCTGAGATCAGAGTAGATTTCGAATGAATCATGCATATCCTGCATGTCATGTGTGAAAGAATGTACAAAGGAAAAGCCACTTTTCCTTGATTAGGAAGTTGTTATATTATGGAAGTTACTGAAGACCAAAGATGTCAATGAGTGTTGAAAGTTTTATAGAGGTTGATTTAAAATTACAGTGCATGTAAAATACAGTAGCTAAGCAAATCTGTTTTCAGTGTTCATAGTCACACTGGTAAATGGAACTGGTGTGTGTTTTTAATAGGAAAAACTTAAATTGCTTTGCTGTGCTATTGCACAATGAAGTATATAATTTGTGTCCTATTTTGTTCTTACTGAATGGTTAATTTCAGTTGTAGAGTGTATTGAGTTTAAGATCTCATTTAGCTAGAATGTAAAATCTAATATTTTGTGGAGCAAGTTAATTAAATAGAAAGCAATTCTGCAACTTGCTTGCAAAACATTTTCTGCCATTTCATCATGGCCACATTTTTACTGCTTTCTTGCTTAGTGAATGAGTGGCTTCTTAAAGTTCATTTCAGGGTGAATCATTTAGATAGCATGTGGCTAAAGAACATCTCTTTACCTTTGGATAACTGGAGAGAGGACATCATGTAAATAAAGCTACACTAGTATACAGTGCAATCCTATGTATATCTGTTCAGTAGTAAGTCCCATTGTGTTCAATGTGGCTTACTCCAAGAAAGTGTGTATTGTATAGGATTGCAGCCATATAGTCACAAAGGGTGTGAATAGTTACCTCCAACAGTAGGGGAAGCTGTGAACTATCTTGTTTAGGGCAAGTTAGTTGCATCTCTTTCTATATCTGATTAACCATCTCTTTAATTTCCTGGTTTTTTGTCCTGTCATTCTGCCTGTGTAACAATCGCTTGTGATTTTGTTGCTGCAGTAAAGAATTCACAAAACTAAACTCTTCTGTGTTGGGAATTAATATATTCCCTCAAATCTGTTTGCAGGCACAAGGCCAGGCAAATACTATTTTAATGAGTATAATAAATCATTTATTAAAGATTTAATAAAGAATTAAAGATTAAAGAATAAAAATAGAGATGGGAGTAAATACCTGCTCATGTAAGGGTTGAAATATTGCATGGTGTTAATAATGGTGTACATATATGTCATATTTCTGGGGTGATTTTACTACCCCAATAGATTTTTTTTCCCTAAAAGAAATCATGTTAAATTTTGATCCTCAGCAAAACATTTGTTAAGTTTAGTTATAAGTTTGACCCTGAGAAGGCTTCTGCATGAAAAATAAGTGTAGATAAAACGTCACTTGTGAACAAAAGCCACATCTTGGAGCTGCTTGACTTGGAGTAAACAAAGTTGTTCATGACACAGAAGAAAGGTCTCCAGCCCTAGCTGTGCTTCTTCAACTTCATGGCTAAATTCAACCACAGAGTCTGTGTTAGTGACTGGTCTCCAATGTTAGTTAAACATTTGTCACCATACACTTGGTAGTGTGCAGAACAACAGAAGTACCCATTTAGGGATGAGCAATTAAGGGCCATCAAATCACAACATGCTGAGTTTATGCCACAAAGACCTCACACATTCCTATGGAAATGTAAGGTATGAAAAGATCTGTCTGCCTTGCTGTCACTGGGGCATTTGGTGGGCCGCTGTGAGATACAGGAAGCTGGACTAGATGGGCCTATGGCCTGATCCAGTGGGGCTGTTCTTATGTTCTTAACTACAATTCCCAGGAAGCCTTGCAGGTCTCTTGTTATCTGGTGTGCTCCCTGGGGCATTTGGTGGGCCGCTGTGAGATACAGGAAGCTGGACTAGATGGGCCTATGGCCTGATCCAGTGAGGCTGTTCTTATGTTCTTAACTACAATTCCCAGGAAGCCTTGCAGGTCTCTTGTTATCTGGTGTGCTCCCTGAGGCATTTGGTGGGCCGCTGTGAGATACAGGAAGCTGGACTAGATGGGCCTATGGCCTGATCCGGTGGGGCTGTTCTTATGTTCTTATGCATTGACCTGCTGGTGCTGCATGAAACACTCCCATTTTTTTTCACTACCAAGAACCGCTGTGCCAAGCAGGCAGCCAGAACTGGTAACCGACAGCTCTCTTTCCTTTACAGCCCTTCTCCTTTCTTCTCGACTTCCTGGATAATAACTGAGAAATTCCTGGAGAATAACTGAGAATAACTCCTGTGCACTCCTTCCACGCATGACTGAAAAATTCCTGCTCCAGTATCCACTGATCAGGCACCTTTGAGCACAGAGCTGCTGTGCCAACACCCATTGGGCAGTCATTTTTCTGTGGGCCACCTCACAACTTTCCATCTTCCCCAGGGAAGCAGCCTCAACTCCCATACCCTGCTTCCCATCTTAGAAGTAGCTATGGCTACAGCCTAGCCTAACCCTTCTGCTGGGTTTGCTGTCATGCCCTTCCTGCCTTTGCACCCTACTTTTACAATCAGGCAATCACTTGGTCTTGACAGCTGAGCCACATGATTCTTCTAACACTTTGAGTGTACTATAGCAGAAATGGACAGGTAACCTTGGTCCTCAGCATGTGTGGCTTCCAATTGCAAATCCTGGAAAGATGGATCACTGCTAGCCTGCTTGTTGAGGGAAACTTTTAGGAAGTGTCCATGTTCTTGGGCACATCCTGAAATCCTTTCTGAAATGTGGCACTAAATGTATAAAGCCTGACCATCTGTGAAGGATTAGATGGTATGGCAAAATTATGGTTGTGTACACAAATTCACCCACCCCCCATCACTATGTGTAGAATAGAGGGGCATTCAAATATAAAAAGTTTGAACATTCCTAGCTGTGTTGGTGTGTCATGAACTGCGATTTGGTCTGTTCCATTAAAACTATACCTAATATTGCTCTGTTTGTCTGCATCTCTCCCCAGCTTGCTGTTTTGACATGCCTGAAGTTTTGCTTGTTTCAAAAAGTGGTAGATAAATTGGAGGTGGACCAGAAAACATGAGATAGAACATGTAGGAAAAGCTGTGGCTGCTATGCCTCTTACTTCATTGGTAGTTTTAAAGGAAAAGAGGAAATCAAGTTGTGTCTGGCAAACCCATCCCTGTTCTTGATGGTGCCGAGCATGGTAGTTTTGCTTGAGTTTAATGGAAGACCACATGCCCCATGGCTCCCTGAAAACAGGTCCTGATCAGCTTAGGCCCAAATCCTAACCAACTTTCCAGCAGTGGCATAGCAGTGCCAATGGGACATGTGCTGCATCCTGCAGTTGGGTGGCACTCATGGAGTCCTCTTCAAAGTAAGGGAATGTTTGTTCCCTTACCTCGGAGCTGCATTGCCCTTATGTTGGTGCTGGACAGTGGGTTAGGATTGCGTCCTTAATGTCTCCCTTATGGCCTAATGAAGGTCCAAATACACCAAGCACTAATCCATCCATCATAACCGATCAATGGAAAATGAAAGCCCATCAAAAACAATTCATTAAATGAGCAAATAATATTTTTGTGCTTATTGGCTAGAAGAGATTTAAGGGACTTGATCAATGTGGCTCTTGGGTACTGCTATTCAGACACCACCTAGCCCCTATTTTCACATATTTTTGTTTTAAATTTTTTATTTTTTATTTTTTTGGTGGGGGAGAGATTTATTGTTGCTCTGGAAGCATTGCAGAGTTTTTGGCTTCATCTTTGTAAACTATGTGGCAAATAATAAACAGTCATCAAAAGCAATGGCACAACATTGTCTACATTTTCCACGCATTTGGCAGAGATTTCTCATTTTGTACTTTATTGGCTCTGCTGCGTTATAGCACAACAGAGCCCTGGTTGGGGTCTCAGCAGAGCTGTTTACACATTCTGGAGGTACTAAATACTTTTTTTTGCCTCTGCTGGTGTTCTTCCACAGAGTTCCACATAGTCAAATATATAAGGTACGTACTGATGATATTCAGTAATGAGCAGGCTACAGCTGAAAAATTCAACAAGAGGCTTCTAATCTCATATTAAACTTTGTGCTTTTTTGGGTAAACTCTGTTGCAAGAGAAGAACAAAAAAAAAAACTTTTAGGAGAAGGGATTTTGTGATATCAAAAGTCAAATGGCAGGGGTGGGCTTCTCCCTTTGGAAGCCTGTGTACAAAGATAAAGTTTCCCCACTATATTATTCCAGAGAGGATGGAGATAGATTTAATGCATTTTCCATGATAAACCATTTCTGAATATGTGTTGTATTTCAATAATACTGACATAGGTTTTGAGTATGTTAGCAAATTAGAGTCTCAGGGATACCCTTCTTCACATATGATGGCATGAAGACATTTACGACCACACTGCAATAAGAGGACCAAAGCCTGTACCAGAGCTGAATGATATAATCTGGTGATGCTTATAATATAATAATAATAATAATAATAATAATAATAATAATATACAGTATTTATATACCGCCTTTCTTGGTCTTTATTCAAGACTTTATTCAAGGCGGTTTACACAGGCAGGCTTATTAAATCCACGCAGGGATTTTTACAAATTGAAAGAAGGTTCTCTCTTTCAAGAACCACCACATTCAAGGTGTTACACTCCGATCTGGTTTTAACATTCTGGCCTCCATCCTCCCACGCTCCGAGCAGATGGAAAAGCTCAGCTGCAGCTTGCCAGCTGCTTCAAGGTCGCACGGTGCCGGTGGCCTCGAACTGGCGACCTTGTGGATGTTAATCTTCAGGCAAATGGAGGCTCTACCCTCTAGACCAGACCTCCTGCCCACATCACATTATATAAATGTGATGCTGCTCAATCTCCTAATTATGGTTTGGAGGGTAGAATTACCCTGTTACTGACCTCCTCCTCTCTCACAGGAAAATTTCCTTCCTTTTCCTTTCTGAATATAGCCATTGTTAAATCAAACCAGAGTTTGCAAGTTTAGTTCTAACCATGGCTGCAAAGCTGGCTTGTAGGTAACCATGCTTAATGTTAAGATTAAGATTGGTGAGCATATAATCTTAAATTAGCTCTGAAAAGGGGAAAGAGGGCAAATTTTGCCATGAAAGGTTGCACAGGAATTTGTTAGAAGTCCTTGCTCAGAAAAGAGGATTACATTTATGATACAATCTTACCTGCTCCGCCCAGCATTCTAGCACCTCTCCTGCTGGTCTGACTGCTATAAAGCAATCAGTACTGGTTGTAAAAAGTGCTCCAGCAGTGTGCTACTCAGTGCATTGTCAGGGACATTGGCAGGAAAGCTGGAGGCTTTCTGCTAGTGCTAATGGATCAGGAGCTGAGCACTGATTTGGGTAAGATGACGGGGGAGGCAGAAGGAGGTGACTGGAGACTCGTGTCCTTTGAAACTGACTCAACAAATCAGGACAGATATAGTTTGCCTTTCTGCCTAGTTTCCTGTCCTGTGTGCATATCAATAATGGCATGATCTCTCCCCCACCACATCCATCTTTTCCTATTCTTAGTGGGCTGTGCTTATGCCCATCATCTGCTCAGTCTCTTTTTAACTAAGACAAGGTGGAAGAGTCCCCTGGTATCTGGTCTACTTTCATTGTCTCAGCCCCTGTTGAAGAAAGGGGCCACTCCTCCATTCCTAGCTTTGCTCTGTCAATCAAGAAGGACAGCCGAATAAATTATCTGCCATGATTTTAGGCAACTGGTCCAGGAAGGCAGCTTTCCTGATTTCTGCCTTCTCCTTCTTAGTGCTTCTGCCAAAACGGAGCCTTTGTGGTTTGCTCAACTTCCCTCCTTTCTCCTTACCTATCCTTGAGATTTTCTCCTCTCTCTCTCACCTCCCTTAAGCTATGTTTCTCCTAGGTAACATGTGGAATCCTGGGAAAACCAGCACTCTGAATCAGTGGCATCGCCAGAGGGATGCAGGAGGGGGTGTGGGCTGCACTGGGCAACACACACAGAGGTGAGTGTGTGAGTGTGTGACACCACTACTGGCCAAAATTTTTAAAATCTTGGGATTTTTGAATATTTCTATCATGTTATGTATCATTTGATGTGTAATTTCATGCAGAATGCAATGAAACAAACCACATTGGAATACCTCTGTTCTATCAAACATTATAGCCAATAAAACAGTGGGGCGGGGCAATGGTGCATTACTATGCCTACTGCCTGGGGCATTGTCCAGTCTATTGCATGGGAGTAGGTCCATCATGGGAGTGATGCACTGGCCTTCCGCACTGGGTGATGCTCTCTATGGTCACACAGGGGTCCAGATTGCCTTTTAGTAATGTCCCTTAATGTGTCCATTTTGCCTCCTGTACCACTTAACAGGAGGCAGGGTTTGCATTTTGTCTTGGGTTTCCTGCAGCAGAGTATTTTGTTCCATAGTTGCCAACCCTCTATATAGCCTGAGAATCAAATATTTAGGACTCCTCCTGGCACTGAATATGGGTGAGGCAGGCAGACCACCAGCAAACAGATAGTAGGCATTCACTGCACATCACAGAAAACTGGGGTGACATAAACAGGGCATTCTCTGTGCCTTGTCTATCTCCAATAGGAAGCCCTGCCAATGGTTTGCTGTTGACAGATGCTGATGGGATTCTCTTTCTTAATGCATTCACACCCTCTGTTTCTAATATTCCTAAGGTAGGAAAGAAACACATCTTAGGATCTGATCTATGCATAATTCATACTAATAGATATCTGCATCCCCTGCACAGCCTAAGGACAAGAAGTTATATATTTCTTTTTTGCCTTCTGCTTCCCTCTGTTTCTCTTAAATTTCCCCAGGCCATAGGATGCTGCTCCTGGCTATCAATGCACTACAAAAACAACCTGAGATTTAGATAAGGGAGATCACTAACAATTAATGACCATAGCTATGGCGAAAGAAACTAATCCCATAGGCAGTGCAAGTTCAGTGAGAGCATACAATACCCAATTAATAGTTAAGCTGACTGTTACACTCCATACTGCGTTTGCTATTCAGTACATAAATACCACGGGGCTTCTAAAATGCAGACACATCAGCAGCAATATTCATTACTCCAAGTCAGCTATTTTCAACCTTTTTCATCTCATGGCACACTGACAAGTTGCTAAAATTATCAAGGCACACTCTCAGTTTTTTGACCATTGACAAGGCACATCAGGTTGCTGGTAGGCGGCTAAAATCCCCCAATTGCCCTACTAATAAATGACTCTCCCCTAACTCCCACTGCACACCTGTGGAACATCCACAGCACACCAGTATGCCACAGCACGGTGGTCGAAAATTGCTGCTCCAAGCATTAGAAGGTTGCTGAAGTAACATGGGTCAGATTCTTAGAGCCATTCTACAGTTTCAGACAATTCTGAAACATGGTACAGCCTCCTTGGTCTGTACCCCTTCAGGATGACGTTTGATGATTGCTTGTTTGCATGCTCTTATACAACTTCCTACAAAAACAAACGTATAAGAGAGAAGGCTACGCTACATCCCACCCCTTTGTAATACTAGCTTTTCAAAGGCACAGAGCTTTAGATGTAGAGGAACATTCAATTATTTGACTCTCCAGACTTCCTTCTGAAGTGGTACAGGAATGCTAAACTGCATGCTTTTTCTGGAGGTATTGAAGAATGTCAGCAGTGTAGTGCAATCAATATTATCCTGGGGTAGAAAAGCTGAAACTGCTGGTCAGTCACAAAACAATCTCACTCACCAAACTGTTGTGAAAATAAATGAGCTAAAAATGGGAGATCAATCTCTATAGGGGAAAATGCAAGATTGATCTAATTAAAATGTATGGGTTTGCATCACTACCCTCTTCCTCATCCACTTTGACTCCTGCCTGTGTGGAAAGGATCATGGCACAGTTCCCTGTTCGATGAATGATTCACACCTGGCAAGCTTTGAGACAAGCACATCATCTCAGTGATGAAGGCTTCTTCTTCTTAACTGGAGTTGAACATCTTTGGAAAAGGGAAGTTGGGACATTTTTCCTTTGCTGTCCCATTTATTTCTCCTGAAAGTGTTTCTCTCCTCCTTCACTAAGCTGATTTCATTGAGTACATATAAATTATGTCATTTCTGTGCAGCTTTGTGCAACTTCTGTGCGGTCTTGTTGGTTGTTCTGGGGATCAGCTCAGTTATTTTTTCATTTATATAGTTCCTACATTGAGACACTTTCCAATGGGAGAGGAAAAGAAATGCAAAAGTCACAACTGTTAAAAAAAAATACAAAAAGGCTTACAGTTCAAAAGACTTGGCAGATATAAGGAAGCTCGGGACCACATCCTCTTCACAGCTAGCAGTACAGAGCCAATTAATGTTCCAATAACTGTGAGATGCAATCGATGAAGGGCTTCTCAATGCCCATAAAGAATGATGCAAAGTGTATCTTGTGCAAATTGCTGAGGCTGAAGAAGAAGAGATCTTCCTGTATCACTCAAAGTGTGCACTCATGCTTCCTTCTACAATAGAATGTGGTCCAAAAAAATAATCTGTTGCAATAGGGCCAGACTATACATGCACGCCCAAATGCTGAGCACTTATTGCAAATCTCAGGATTTCTGATCAGATGTTGCACATAGCGAAGATTAGCAGAATTCCATTGCAGAGCATAAGGATTCTGTCTCTCTTCTGGATGTGGAGGAGAAACCTTAAATATTGCTGTCCTCTAATCAGGGCCAGTCCGGCCATGAGGCCAGCTGAAGCAGTAGCCTCAGGCAGCAGATTGATGGTGGTGATGGGGGTGCCTTATCTGTCCACCCACTTGCCTCTGCTGCTGCAGCTCTGCCCACTCTTCAGATCGGAATGGAAGAGGGGGACAGAGGGGAAGCAGGAATGTGAAGGGAGAAGAAATCTGAGCAAGAGCTTTATAGAGTGAGAGGAGCAGAGGCTGGCATGTTATTGGATAAAAGGGGCAGTATTTTGCACGCCACCTCTGGTGTCTGTTGGTCTTGGGCTGGCCGTGCCTCCCATGACTCAGTTCTGTACATGGCAGAAGTGGGTGAGAGTATCTTCTAGATCTGGATTGGGGAATGCACATTCAGTTTAAGATAATACCATAATCAAAAGTGGTTAATTACATTTTAGTTATTTCATTATAGTTCTTTTGTTATATAAATTTATATTTATTAAGTTATATATTTATATGTGTAAAGTTATAAGTAGAAACTGAGCAATGCAAAAATGTTAGTTTTGCCTCAGGACTGCCTGCTTTGAGACTGGAATCTAAAATTATGCAGCAGTTTAAGCCAAGGGGAAATAAAGATGGAGGGAATAGGGAGAGCAAAAGTCATGCTCTTGCCCTCCCTACTTGATAACTGGCATGTCAAATGCCTTGTGTAGTAGTGTGATACACCCAGAGAAACTCTACTATGGGGCCTTGTTTGATGGTGTCTCAATGTGGTACTACTAATCAAGAGGGGGATTAGTCTTGGGGGAAGGTCCTGTGAAAGCTGTTGCTGCAGGAGACCACTGCCTTCTGCTTTGGTCTTCTTCTTATTTGATGTCTAGGGTACCTGGCAGCATTTTTCCCTCTAGTGATTCCCAACTCCCGCATCATTCCAAACCCACTCATTTTGTCTCTTGTGTTTCAAATCCCTTTCCACTTAGGTGGATTTTTAATTGCAACTTTTTATTTTCATTGTAGTTTCTACCTGTCTGTTTATTTTCCTGTTCCTTTTACTTCCTAATGGTTTCTCTTTCTTTGCAACAAGTGTTCCTGAAAATTCATTTTCCATTGTTGGGATTCCCCAAGCTGCTGTATCTGGGGTGCAAAGAATGTCTTTGGCTCTCTCTTCTGTAGAACCGACTGGAAATAAGACCTATCAGAACACTAGACGTTTTTATTAAAATGCTGTTGAGTTGAAGATTTGTCAGTTTACCATGTCCATCTTCTTTTCCTCATACTTTTTTCCCCAGCTTCTTTGTAACTTCCATCAATCAGACCTATTCTGACTGGGCCACTAAGGAAAAATGAACAAAGAAGGAATGATAAACTGCTGAAATGAATGAATAGATAACCATGCTGAACTCGGACATGCAACTTACTCGGACATGCTACAGTTCCTTACTAGTAACAATCTGACCCCATTTGTTGGTTACCTAATAAACGCACACACCTATCACTCTGTTATACTTAGGGTGCTGCCAACATTCCATTACCCTTATCTTTTCCATTGTTGGGTCCCCTGGAGGCCTTGGTTTAAATAGAAATCCTATAATAGCTAGGATGCCTGCCTGCCAGCTCTCCTCCCTGACTGCTTCACCACCCACAAGCTGCTGCTTATTTCAGTTGGAGAGACTCTGTGATCAGTGTACTTTCATTCATTCATATACAACCTTTTTCATAGACTTGAGTTTTGTAGACTCAAGGCAGTTCACATAGATGGGCTGATCGTAAATTTTTTTCCCCCAAACGGGTCACATAGATGGGCTGATCGTAAATTTTTTCCCCCAAACGGGTTTTTTACAAGCGTTATTCTATGAGAGAAACTCATAGAACTCTCCATTTCTCCAAATGTTTCCATTCATAGTGCTATTGACTACACAGCTTTTGTGTTTTCCAAGCTTCTACAGGCAGCTACAAAACTCACCTCAGGAGGTTATCTATTTCTTGTCAGTTGACTCCTCCACACTCCATACTCCTCCATATTCCTTCATCTCTAGGCAGTGGTTTCAGTCACCGTATGCTACTGCTACTCATCTAAATTTTAAAGTTTGCTTTCAGATGCTGTGCCTCAGAGGGAAAGAGAATTTGCTCATATGCCCAAATGCTGCTGCTGCTGCTTCAATGAGACAGAGATGAGGCAGGGAGTGTCCGTGGCAACCAATGAAAGGAGAGACACTAGTTATTATGACCTCATGCTAATGCTGCCTGTTTGAAGAAGAGAGATTGGCCATTGGGAACTCATACTGATGCTTGCTACCTGTGTGCTTCAAAAGCAACTGACTACTGGGGCCTAATGTTGATGTCCACCAGAAGTACAGTTAAACCGGTAGCCTCTCACAACTGATGTCTGACTGAAGGAGAGAGACACCACCCACACATTGCCAGTGGGTTTCATAAGAAATGAATCCTTTACACCTTAGACCAGAGAGACTTTTCTTAATGGTCTTCCTCCATCTCCCAATCTCCCAAATGCAGCTGTTGTCTCTTCTCATGCATGGAAGTAAGTGCTACTGTTCATTACTCCTTTTTAGGACTTGGGACTTATTAGAACTACATTCCATCTACTGCTGGCTGTCTGCAGTACCATTTTTATGTGTTATGTTCACCTATCAGATTTCTCTAATGAATGGGAGGGGACTACTGAAGAGTTATTCACAGTCGTTTGGAGATGAGAAAACATGAGTGAGCCAACTGAAGAACAGTTGTAGTTAGTCCCATGGACAATAACAGAAAGAAAAACCAAATTAAAAAAATAATTAAAACTCTAAAATAAAAATGAAAACTAAGAATTTGTAGGCCACAGGCCACTAATCTAGATCTGGGTTGGGGCTCAACAATAAAGTAGCATGTCACCCTCTGTAGGGATAGCAGCAGAGGCTGCCCGGATAGGCTGGGCTGTAAGATGGAGCTAGACCTACTGTGATCTTCCTTCCATTGTGCATGATTTTGAGATTACCTTAATTTCTGTTTAGCATTGGGTTAATAGATTGAAGATTAATTTATACATGTATTTGGGTCCAAAAAACTTCAGTATCAAATCATGTGGTTGATACAGATTAATGCAAAAACAAATGTTCTATTACAGTGTTTCTAAAACTGTGGATCGGGACCCACTAGGTGGGTCATGAGCCAATTTCAGGTGGGTCCCCTTTCATTTCAGTATTTTATTTTTAATATATTAGACTTGATGCTACCATGATGTGTGACTGCATTTAGGGAAATGTGACAGACCGATACTTTGAACAGGCTACTATGTATATTCTTTTAACAATGGTAGTAAATGGGACTTACTTCTGGGTAAGTGTGGATAGGATTACAGCCTAGGATTGTGAAAAATTTCCCTGCTTGATGACGTCACTTCCGGTGGGTCCTGACAGATTCTCATTGTAAAAGTGGGTCCCAGTGCTAAATGTGTGAGAACCACTGTTCTAGCAGTTGAACACAACCTCTGGAGACACATTAGCTCCTTCTGATAATCCAAGAAATAGATATACACCTTTCTTTGTGACTTTGGATGTTTTACAGACTTTCTAAACTGGTAGGTCATATATTGTCAGGGTTATTGATTCATGTTTTAATTTTGAAGATAAGCAATATTTTAAAGTTACTTTGAATATGGCATAAAGTATGATTGCTAAATTTTTTGTACCTTAAAAATTCATTTGTAGGCACCTCTAAAGAAGAGCCATTAGCCAAAAATGCATCAGATTGACAACTATGATATCTTAGTCCCACACATAATGTCTAGAAGGTGACTACGGGTGTGCGCAGCTTAATGACCTTCTGCTTAACAACAGACCATATATATATATATGGACCATATATCAGAAGGAGCTAATGTGTCTCCAGAGGTTGTGTTCAACTGATAGAACAGTGGTTCTAGCACTTCTAGTGGTTCTTACCTCGGAGTTGCTTTGCCCTTGTGTCAGGAGCTGGAAAGTTGGTTAGGATTGCGACCAAAGGAACTCTTAATGCAAAGAAGAGGCAATCTATCTCCAGTAGCCTGTGCAGCCGGCAGGGTGTCTGTCAGGGTGTGTCTGTTTACACAATAAAGCACTAGATTGGGCTGAAAGTTCACTTAACAACATAATCACATAATACCGGGGATAAGAGAACATATCCCCATCTTTAAGTGGCACACATTTGTAGTTTGCTCCAGTTGCATGCCTTTGTTACTTCATGTGTGCAGCAATACTTGTCATAACTGGTATCCCAAAGCAGTAGCTCCTTGTATATGTTGAATATCTTACCTTACGAAAAGCACTTAACAGGCTCCAGCACCTGCTGTCCAAGTGAACAAAGACCTTGCTGTTTGACAAAATAAATAAAATAATAAAAAAGACAATCCTATCATAAACAACATATAGTGTCAGTCACTTTTCTCTCTCTGCCTCTCAGTGTTTTTCTCAGTACAGCGACAACTCTGGCTTCCATTTCGGATACAGAAATGAACACCTGTTTTCCAGACATGCCCAGTGGTTTTGATCCAGCTGACAGGCCTGTCACATATTGGTGTAGAAAATGTGTATCTGCTGGTCAGAGTACCTGTGTAATAAAAATCAAAGCAGGAATTAGCAGGTCAGCAGAGCAAGTATTTGTTGCAAGTGTCGTTCGGCTAACACATTGCTGCCAAGTTTGGATTGACACTCCAATACAACAGCAAGCTGAAAACAGTGCTGCATTGTGGTCTTTTGCTTACCCGCACAAAGACTGAAGCCATTACAGACCCCGTCAGTGGACTTGGAAATAACATGCCATCCCAGGTGTTTGAGCCAGTCATCCTAAATGCAGGGAGCAGAATTTTGCTTGGATGCAAAATTGGTCTTGCCTGCTGTCACTACTAAGACTTATTGTGTGTCAAAAATCTTTTCAAACTATAGACGGGAGTATAGCATGAATGTCTAGTCAGATTGTAAGGAACAACATAGATGGTCTGGGGTTCAACCATTTTTAATGCCAGGACTTTTTACTCTATTCGAACCAAAGAAGTGGAGTGGTTAACCACTCCTTTACAACTGAGCAAGAATTTGCCGCTCTGTGGTTGTTCATTGATATTGTTCACTTTGCTCACATATTGGCTATTTTTGGTTATTCATTTCCACCTTTGTTGCCATGTAATTCCTTTTCACCTGCAAGAAAATCAAGGCCATTTATTCAGATTATGGGTAGTAAGAGGGGCCAGCTCTGCGTTTGAGGGGCTCCTTGGTAAAGTGCACTCCAGTGGGCCTCTTCTTATAATGTGGGAGTGTAATTTGGCAGTGGTGTTTCTCTCAGTGGCTCTTGGCTGCCATATTTCACTATGTCCTAAATTAGGTCACACCCCCTCCCACAACACCCCTGAAAAGCACTATGTGAGGGAGCATTGGAAGGGGTAAATAGTGGCCACCAATATTTGGAACCAATTCCCTCCCCCCCCCCCCCCAAGGATGTAAGGACAGGCATGTGCATGTCTCAGAGGTGAGGCCTGCTCAGACTCTGGGTCCCCATCAGTTTCCTGGGGGCCTGCTGCTCTACCAGTTTGAAGAGACACTGATGGAACATACCAAGATTCAGGTCTACAGAGCTTGCATCTGGAGTACACTTCTGTACTGCAGCGAGTCATGGACTCTTCACTCACAACAGGAGAGGAAACTGAACGCTTTCCACATGTGCTGCCTCCGATGCATCCTCGGTATCACCTGGCAGGACAAAATGCCACAGTCCTGGAATGAGCTGGAATCCCTAGCATGTATGCACTGCTGAAACAGAGATGCCTGTGTTGGCTTGGTCATGTCGTGAGAATGGGTGATGGCCAGATCCCAAAGGATCTCCTCTATGGAGAACTCATGCAGGGAAAGCGCCCTACAGGTAGACCACAGCTGAAATGCAAGCATATCTGCAGGAGGGATCTGAAGGCCTTAGGAATGGACTTCAACAGGTGGGAAACCTTGGCCTCTGAGCATCCCGCTTGGAGGCAGGCTGTGCAGCATGGCCTCTCCCACTGTGATGAGACACTTGCCCAACAGACTGAGGCAAAGAGGCAAAGAAGGAAGGCCCGTAGCCAGAGAGACACACCAGGGACAGAATACATTTGCTCCCAGTGTGGAAGGGATTGTCACTCCCAAATTGGCCTCTTCAGCCACACTAGATGCTGTTCCAGAACCACTTTTCAGAGCGCGATACCATAGTCTTTCAAGAACGAAGGATGCCAATGATGATTGCTGTTATTAATAGATCGCCTTTGAAGAAAACAGTCACTAAGAGGCTTACATTGCATAAATGAATGTGGGAGTGATCCTAATGCACCCTTGGGCTGATGCAAGTTCCTTTCGCTGACCCATGAGTGTTGCAAAAGTGCCGTCAAGTACTTTTGTGCCACTCCAGGGGAAGATAGGCTGGCCTCTCCACGCTGATGCAAGCTCCGGGTCAGGTAAGAATGAGTTGGCCAAATTTGGCCAGCGCAGAGGTCTGGGGAAGGCGTGGGGAGGGTGGGGAGGAGGCAGGAGGGAGGCATTTCAGGGCAGACAGGGTGGGCAGCAGGCATTTCCAGGGGATGGGTATGCAGGGAGTGGAAGGCAGGGCCAGGATCTGGCATAACTGCTGGATTCTAATCTCATTCCCAGGCAGCCCTGGGCTGTTCAGATTTGCGCTACTCTTGAGGTGGCACAGATCCAAGTAGCCCCATTGGAACTGCTGCCACTTTACCGGGGGTAAGAGGAAGAGATTCCCCTTACCCTGGGTTGAGCCGCTTTCAGCTCCAATCCTGCCTTGGATGCAGTGCAAGCCTGCCTACTCCAGGACAGGTTAGGATTGGGCTGTGTAAGGCTTATACTGCATAAATTAAACTATGGATCCCCGTCCATGAGAACTCACAACTGTCCATGAGAACTCACAAAGGAGACACCAGCAAAGAGCAACTGGAAAAGCAAAGAGCCAGCTGTATTGAATGGGGAGAATAGCTCTCCCCCTGCTAAATATGACAGCCTTCACTTGAAAGGTGCCTCTTATGCCCCAGTTAGCAGGGTCATGAGCAAGCTTCAGTGTGTGCTGCCAATCCAGATGTGCACTTGGATGCACATCCCCATCTGTGCGATTGATACACTAATGGCATCTTTAAGCTGTGGCTTTAATTGAAGCTGTCCTCAGTGAACGGATGTGAATTGCGGATGGCATTGTGCTCAATAATCTATGCCTATCCCTTGATTCAAGCAATATGTTTTAAGATGAATTTCCAAGCAGTAAATTATCTGTCTGTGTTACTTAGTCAAGAGAAACCCTAATCTTCATTAAATATCCGCAACATAACATCTGTACTGAGTTGCTGTGATATTTCTTTTGATCGGTTACCTAAGTGATTAATCAATTAAAATACAATTACACACATAAAAAAACATTGGAATCAACTGACGCTATTGCTTGTGTCGAGGCAAGTATTTTTCTATTCTCTGGGTGAGACAAAAAGAGCTACAGGAAGCTAAAAAGAAAGGCACTGTGCATCTTTTCTCAGATGCTTTATGCGTTATGCAACAAGTGAACAATTCCATTCATCAGAAGTTTCTTGTAAGCATGGTTAGCCAGGAGAACACCAGACCGTAAGGAGCGGACAGAGATTAATTATACCTGTGCTCATACAGCAATGTTTGTGTTCAAAACAAATTATATGTACTTGTGCTTAAACGATGCATAAATCCGATCCGTGCAGATGAACGTGTGTTCAGGATGAGTGAGCACACTTGTTTGAATGTCATATTTATCCCTGTATTTTGTCAGAAAATTAACTTCTTTGGAGTTTGCGCTTGAGCTGAGCATATGGTTGTTGATCTCTGGAGATGACAGTCGATCTGAGCAATGCGCTCCTTATGGTTCCAGCTCTCCTCTGCTGGCAGATGCTTTGGGCTTTTCTACAATTAAGTGGAGATCATCACTGTTTTCTTTGAGCACTGCTGTGCCTTGTACTCTGAAGTGTTTTGTTAATCACTGTCTGCCTTCGACAGAAGCTGCCAAAGCTCTCATTAAGTTTGAATTTTGAGATGTCATGCTCAAATGATGGAATTTCATCCCTTTTCTGCATGAATGGAATTGGCTATGGAGAGCTGCCAGGAAAAAAAACCACACAAAACTACACACACAACACAATTTTAAAGAACATTTGTTTTACATTTTGATCTGGAGCAAAAAAACCAAACAAACTTGCCTTCAGCTTGGTCTTAAATCCTGTACAAGACCTCACTTTGGTGCTTTCCAGAATTTAATAACGACGGGCGCTCACCTTGTCATCTGCAGGGCACCCTCTGTTGCCTCCAATTAATAATCCATCACTGCCTTGTTCACAGTGTGAACGTTAAACCTTCCTTCCCATCCAAAATGCTGTGCTCATTATTGCGGGAGTTTTTGCAAATGAGATGACAGATGCTCGGCATCCGTTAAAGGGTGACGTAGAAAATGTACGCAGTGACGGGCTTTTGATAAATCCTTATTGGATCAAAAATTAATGTTATTTTTGCCCTTCAAGAAAAATTGCCTGCACATGTGTGCAGGAGGAAAACAAAATGCATCTGTTGGCGGTTTAATGATTTGCAGCAGGAAACTAAGTGTTATGGGAAATATGGTATGAGAAGACGTTGCCCATTTCTCTTGGTGAATCTATTTGTTTCAGCTGTATCAGTAAAAGTAAGCCTTGAAGAAAAAGTTAGACTAATTAACTGCAATGCCTAATTGTTTTCAGTCACAAACTGCTTAAGAATTGATTAAGGCAAAATGCACAGGCCTGGATCCTCGGAAAACAACATCCTCCTGATGTACTTTTCAGCCCTGCTAACAATTCAAACTTAAAAGTATGTCACTGAACACAAGAACTGTGTTTGATTTGTAGGCATGGTTTTGGTTTTGCTTCTTAATTTGAATGGACAATAAAAGTATACAGATGGTGGGATGGAGGCATTCCTTGTTCAATACAAATTATTCTTAAAACCAGGAAGTGAAATGTTGAGCGGAGGAGAACAAGGCTAGGAAGAGTTCCAAGTGCAGATTGTTCCAGGTTTTCATGGTACAGAACCACACCTCTGGATATTGTTAGTGCAAAGCATAAATTCTTGTAGTTGGGAAGATTACTTTTGCCTGAGAACTGCCACTTCTATCACACTGCCTGGGTTTTTCTAAGGCCAGAATGAATAGAGCTGAGTATTGAGTGATGCTTGGTTTCTATACCGCCCTTAAATGTGGTCTTAAGACATATGGTCTTCCACTTCCAGTTTTCTTAAGTACCAGTTGCTGCGCTCAGAAAAGTGCCAATCAGTACTGAGGTGCCTCAATTTTTGTACCCCTGAGCATTTTATAGCAACTTTGTGCAAGCACGGGGCACTACTGACAATGGAATGGTCTTGTTTGCACATGTAGGGCTACATATTCCTAATCCAGAAAAATAACACATTGTATTACACAGCATCATCCAAAAAGATTGCTGGTTCATTTAGTAGGATCACATGTTGGGGTTACTGCACATGTTTCTGTGAAGCCCTTCATATGTTCACTATCCATGGAAAGTAAATGAGGAAAGAAGTCGACAGCAGACTGAACACGTGAAGGAGGAATGGGATTATGCCCCTGCTGCTGCCCCTGACTTCCATGTGCTGACTATGCTTTCTTAACAAAGAGCCTAATCCTAGACTGCCTTTACTCTTCTGGAACTAGTGTTCTGATGGCATAAGGAACTTTACAGTGTTTGCAATCATATCACACCCTTGGAGCATCCAGGCTGCTGCTGCAAGCACCCTCCATGTCCCCTAGCACTGGTAAATGCAGGGGCGGTACAGGGCAGGGAGGGGGGCAATGGGGTGAGGATAAAGGTGAAACGGGGCAGAATGAGGACTATAAAGGGGCTACATTGGCACTAGTGCTGCCGCCAACAATATCCTATCTCCTTTTTGTGCCTTGATTCGCCTTTCTGGGCCCACTTGGTCATGTGCCAGTGAAATTACTGGTGCTGGTCCAGGTAGACCCATTCTGGCACCAATTACCTGTGGATAAGGGAACACGTGTTCCCTTGCCCAGAGGAGACATCCAGGACTGCCCCCCCTACACACACACACAGAATGCAGCACATACTTCGGCGGTGTGGCTGCATTGGTGGGGGAGGGAAAGGATAGGATTGTGATCTTAGTCTATATATCTACAACTTATAGGTGCGTGGGCTCATTTTAAATAATCAAGGACCCTCTTTTCCACATGGTTCCAGATTACATAGGGAGCCCGTGGATATCCAGGTTATACACACAGAGAGATTGAGAGTGGGGAATCACCTTCATATATATTCAGCCCTGCCATTAGAATCAGGAATAAAACAATATCAAAAACAATACTTCAGTAAATATTAATCATAGTTCCATCCCACCTTTGCTCCAAGGAACTCAGGATAGTCCCCCAAATTCTGTGAGATAGCAAATCTGTGAGATAGCAGCTGGGCCAAGATCATCAACAACAAAATCACACAATTTGAACACAGGTCTACCTTGTCCAAGTCTAATTAGCCACTGAGCTATACTGGCTGCTGAATGTACATATAGATGTGCATATATATGCACCTATATATGTCTGTTTAAAAATAATAATTGCAATCCACATCACTTCTGAATAAGAGCTTTTTTAAGGGCTGGATAAAAATAAAACATTTTTTCTTCAGTTTATTAATTCCCTGGATGCAACAGAATAAAACCTTCAAATCTGAAATGCTGATCCAGGATGTTCCAGTGCTTTTTGCTAGGTGACATGCATGTCTTTGAAGTGAAAGGCAGGTGTGTCATGAGCCTGCTTTGAACAGTGAGATATCGCAAGCTCACATTGACGTGGCACAGCTTGGTGGCCTCCTGCCTGTGAACTGCAGGCAAGTGACATGCCTTTTTTCCTTCAGAGATGTGTGCTGCAAAACACTACCATTCCTCTTGTTGCTTTATGCTTCGTTTTTGGAAGATAATGTCTCGCTGACAAAGGAAAAAGCTTGATGTGCAAGGCCGGCAGAGTGGTTGCATGAAATATAGCTAGTTTGTGATAGCTGATGTTGTCACACAATGTTGTCCATGATCACAGAACAATCTTTCATGCTATCAGCTTGGGCAGCTTGTCTCCTAGCAGAAATACAAATTTTGCCTACCGCAGTGGGTTGTATGACATCCATCATCATGTTTTCCATCCAAAGGAATCACCATCAGGAAATGGCATTCAATATCACATGAACGAGAGATTTTGGACTCACAATAGTTGATGACCTGGAAATGCCTTACAATCATAAATGCTTTAGCTAACAAGCATTTAGTTAAATGTAGGTGAATGGGAAAGTGTGCTAAAAAAAAAAGTCCTGATTCTGAACTCAGAATTATCAAAATGTGCACATTTAATTAATGTTAATGTGAAACATTGTGACTGACAAGTTCAGAGATGTTGAAACGAACAGGACTGGTGGAAAGAAGAAAGACTGGTGAAGAACAGTGCACGTGAGTGTGCAAGGAGGAGACAGAAAGAGTCACTAATGATAGTACAGAAGGGTAGGATGTAAGGTGTTAAAACAACATCCATGTCTCCCTAGGGTTGCTGAGTCTTCATTATGCAACATTAGACCCAACATTTGTTAGCTCTTTGCTCTGGCACAGTTAGGCCTGGTTTGCAAACAGTTGGTTCAGGGCAAGTTGTAAACAGCTGTGATAGCATGACTACCTGAACACCTGTGTAGCCACGTCCTTATTAACCGGGCAAAACCAGATTGGATGCTGAATCCCATTTATGCCTCTCCATGCAGCTCCACCTTGGGAGTGGGTGAAATGAGAACCTACTGCAGGAGGCCTTGTCAGCACAAACACTGCAAATGGCCATGGACTGACTTTGCCTTACTGAAAATGGACTGTAACTAGGTAACTCTGAACTGCTGTATTACATGTGTATGACCTGGCTTGCTCTAACAATTCTGTATATGGCTCTGTACTCAAATACAATTGCACCTGAAGACTCTGTTGTGTCTGCATGTTTGACTGCACCCTGCTCTGAAGTAGGACATACTCTGGTTCTTACCTAATAACATTTTCAAACTCCACTTTGTAACTATATATACTCATTAGAGGAACTGCGCTGGGATCTCTGCTGCTGAATTCTCCAAGTCAGTGGAACAGAGGCAACAGCTGTACAAGTCATCCTTCGGCATACTCCCAGTAAGCCTATCAACCTTGACCCAAAAAGGCCAGGAGGCCCTTGCTAATAGCTCCAACGGAGGCATGTTTTTCTTTTTGCATGCTCACTTATTGAAAATTTGTCATTAAAACTGCAAATTGCACAATACACTATGGAATTATATTCCTGTCAATGGACTTCAGGTGTAATTTCATGGGCGTATCACATTTTGAAAACATAAAATTTATGCCTCATTCAAAATGAAGTTAGTCAAAAAGGAACAAAGAAAAAAAAAATCCTGGAGTTTATTTGGCTATACAGAGCATCCTTGCATCACTAGGGCTGCATACACATTGAGCTTAACTGGACTGAATTTTGAGTAGACCAGCAGATGATTGCACTGTTAGACTTGTTAAATATCATTGCCTATTCCCAAAGAACCCTCACAGTAACAGTTTGGGGAGCGACAGGGATTTCTAATAGAAATCAACAGAGATAAAATCTAATAGAAATAGAAATCTAAAAGAAAACACTGTGTGTGTATACATATGGTGTTTAAAATCCATTTAGCATGTGGACACACTTTGCCATATGAAGTTCTGGCTTGGAAATTCTTCATATGTTATTAAGACCAGTCTACATGGTGAATAGAGCTTCATGTCTACATGTCTACATGGTGTCTACACCAGACACCAGTCTACATGGTGTCTACAGTCTACATGTCTACACCAGTCTACATGGTGAATAGAGCTCAGCGCTTGCGTCCTGAGTACACTTCTGTACTGCAGCGAGTCATGGACTCTCCGCTCACAACAGGAGAGGAAACTGAACGCTTTCCACATGCGCTGCCTCCGACGCATTCTCGGCATCACCTGGCAGGACAAAGTTCTTAACAACACAGTCCTGGAACATGCTGGAATCCCTAGCATGTATGCACTGCTGAAACAGAGACGCCTGCGTTGGCTCGGTCATGTCGTGAGAATGGATGATGGCCGGATCCCAAAGGATCTCCTCTATGGTGAACTCATGCAAGGAAAGCGCCCTACAGGTAGACCACAGCTACGATACAAGGACATCTGCAAGAGGGATCTGAAGGCCTTAGGGATGGACCTCAACAAGTGGGAAACCCTGGCCTCTGAGCGGTCTGCTTGGAGGCAGGCTGTGCAGCATGGCCTTTCCCAGTTTGAAGAGACACTTTGCCAGCAGTCTGAGGCAAAGAGGCAAAGAAGGAAGGCCCATAGCCAGGGAGACAGACCGGGGACAGACTGCACTTGGTCCCGGTGTGGAAGGGATTGTCACTCCCGGATTGGCCTTTTCAGCCACACTAGACGCTGTGCCAGAACCACTTTTCAGAGCACGATACCATAGTCTTTCGAGACTGAAGGTTGCCAATACAACATGGTGAATACTTATCTATGTTTAGGTCCATAATATTGCTATGGGCTCTTTTTGAAGCCGCCATAGAGATTCATGTCTTGGTGACTTCCATGTGCAGTTGTAACATGTGGAGTGATCATACCTTCAGCTATGGATGTTGTATGAAAGTGCCCAGAAATGCCAAATGATGAAGATGTGCTTTTATCTGGAGATGTTACTTAATATTGCTACAGAGGGAGTGCACAATTTCTCATTTACTCTTGTGCTTTCCCTGTTTCACAGCATTCTGTCATTGGTTGTACAACATGCACTGATAATGCATTGGTCACATGTGAGGAAGTCTCCATGTGGTTAATACCATCTCAATTACTACTGAATGCAGAGTTTCCCCCTTAAAATCAAAGAGGTTGTGCCCACATTTAGAAATATCAATAAGGGCTAGAGAGTAGGTTTTAAAATAGTAAAAATTGGGATAACAAGCACCTTAATTAGCCTGAAACCTGCTTCAGTGAAGTTAATAGGATGAGAATAATGGGAAATCCAGTTGTGGTGGGTGAATGGATTCTTTGTCTTGTCATTGCCCTAATGGTAGTAGAATGCAGCAATAGTAATGGATCAATTTGTCTGTTAAAGTTATGAATATTAAGTGATAACGTGTCAGAATTGGATGTTCAAATGAAATTGTTACTGGAATTAACAAGAGGCTCTTATAAAGTTAAGGGTATCTGTCATCTTCCATAAATGAATAGTAACATTCACCCCCTTCATGTGTGGGTGAGTGATGAGCAAAAGGATAGGCAAGGAAAAGGGGATAGCCCCACTCAAGTTATTCTGCAGCCCCTCCCATGCGCGCAACTGCTGCTCATACATGGCATTTCTCCCCTGAGAGTTTCAGTACCCAGCAGTCAGTCAGGAAATTCACAACAGGGGTAGGAGCAGTTCCGAGTATGGCTACACTAGGTGTACCTAGGGAGAAGTCCTTCCATTGAACCCCAAGACAAATAAATAATCAACTTTGGATTTAGCTATGAAAATGTATAATGTTGACTTGTATAATTTATAATGTGACTATGTCACATCCTGCAGTTTCAGAGACATGGTGATACGTATGCCTTGTGCAAGTGACCAATCTATGGAAAATCAACCCATGAAAGATGGCGTGGCCCTGCAACAATCTCTTCATGTTGATAGAGTCTTCTGCTCAGAACCTATACATTAGGAACCTACAGCTTTTATGTATGTAGGCTCTATACTGTATAGACAGCCTGTATGGATGTTGGGAGTGGAGCAAGTCGGTGTGATCAGTGAGTAAAATTGCTCTCACAAGTTGCACGCTCCTAGCCACATATTGATTCCCCACAGATTTGTCATCTATACAAGCATCATCATGTTCCTGAGACACTGAAGCACACCTTATAATGAACAGTTTGATTTTTTTCAGTGCTTTAAGAGATAATTCTTAGAAAAAGATTAGAAATTTCAAAACTGAGGAAACTTGTTCCTAATTCTCCCTGTCAGTTCCTCCTAGCAAATGTATTTATTTATTTATTTACAAATTTATACCCTACTTTATCTCCCTCATGGCATTCAAAGTGGCTTCCAAACATGATAAAAAACATGCATTAGAAATTTGATTTTTTAAAAAAAAAAAAACTCCTAAAACCCAATGAGCACTTAAAATCTTATTAAAAGCCATGAGTGATAAAAGGTAGATAAAAGCAGCAGAAGACAATTAAACACTGTACCGGAAAACTAATCAGCATAAAAAACTCCAACTGTCTGTATAAAAAAAACTCAAAAGGCTAAAGTAAAATGACCTCTTTTAAAGCCCCACTGGAAAGCCTCCAAGGGGGGAGCAGTTTGTAAGTTGAGGGAAGGAATTCCATAGAGCTGGTGCCACCACAGAGAAGGCCTTATTCCTTGCTGCCGCCCCCCCCACCTCCATGGGTGGCGGCACTCATAAAAGGGCCGTCTCCAATTAGCAGAGAAGATGAGCCAAATTGTACGGAACAAGGTGATCTCTCAAATACCCTGGCCTATTCTAAAATTATCCTTCCAAAGGGGGGAGCTGATGTCATGGAAGAATTGCTGGAGATGGGTGAGACCTTGTAGGCATCATCCTTAATATCCACTGCTGTTCATCAGACTCCTGGCTACACTCATTGAACTAGGAAATATAGGAACATAGGAAATGACGAGTCCCATACACCGCAACAGAATGGATGCTTCTGAGCATGACACCAGCCCTCTTTCATAAGTGTATGTTTGCTTGAAAAGGGAGGAACTGGCAGGAAGGGCTGGCTGGTGGAATAAAAAATAAAAAGCTGGAAATGTTGGAAAGGGTTTGGACTCAGCTCTAACAATGAGGTTTGTGTTCCAGATATAGAGAATATGTACTTTGAACCCTTGATTTCCACAGTTTGTCATTACTATAAATTCACAGTATGACAATTTATTTAATTTGCCATTTGAAGCAGCAAGCTTTACCACACTGCTCCAGAAGTTGAGGAAGCATGACAGAGAGGAATGTAACAGCAAATGCCTTGCCATGTGCTAGAGCAGTGATTTTCAACCTTTTTCATCTCAAGGCACACTGGCAAGGTATTAAAATTGTCAAGGCACACCATCCATTTTTGGGCAATTGACAAGGCACACCATGCTATTGGTAGGGGGCTCACATCCCCCAATTGCCCTATCAATAATTGACCCTGTCTCAAACTCCTACAGCACGCTTGCAGACCATTTGTGGCACACCGATTTACTGTGGCACACTGGTTGAAAACCACTCTGCTAGAGACAACAGAAAGACAGCTCCCCGTAGCGTTGCCCAAAGGTGCACTGTTAAAAAGCTACTATGGTAGAAATGAGCCACCTCTATGGAGGCAGTTCTTTATGAAACCCTTTGTACTTTGCAGAAAAGACATACTTTTTCCAGACGCAGAGAGTTGTCAGTGTTGGAAAAGATATGTATGAATCAAGCCCTGAATCTGGGAATTTTCAGCAGCAGCACAAGATCTTTCTGCGTAATCTAGCATTTGGTGGCTAGTTGTTCAACAAGAGATTCATTTAAGTGACTTTGGCCCAAATCCTAACCAACTTTCCAGCACTGGCATAGCTGTGCTAGTGGGACGTGTGCTGCATCCTGCAGGCTCCTCAAAGTAAGGGAATGTTTGTTCCCTTACCTCAGATCTGCATTGCCTTTATGTCAGTGCTGGAAAGTGGGTTAGAATCACGCCCTTTGACTTGTGTCATTTTATATTACGTACATGAGAGGTTCTAAACTCTTCTCTCTTAGTGGATCTAAACCTTTGAACAGGATCTAGTAGATCAGGATTTTTTGAACAGGCCAAAAAAATCAATATAAGGGCACAATCCTAACCAGGTCTACAAAAGTAAGTCCTATTTTGTTAAATGGGGCTTACTCTCAGGAAAGTGTGGTTAGGATTGCAGCCTAAATATATTTTACTACATGCTACTCTAAACATCTGCAAGAGGGATCTGAAGGCCTTAGGAATGGACCTCAACAAGTGGGAAACCCTGGCCTCTGAGCGGCCTTCTTGGAGGCAGGCTGTGCAGCATGGCCTTTCCCAGTTTGAAGAGACACTTGGCCAACAATCTGAGGCTAAGAGGCAAAGAAGGAAGGCCCATAGCCAGGGAGACAGACCAGGGACAGACTGCACTTGCTCCTGGTGTGGAAGGGATTGTCACTCCCGGATTGGCCTTTTCAGCCACACTAGACGCTGTGCCAGAACCACCTTTCAGAGCGCGATACCATAGTCTTTCGAGACTGAAGGTTGCCAATATATACTCTAAACTATTTGAAAATATGGAATTTTATACACTGTGAAACAAATGAAGGGCATGATCATAAGTTCTAGAATGTCTTTTGTTTATTTTTGCCCATGTCAGGAGGGCAATTGGGTATTGTTAAAATGGTAGCCTTTTTTGTACAGTGAACAAAAAAGAACAGTGTTATGCTCAAGAAGCAATCCAACAAAAAATGAGTCATGAATCTCTGGAACAAAAGTGCAGAGTTGAATGCTCGAGTCCTATTGATTTGGCTGCAGCTGTGGGCTGGTTCATGCTGTCAGATTCCTGTGGGTGAATACGTATGTTTTTACAAACTATGAGAGAGGCTGGTGTGAACTGGGTTATACATGCTGGGATCCAACAGCCGTCTCTGTGAACACTGCTGATAAGACAAGTGCAGCTGTGATCAAGACATTGGCTGCTGGCTTCCCATGTGTACAGCCAGGTTCATGTTAACTTTTCTTCGTGCAATTACATACTTGTGTACGTGATCTCCTGGAGGAGTTTATTTGACAAGGTGAACCAGATTTACTGTATAGTCTGTCAGCAAATATACATTCATGGGGCTGTAAGTGAAGCAAATGCTTATTTATTTATTTGATTTCTATTCTGATTTCTCTCTGAATAAATGGAGCGTGTTAGATCATACAGGTTACAAATGTTGATTGTAAGTGGCTCACATCCCTGGCAAAGTGGAGTAAATTGAATAACAAAATGGTGACCGGTGGTTAATTTTTTTTTAAATTTGTTAGCCTTCCCACTTTATGGCGCAATCCTAACCCCTTATGTCAGTGCTTTGCAGCACTGGCATAGCAGTGCCAATGGGACATGTGCTGCATCCTGCAGTTGGCTGTCACAGAGGCCTCCTCAAAGTAAGGGAATGTTTGTTCCCTTACTTCAGAGCTGCATTGCCCTTATGTCAGTGCTGGAAAGCACTGACGTAAGGGGTTAGGATTGCACCCTTAGTTTTTGTTGTTTCCTCTTCCTATTCTTTTGTTTAATTAATAGTCTGCTCTGCTGTTGGTTTTCTTGTGGGCTTTAACTGTTTTGGTTGGCAACCTTCAGTCTCGAAAGACTATGGTATAAGCCTACAGCACCCTATATTCCCAGGCGGTCTCCCATCCAAGTACTAAGCAGGCCTGACCCTGCTTAGCTTCCGAGATCATGGTATAAGCCTACAGTGTTTTAATGTATTTTTTTCATGCTGAATTTTATTATGACTTGTTTTTATGGCATTTTAATTCATTATTGTAAGCCATCCTGGGTGCCCCATTTTTTTTTTGGGGGGGGGGGGAGGTGGGATATAAATCTTTCAAATAAAGTTATAGCCCAATCCTAATCAACTTTCCCGTGCTGATGCAGCCACAATGCAGCCCCAAAATAAGAGAAAAAAAATGTTGCTTTACCTTGAGGAGGACTCTGTGACACTGTCCCCACTGCAGGATGTAGTGTGCACCCTGTTGACATAGCTACAACTGTACACGAAAGCTGGTGAGGATTGGGCTGTGAATGACATTTAATAAAATAAAAGACACACTAAATGGGAAGTGGATAGGTTTAACATATCAAATTAAACATCTCATTGCTACAAACTACAATATGGTATCAGGAAATGATTTGGGTCCAAACAATGTTAATTCCATAATGCTAATTGACACTTTTTTTTTCTTCAGTTGCTTCCAGACTATGTTAGTTTCTTTCTATAAATGTATCAAAAGTTCCATAATTCAGTTTTAAAGTAATCATAAATGCCTAGGAGTACCTGTATAGTTAAGGTGAGAAGATTTTGTAATATTCTGTCATTGGAAGGTCTGAATATTGTGTTCATCATGAAATCAAGATAATTTGTTTAATCAGTATGAAGTTAGTTAATGGGGAGTCTACTTTATGAGAGATACAATCTGACCAAACATCTAATAAATCTAATTTAGGGACCAATCCTAAACTCATCCAGTGCCAGTGCCGGTCCTAGCACAAGCACCGGGTGCTGTAAACGTGTTGTAAAGCCTATTTACAGCACCTGGCACCCAGCGATGCATTAGATGCCACTTGGTAAGGAGAGATGAGTCCATGCTCTGACTACCACCATAGGGGGAGAGAAGAAAGAAGAGTGGCAAGGGGCATGTTCCATGTGCTGCCAGGAGAGAGGGGGCAGTACTTCACCCCATCTCCTCAGGCACAGGAGAGGGGCTTGGGCCAGTTTTGTGGTCAGTTAACCCAGATTATTCTGACAAGTTATGTCCTGGTTTGTATGGGGCTTTTTTATTCCTGCCTGCAGAAGCTTATGGGAAAACCTTGCTCACTTACACTTTGCCAAATTTTGCTTTTGCATGTCTTTGCGTGAAAAAAGGGCTTTGAATCCAGGGCAAACGGCAAATCACAGAGTTTACCTCCCTGTAGTTGTAACTGGACATTACCATGGAGAGAACTCTGGGACCTCCTTTGTTTAGCTTGTATATGAACCAGAAAAACAGTTTTCTTCCAAAATACTTGGGGTTGGATTTGGTATGCATAGTTATGTTTAAGGGGGCAATTACAGTGGATAATTATAACTGTGCATCTGCAACGGTTGTTTGCTTAACAAGTTGTACATTTGTTTGTTTGTTTGTTTGTATATTTAATTATCTTAACTCACCTGGAGCTAGAATAGGCACAGAATAAATTTAAATAAATAGATCATGTGAAGTCAGTTTTTATTTAAATATCAGCTTGTGATAAACAAAGCACGATTTGAATGCAACAGCCTGCAATTTCTAGGAAACAAACTTACTAATTTCCATCTTTCAAATGACAGAACACAATGAGGGATGGGTGAGCTCTCTCAGGCTCATATCAGATTGGCTGAGATTAAGGTGAGATATTCTCCCCAAATCGGGAAAGATTGGCATCGAGTATCCCTTGGTAAAAGTACGTTTCCCAAGTTTAATTCCACTTGGTGCATTACACATCAGAAGGCCAGGCACTGGAGGGAGAATTTGGGACAAAGGGCTGTAGTGCAATGGTACAGCATTTGGTCTTCATGCAGAAGGTTCCATTGCAATCCCTGGTATCTCCAGGTGACTGACGGCCCAATCCAGAGTCCTGTGCGCCGGTTTACCGCTGGTGCACATTGTCACAAACATGCTGTAAGGTATGCCTGTGACCATTACTGTGGGCCAAGTGCTGGAGCTAGTCCAGCACGAGCCCAAACTGGGCCAGCTCTGGCACTCGGCCCATGGTCACTACCCAGTGGCTCGCCCAAACCACCAGGCAGTGGAGAGGTGAATGAGGGTGTGGGGGGAGAAAGGGGAGGCATTCCAGAGAGGGGGAGGGGGAAGATGGACGGAGGGTGGGGAAGAGGCACGGTGGGGGAAGGAGCGGGGTGGGAGTGATGTGGGACTGGCAGAGCTCAGCTCCACCAGATCCTGAGCCCCTTTTTGGGCCTCACGGCCTGACACAGGACTCCTTATTCTGTGCTGGCTCAAGAGCCACTGCAGAACTGAGTAACTCCATTGCAGAGCTGCTTTCTTTACCTGGGGGAAGGGGATGAAAGTTTCCTTTCCTCCTTTCCTCCTAGGAGCCGTCACAGGCTGCCCAGAGCGCATTGGATGCCACAGTAGTCATTTTGGCTCCGTGGTAGCCTCACGCATTGGGCAGCTCAGGATTGGGCTGCCTAAAGGATTCCTTTCCCTAAACAAAACCTTGGAAAGCCAGCACCAGCCAGTGTGGACAGAACTATCTAGATAAGTCAATAATCTGATTCAGTGCTTATAGAATGCACATTTGCATTTACACAATATTTTGTTCTTCAACCCTACATGATTTCATAACCTGTAAGCCTGGAATACTATGGAAAAGGAATTTAGGTTAAGATGTCTTTAGCTTTTGAAAAATGGTTGGAAGTTCTATGTCTGTGTAGACTATAAAGTATCAAGAAGCTGAAATCGGCTTTAAGAAGTTTCATGCATGCATTATTAGTCACATTGCAGAGAGATTTCAGAAAAAAAAGGCACGAGCTCAGAATAATGAATATATCCACCAACCATTTTATAATGACTAGCTACAATTGTTATTGTGTGTCAAAGTGTGTGCTGTACTGTACTGTTAGCTTTCTTGTTTGGCACAATAATAATAATAATAATAATAATAATAATAATAATAATAATAATAATAATAATAATAATAATAATAAATATGTAACGTATCCTTAGAAGTCTAGCTGGTTCAAAGAAAGAATTCAGAGCGTGGTCCGCGCCACACCTCCGCGGTGCGGACCACAGTCGCAAATGTGCCGTAAGGGGCTTATCGCCGGGCTCCCACTGGTGGTCGGGGGCGTGGGGGGGTGTTCTGGGGGGCAGGGGAGAGGCAGATCTGCGGAGTCTAGCTCTGCAGGATCCAGGGCGCTCGTGCAGGGTTGTGCACCCTACATGAGCGCCTTCATAAGAACATAAGAACAGCCCCACTGGATCAGGCCATAGGCCCATCTAGTCCAGCTTCCTATATCTCACAGCGGCCCACCAAATGCCCCTGGGAGCACACCAGATAACAAGAGACCTGCATCCGGGTGCCCTCCCTTGCATTGACGTTCTGACATAGCCCATTTCTAAAATCAGGAGGTTGCACATACACATCATGGCTTGTAACCCGTAATGGATTTTTCCTCTAGAAACTTGTCCAATCCCCTTTTAAAGGCATCCAGGCCAGATGCCGTCACCACATCCTGTGGCAAGGAGTTCCACAGACCGACCACACACTGAGTAAAGAAATATTTTCTTTTGTCTGTCCTAACCCTCCCAACACTAAATTTTAGTCGATGTTCCCTGGTTCTGGTGTTATGTGAGAGTGTAAAGAGCATATCTCTATCCACCTTATCCTTCCCAAGCATTATTTTGTATGTCTCAATCATGTCCCCCCTCAGGCGCCTCTTTTCACTTTAGTGAGGACCAAACAGTCACCACTAAAGTGAGTAGCCTCACTGTGGGGCTGCTTCCCTTTCCCTGGGGAAGGGGATGAACGTCGCCTTCTCCTGAGGAGCCTCCCATGGTAGCGCAGGAGGATCTGGATCTGGCGGGAGCCCTTTGTGGAGTCACCGGTTCCCGCAGCTCTGGGCAGCTCAGGATTGGGCTGCCCTTCTGCTGGGGGTAGCATAGTATATTTTGGTGAAATTATTTTGTAGATGTGTCATGGAAGGTTTAGAGAAGACAGGGCAGGCTGGTAGCCATATTTAAGGGGCCGAATTCATAAAGCAAAAGAAAACATTTAACACAGGCCAACCTGCAACACATGATAGTGACACCTATAGATTAAAGAACAGGATGATTTTCCTCACTCAAGATGAAAACAGTACCATCACAGCACTTACATAGAGTTGTTCTTTGTGACTACTCCTAGAATGGATAGCTTTGCTATCTAAAATAGTTTTAGAGATAGCTAGCCCCCTTTAGAAATAGGTAGCACAATATTTCCTTGAAAATGATAAATTGTTATGAAAACACAAACCAACAATGTGAAGAAATGCACATTGCCTGCCTATTCATTGGAACTCATATTCTTTTATTTTAATTCTTTTATTATATTATGAACATTTATGTACCACTTTTTGACAAAACATCCACATGACAGCCCAATCCCATTCAGCAGTGGTGTGCAGCAGGGCCACAAGGCCCATGCTAAATCCAGCACTGAAATTAGGCAGGCCAGAGGTCAACTTGGGGTAAGGGAACATTACCTTGTGTCAAGCCCCAGCCTGCCCAATGGGTCTACTAGAATCCGCACCAGCAAAATTGCTTGTGGAAGTCTAAGAAGACCTGTATAGCGCTTTCAGGCCCGGGGGGAAGGTTAAATAATCCAGTAAATGATCACTGGGAAAGGTGCTGGGATTGATAGAGACAAATGCCCTCCCCCTGTTAAATATAAGAGAACCACCACTTAAATGGTGCCTCTTTACCCAATTAGCTGGTGTCATTTTCACATAGGGAATAGGAACTGTTAATGCAATTGTTTGTTTGTTTATAGAATTTATATCCCACCTTTCTGTTCCAATAAATCATATAAAAACATAAAATATATAAATATGTATTTTAAAAAAACATTTAAAAAACAATAAAACACAATATAACTTAATATATAACCCAAAATTAAATTAATGATAATAATGATAATAATGATAATAATAATAATAATAATAAGCCATGCCCCCTTGTGTCAGCATTAAAAGTCTTCTTTAAATAAAAAGGTCTTAAGTCCCTGCCAAAAGAACTCTAAAGAGGGAGCTGTTCTCAGTTCCAGGGGGAGGCAGTTCCACCGACGGGGAGCCACCACCGAGAAGGCCCTCTTTCTTGGCGCCATCCCCCTCACCTCCACTGGTGGCTGCACTGTCAGAAGGGCCCCCTCTGATGACCTGAGAGAACGGGTCGGATTGTATGGAAGGAGGCAGTTCCTCAAATACCCTGGACCTTAGCTATATAGGGCTTTAACAGTTAAAACTAGCACTTTGAATTCAGCCAGGAAATGAACTGGCAGCCAGTGTAGCTGCAGAAGCAGCGGCTCAACTGAGTCGAACTGATGAGCCCCAGCAACCACACGGGCAGCCGCGTTTTGCTCTAATTGTAGTTTCCGGATCATCTTCAGAGGCAGCCCCACATAGAGTGCATTGCAGTAGTCTAATCTGGATGTCACTAGGGCATGGGTCACCCTAGTATGGTATGGTCGTAGCTGGCGAATCAGCCAAAGCTGAGCAAAGGCTCCCCTGGTCACATCTCCTTCAGAGGAAGTGCAACCCCATTCAGAGCAGGATGGTAGTCCAATACCGGAGTCTTGGACTTCTGGACCAGGAGAACCTCTGTCTTATCAGGATTCAATTTCAGCTTGTCCGCCCACATCCAGCTCCTAGCAGCCTCCAGACAGCGGTCCAGAACTTTGACTGCCTCCTTGGAATCAGGAAAGGAGAGAAAGAGCTGGGTGTCATCAGCATATTGATGGCACCCTACCCCAAATCTCTGGATGACCTCTCCCAGTGGCTTCATGTAGATGTTAAACAGAATGGGGGACAGAATGGAGCCTTGCGGCTCCCCACACCCAAGAGGCCAGGATGCCGAACAAGCATCCCCCAGCACCACCTTCTGGGATCTGTTAACCAGAAAGGAGCGGAACCATTGCAGGACAGTGCCTCCAAGCCCCAACTCAACCAACCGACTCAGAAGGACACCATGGTCGATGGTGTCGAAGGCCACTAAGAACAGCTAATGATCGTGTAGCCCGGTGCCAAGCTCAAAATGTTGCCCCGGAAGTGATGTCACAACCGGAACTGACATCATGCCCAGGCTTTTTAAAAAGTGGAAATTGGGAGGAACCCACCTCCTCCCCCCAGCAGCTCACCACCCACTTGCTCTGCTGCCTCCCCCCAGTCAGTGGCATAGCTAAGGCATCTATCTACAACTGGAGTCAAAGAACATTTTGTAGCCCCCCCGCATGAAAAAAAATAAAATCAAATTTAATTAAATAAATAAATAAAAAGTTATTGCTTCCATGCTGTTTCATAATAACATCTCATTGGCACTCAGAACAAACAGTCTCAGAGGTCAGTTTGAAGTTAAGAAAATCCACTTTTTGTTCCACAAGGCAGTTGTTTTCATTTCTGGTTAATTGGCCATAACTTTCGATAGAAAACAGATATTCCAGTGCTGTTTGTTTCATTGCATTCTGCATTAAATTACCTTTCCAATGATATACAATATGATGGTATTAGTCATACATACCAGGTTTTTAACAATTTTGGTCACTACTGTCAGGCTCAGCTTGTTGCCCCCTCTAAAGCTTGATGCCCAGTGCAACTGCTACCCCCTGACCCCCTTAGCTATGCCACTGGCTGAGAGGTCCAGCAGGACTAATAGGAACACACTCCCCCTGTCCATTCCCTGGCACAGGTCATCCACCAAGGCAGTCTCTGTCCCAAAATCCAATTACATTTTATTCAGTAGTATTAAATATGTACATGTAGATTAAGTGGCATGAGATACTGCAGGTTCTTATCTAAATGATGATGAATAATTAGAAGTTTGGATAAAGTACATGACTCATACACTGTGGGGGTTTAACTGAGAATGAGTTATAGGAGGGGGCACAATGTTAACTGAGGTTCAAATAATAAGCAACTAATAAGCACAGGATTTTATCCAAGTGAACTGAGCTTGACAAACTCCTAATGTCAAATTAGTAATTTGCAGTCAAATCTACTAATTTACTAAGATTCTAATCTTATACACTCTTTTCGGAGAGTGTTCCATTGAATTCCCTATGGAAAAGTGTGTGTGTGTGTGTGTGTGTGTAAACGTAGATAGCCATGTCTCTAACCCTAATCAGTTCTCACAAATCTCCTATAAAATAATACAGTAAAGTCTTATTTATTCAAATAACCTGGGGGAATCATGCAAAAGCCTCTTGTAAACAGATGTTTAGATAAACAGGCATGCTATTTGCACTAGGGTTTTACAAATGCAGAATTATCAGGTGTGGAGGGGAAAATAACAAAACAAATCCTCAATTTCTAGACTGCCAAGATCACAATGTCAGGGCTTCTTCATGTTTGGATTTTTTTAAAATTAAGTGTAAAACATTGACTGTGAATGAGATGAGAAGGTGTTTGAAAATAAGTGTACCATACAGGAACCATCCTTGGGGCCATATTGGATACAGTAGGCTCATCCCCTAGTGTTCTTCTGCTAGTCACTTCCAATTAACCTAAGCTGAGTACTATGGAGAATCATGGGAAGGGGTAGGTTTAGCATACCCTACCTGAATTGATCCTCAACTCCCCTATTTCTACATGATTTGGGACAGATCAAGATTTTATACACAGATCTATTTAAACTTGGATCTATTGCTTTCATATCTTGTTTGGTCTGTGCAGAATTGGGACAAAGCTACAGATGTGCAATTTTTGCAGAAGGGTGAGCAAGTTTATTGCCTGTTATTAAGATGCTCATTTGCTCTTCTAACCATCCTCACTTCCACTGGAGCTCAGCTGGATACAATAGAAAGGTGAGTCACAGGAAGGGGTAGGTTTAGTGTCTGCTAAACCTGCTCCACGAGGGCCCAATCCACACCCAACTTTCCAGCACCAGTACAGCCACAATGCAGCTCCGAGGTAAAGGAACAAATGATCTCACACATTGAGGAGGGCCTTGTGACTGCCTCCCCACCACAGGATGCTATGCACACCCCATTGGCACAGCTGCATGGCACAGGAAAATTGGATATGATTGGGCCCTGAGTCATTTGCTAAAATCCCATTCACTGTTTCCTAATTGTTGATATTTCCATTGCTTTCAATGGGAGATTGGACTGCTGGGGCAAGAGACCCCACAAAACCTGGGCTTTTCTCCTTCAGCAGCCATTTTCCAGGCTGCAGGGTGCTTAAATCCTCCCCTGACCCCCACCCAGAGTGAGTTAAGCATGAGTAACCTATTTGTTATTCATTGGAAGCTCTGGTCATCCATTACATGAAACCTGAACTAAAGAGCCCTATTTTGTTCATTTTTTAAAATGCATTCTGAAACAAATACACAACCCTACTGGCTGTGTGTGGCTACCTAATGAATGTTCACTTGGTGGCGAATCCATGCTTGTTTTTGCATCATGAACGAAATGGCTCTTAGAAATTGAGATAACAGGGTCAGATAATGAGCATTCATTATCTTCTGTTAAACTCATTTCCCAACATCGCATTCATGCCAGTGCAGTCTTGTACACAACCGATCAGGAGAACTTTTACAGATCAGTAGTGCAGATAAACAAGATTGTAATATTCAGCAGGGTTACATTTCACAGGACACTCTGGTGCTCTGTTGTCGGATGTGGTTGAACGTTGAGATAACGAGGACTCCTGTGCATAATGTTGTCTTTTTTTCTTAAAATTGTTGGAACAATTACATGCGTGATGCATGCTCTTTCCACCAGGCTTATGTTTATTATTGACACCAGATCTGTCACACGTAGTGCACTGTGAAAGGACAATAGCCCTGTTTGGTGTCTTGCATTAACTTTAGTGATAAATGCCTGGTTCTTCCTTCAGAGGATTATTAAAAGAGTTCTCTGGAGGACTAAAATGGTGGAAGCCACACATTTAATAGCTCAGGTACAAAGAGTCAGATTGTGCCAGTTGGCAAAAGTTAGCAGGAAGCTGTCACAATAAATGGCAGCAGCTGCTCATAGTTCTAAAGAGTATGTCCCAGTCAGAACTGAAAACTGATGGCATCTACATTAATACTACCTTAATAGTCCATCTGCTACTCCATAGGGTCCCTCGCTGCTGTATGGAGTCATAGGCATTTGACAGGCAGTCTCTGAATGCCAGACACACAATGTGCCAAATGTTTTCGGCTGCCTTGTATCGCTCTGATCTGTCAAACTTTCCCTGCCCGTATATCAGGCAAGGAGTTATAAGGGATTTTTTTTTTCTTTTTTGAATTATACACATCATTGGCTTTCAGCATCCGGGCAGCCAGCAGTTTGGCAGGGAAACTATTTTGGTTACTCCTATTAAAAAAAAAAAATTGACAAGGCCCAGTGAAAAAAAGGTTGGCTGCCGGATACACTATCATGGTGATGTTAACAAAGGAGAGTGACAACCCCATGGAGAAATCAATCACTTGTTTCCCCCTTGCATTTTATAAATCATTGCTACAATGTTTCAGGTAGCAATTAAAACACAGCTAACAATCAGAGGGGGCTCTGTATCGACAGCAACAGTATTGCCACGATAAACAAGCAGACGAAGTTCACTTGAGCAGTCCCTATGGCCCAAACATGCGTCAACCATTTCATGAAACTCAGGGCCACAGCATGCAAAATCTGTTTTTGTTGCCTACGAAATTACCAGAGCAATACAAGGTTGATCAGCCTTGCATTCTTATACTTGGCAGAAATATGGTCTATGGAATATCCTGCTAACCTCCATAGGGCACACTAAAGAGCTGTTATGTGAACCCCAATCCTACTAAAGTTTGTGTTTTAGCATTGTAAAGATATAGGAATTAAATATAGGGTTGGTAAGCAAAATCATGTAGAAGGGGAAAAGGATGATTAAAGAGCAGTAACTTCCGATGATCAGTGCCCTCACTCTGTCCTGTTGTTTTGTAGGGAAGGTGATTGCTGTCATCTGGAGTATTGAGTCATGGGGTTGAGATAAGCTTTTCAGGAGAAAGGGTATAAAAGGAAAGGCCTGGGAGCCAGTGTTTGCCTTTTCTTCTGTTTGCCTCTTGGGTTGTTTCCTGCTCTTTTGCGGCACTCTGCTAGGAGAGAGTTGGTTTTAGAGATTTTCTTTTCTTTTTACTGTTTCTGTGCCTATTTGTATACTTAGTTACTGAGAACCTTTCATTCTCTCTTATGTAGTTTGTGGAATAAATATATTTTTTATCAATTTTGTGTGGAGCGTATTGCCTGGGATTTTCAGGCAACACTCAGCCTATACTCAATGGCCTTGAATACTCTAGGTCAGTGATTTTCAACCTTTTCGTCTCATGGCACACTGACAAGGTGCTAAGATTGTCAAGGTACACCATCTGTTTTTTGACAGTTGACAAGGCACACCATGCTACTGGTGGGGGGCTCACATTCCTATTGGCCCTACTAATAACTGACCCTCCCCCAAACTCCCACGGCACACCTGCAGACCATTTGCAGCACACCAGTATGCCTTGGCACAGTGGTTGAAAATTGCTGCTCTAGGTCCTAACAGTCCTGAGGTCGTGCCAGTAGGTCGTGCCAGTAGGCATGGGGTTTCAGTACTGGCAGTCGTGTTGCTGGAGCGCTTGACTGTAAGTTTCACCGCTGAGCAGTGGGGAGGCTTTTTGAGGTGGGGGAAGGTGGGAAAGGGGCAAAACAGGGTAGAGGGATGATGAAACGGGAGGTTTGGGCCTGGGGCCAGGGGCGGCAGCAGAGTCTGCCATCACATCCTATACTGCGAGCCACAGAGACCAACATAAATCTCCTCAGTTCTGTGCCCACTAAATATCAGGTGCAGATCCAAGTAGACATATTCAGGGTGTTTAGGTTCAACGTGGGGTAAGGGAACCACTGTTCCTTTACCCTGGCAAGACCTCCAGGAGCTTCCCTGGCCCCATAAGATACAGCGGCAGCTACTTTGGTGCTGCTGCCTTCCTGGACACCAGGGGAGCACAGGATTGGGCCCTAAAAATATTTCCTCTACAAGTGGAATGTAGGTCCACACGTTCAGCCCTTTGAGTTCATAAATATACTTCCTACATTGACATGGATGGAATAGCCCCATCACACAATAGTGCTGCCTGTGCAATGGAACACATATAGGACTTCTGGGTTAGGTCAGTTCTGATATTCAAAACTATGTCAAGGCACAGCAGATATTAGATTCAGAGAGGAAGTTCATTTCAAAAATGTCACATCCCCTTTTCACAAAGTACATTTCTTTTTAGGCTTGGTGGTGTAGTATCTTGAGCTGAAAAATATTGCGGTTTTGTTGCTTTGTTGGCTAAGCCTCTGTTATGTTGCAGTGAGGGTGTCAATTTGGAAATTCTTTTAAGTTATGAGTGAATGCTCTGTTAAACAATTCTCTAAAGCAGTAGTTCCAACTTGTGGTCTGTGGACAACAGTGGTCCATGAGACCCAGAGAAGTGGTCTGCAAGGTCTTAAAGAAAAAAAAAATCTGCGTTTGAACACTGAGTGAGCAATTCTCCATGGACTACCAGAGATGGACCTTTCAGCATCTTACCTAGCACTCTCCCATGGACTCCAACTTTAACTTTTTTTTTTTTTGTATGCAGGGGGTTGGGGATGTGGGGGGAGGGTTGCATGTGGTCCACCGCAATGACAATTTTCACCTCAGTGGTCTGTGGGCTCCTAAAGGTTAAGAACCACTGCTTTAAAGGATCACCAGCTTACTGTTGGAAGAGCAACAGCATGTGAGCAGTCACTCAGTATGTAGTAATTCAGGGCAGTGACGGAAATGCGCAGGTGCTCACTGAACCAACGGCAACAGGGAGGAGCTACTTACAGGGGGAGATGCTGTAACCTGCTGTAAGCTGTAAGCTGTAAGGGGGAGCTGCTGTAAGCACCTGCTGTACTTACCCACTGTCCTTCCTCTGGCTATGGTACTAGGTATATATGTTAATCCCCACCTGTAGAGAGAACTCTAATTTACCTTGTTTCTAGTTTAAAGGCTTGAGGCTTGCTCTCTCCTACTTTGATAAGACCACTGGTTGGTGTGTTTTTTTTTTTCTTGTTCTGCCTGTGTAACAATGGTTGAGGTTCTTTCCTATTGTAGTAAAATTCTTAACAGAACTCAGCTTTGCTGCACGTGGGAAAGATTGATTCTCTCAGCTGCACTGACATAAGCATTTTGAAAATGTTAACAGAAAATGTTAATATCAAGTCAGTTGTGTATGGGAAGAACTGTGTGTCAAAAGCAGCTCTGTCTTACCCAATCATTCTTATCTGCTTCAGAAAAACAATGGAATGGCATGTCACACTTTGTGACAGCCATAAAGGGACTTATGCTGCTGGAGCACTAGTTCAGACAGTGTAAAGTCCTATTAGGATTGGGTCATAAATTACAGCATCTTTGTTGAATGTTTCAGATTATATTCCTGAGAACCATTTTATACCCAATCAGTTGTTTTCCCATGTTCAGGAGAGCGGGGCTCGAGAAAGGGAAAATGGAGAGCAGAAACTCAGTCAAGTACGTATGTGGGTGGGTTGGGGCATGGGGTGTTTGCCTTTACTACTCATCAGTTGAGTTGCAAAGTGAAAAGGGCCAGAACCCATAAAGTGGCTGCTAAAATTCTAGGCAAATCCAGGCATTCCTTTCCTGGTAAACCATTCAAGGAATTTCAAAAGAAGTCAAAAACGGTTTGAGAAGACTTGTGAAATTTCTCATGACCACTATGCACACTCCTACGCATATATTGAAGTTCCTCTTCAGGTGAAGCATCTGAGACATTTCAAAGGAAGGCAAAAGACTTCTGATGAGTATAGCAATATTTCTCATAAGGCTTTCCACCCGACCTTAGATCAGAGGATGAAGAAGCAGCAGATAAGATTTCATATTCACTTGAAAAACATATACTGAGATTGACAAACAGGCCTGAATCAATGGATGAGAGATAGATTCAATGCTTTGCCAAAAACAAAGGCTGTGGATGTAATAATATTAACACTGAGTATAAATAGCCATTTTTTTGTGCAGTAGTGCAGTAGTGCATTTTTTTTTTTTGCAGTAGTGCCATCATCCATATTGTTATATGGTATATCCCTCAAATGCTCATCTGTGCATAACTCCGTGCCTGCTTCCTCCACCACAGACATGGTGTCTGCTTTAATGAGAGCCCTCTCA
Organism: Tiliqua scincoides; assembly: GCF_035046505.1. Taxonomy (NCBI): domain Eukaryota; kingdom Metazoa; phylum Chordata; class Lepidosauria; order Squamata; family Scincidae; genus Tiliqua; species Tiliqua scincoides. Next base: position 39,661,980 of record NC_089822.1, read on the forward strand.
AGAGCATGTGGTTTTTGAAAAACTTCCCAAGGACTATAGCCTACTTCCCACATCTATTTCTGGTAGATGTGATTTCTAACAAGATATGTGTTAAAACAGCATTCTGTTAATGCTGTTAAAACAAGATTCTCCCATTCTTCTGTATGCACATCTTTCTGGTGCCATCCCATAGCTATAAAGTCTTAAGAAGTCAATTTCCATGGCTTTCCAAAATGTGGCAAGTCTCTTGTTGCACTGGGGCAACTACAGAAGCAAGTTTCACCATATGGAAAAAGAGGAGGGGAGAGAAGCAACTTTGTGGTGATGGGTATTCTTACATCAAAAATGAACATGAGAAGTGTGACTCCCATGAAAATATTGTAAATGCCTTTTACAAGGGCAATCCAATGCTTTCAAGTTAATGTTCTCCCCACATAGTGTACTTCATTATTCCATGTTTCATGGATTATGTAGAAGAAGAAGATGTAACATATCAAAATGGAACATTAGCAAAATGATGCTTCCTGGAAGTTTCTGTGCTAACTCTGTGATCAGCTCTAAGTGGCTGGATGTGCAAGATGCAAGTGCTAAATCTCCTGATGAATCTAAAATTAACATGAGCCACTACTGTCTTTGACTGACACCTTTTGGAGCCTTTGCAGGCTTCTGCAAACTACAGCGTGTAGGCACTTCCAAAGAAATTGTCACTCATTTTAGCCACTCAATCAACATTTGTCACATTCTTGCATACTTTCATGAAAAACCCAACCTGGCACACCAGATGTGGTAAATTTATGGAAATGCAATGTTTTCATGCTGAAAAGCCTGACGCAACAGAAGAGGGCAGTGCATAATAAGCTTGGCTTGGAGCACGATGCATCAGACTGTCACGAAACCTATTTCCTGAACCCTCTGTCTTTCTGAAACAGTCAGCCATAATAACTTCAGCCTTATTGTTCCTCTTCTGGGGCTCAGTAAACATGTAGTCAAAAACATTGTGAATTGTATCCCCTTTGTAGAAACTGTGGCTCTGTTTGACAGAGAAAATCAGGATCAACATATGCAGCAGTGTTTAGAACATACCTTGTGTAGACTACCAATTAACGGAATCTTAATTATCCAAATTCACTTTGGCTTCTATGTGTAACCCCATGGCAGTGCATATAAAAAAAGAGAGATTCTAGCTATCTGAACTTCTGATTGTCTGAGCACTTCGTCTGTCCCCAAAGTCCTTCAGGTAAATGAGGATATGTACATGAAGTTCCTCTTAGGACTCTCATTTTCAAAGCTTACTACTGAATTAAGATGTTCCTAAAAATAGGATGATATGGCTTTTATATTAAGAAGCACATATTACCTCAGTGGGATTGGCCTTCTCATTCCAACTTTTCTTTTACAAGTTGTTGTTTTTCCCCTCAAGGTATTTATTCCATATCCATTCCAGCAGGTCATTGATTTTACTCATTCAGACTGTCAAGAAAGAACTTTCCAGAAACTGCAGCTGATGGTGGACACCAAGGTAGGTGGTAATAATGACCTCTGTTGACTAGAGAGAGAAATTCTAAGATACATCTAGCTAAGGTACATCTAGCTAAGGTGGTCTTTGATTATCACAGCTGTCCTCCCAGAAGTGTGTCTTTATAGTGTACTCACAGCAATATTTTTGAGCTATAACAGCTTAAAAATAATGACTGATTTACTTTCTTAAAAGAAAACCTTAACCAGCAATCGTTGGGTTTTAACTGAAGGAGTAGTTTAAGGCCTAGGAGCACAAAACCCTGAGGTAGATCATTACATTGGTCTGTCCAGAATTCCTTGCACAGGTTTAGAGGACAGTCAGTCTTGAGTTCTTCTCTCTTTCATTCCACAGGTCATGTTAAGGAAAGACAAGTTGCCCTCTGCTTCCTGAGAGAGAGTAGCACCACTTTGATTAATAGTGGACTTTCCAGGTAATTAAAGTGTTACTATAACCCTGCCCCTCAGTCTGAGGGCTTGGATTAATTGCCTACTATTGGTCTCTAATTAAATAAAACAGATGGAAGGTGAGGACAGTTACCTGCTGTTGGTGATGCAGGAAAGGAGGCAGGGTTGACCTTCTGTCCCCTGAGGAGGTCTTGGAAGAGAATGGTGGAAAACAATCAGCAAGAAAATACAGGAATGAAATATGGTTTGATAGGAGGAGGAAAGCAAGCTATGGTTCAGGGTGCTAACTTGCTAGGTGCCTTCAAGAACAGGAGTTTGATTGGTTGCTTGGGCCTTGAGATACAATCTACTCACCAGCAAAGGGGTTACTTTTTATTGGGGGAGGGGGTTCTTCTTACTGGTTCTCCCCATATATTTTTACAGTATTTATATCATGAAGCAATAAAGTTTGAGGTTTCTTTAAAAATATATATATAAAGTATTTGAAACATGGTCAACTTTGTGTTTCCAACAATGTATCTGTAATTAGCATTAAAAAATGAAAGGTAAAATTTGCCTCCCAATAAGTGCACTTTGTAATTATTTTTCAGACTTTAAAAAAACAAAAACATTTGCTAACACTATAAAAAATAGGCAATGAAAAAGGCGCATTGATTACACATGACATGAGAAAAAATGAGTGGAAGTAATTTATTTTACAGATAATTGTGTGGCAATTTATTTCAACAAGCAGTTTCTTTGCTCTAAAATGGCTGTATAATTTCTTAGATTTAGTAATTTATGACTTTGTATTGATAACAATCAACATTTTCAATACAAACACTTCTGAATTCTGTTTCTATTGTAGAAAACAGACATTGCATTTTATTCCTCAATAATAGCTGCCTTTGTGTCTTGCAAGGAGGGGGACAGGAATTGAAAGACAAATTTCATCACAGAATATCGCACAAAGTAAATGTGCTTCTTTTAGCATATGAAGGAAACATTAATTTTTCTAAGGAAATCAAGCTGTATAATTGATTTTAATTCATATTTTATTTTCCTAATAATGACAGAGCAGCATGCTTTAGGACTTAATTTTCCATTTCAGACTGAATGCTTTAAGCTTCTAGGACCTAAAAAAAAAAAAAAAAGATAAATTGAATGATTTATAAAATCTTTCATTTCCAGTAGGAAAAATAAATGCACTCACATGCATAAGTAGATTTTCTTTTGCCACTTGACTTCTCCTTAAAAATAATTCTTTTTAAAATTTAGCACATGGGCAAGGATTGTACAAATGTTTTTTTTCATTCCGCAGATATATTTGTTGAAGTTTGCTTCAAACTTATGTAAATATAAATTAGAGGAAAAAAGAGATTGCTTTCTTGTATATAGAAAATTCATCAAGGTAAATGTTTAAATGTACGTATATGTTTTACTTACATAAAAAGAGACTCAGTAAAATGCTCATCCCTCCAGAGGGCAGTGTTCAGTTATATGAGACACTGGCTGCTCATCCAGACCACCAAGAACCATAATTTCTTTCTTACTGTTGTACTGTTCCATGTAGCGTGCACTGAACATATAAATTAGAACCTTTTTCAGGGTTTTTACAACTATGATTAGAAGGGAAAAATCAGTCTCACTTTTCCTAAATGCAACTCCTGAGAAACTCCGATTTCATCTGATGCTTCATCACTCTGAGTGAGAAATATATTTCACTAACAATATTTTCTCATGCTGATTGTTGGACATTGAGATCACTGGTGTTAACACATAAATCTATAGAAATCTGAAAGGATTCCTTGTCATATTGTGTAGTGTAGGTCCCAATCCTATGGACCTTTAGTGCTGGGCTCCAATGCTGGCACTAGGTGTCATAAATATGCCATAAAGCACGTTTACAGCACTACGGGAGGAGGGACTGCTGGGCCCAACATTGGCAGGAGGATGCTGCGCAGCCACCCAGAGGCGAGTGAGATCACTGGGCAGCAAGTGCAAACTTACGGGATGGGGAGGAAGCATTCAGGGGTGGGGGTGGAATGGGGAGGGGCCAGGGGAGGGGGTAGGACCAGCAGGATCCTATTCTCTGTGTCAGGCTTAAAAGTCCCCTTCCCCTGAGGAGACCTCTGGTGGCTTTCCAGTGCCCCCAGGATACAGCGGTTGCCATTTTGGTGCCATTGTTCCTCCAGGCACTGGGAAGTTCAGGATTGGATTGCCCCTATCTCTCAGCCTCAGCCTCCTAACTGTAGCATGGGAATAATAATACCCATCAACTATATGTGTTTTAAAGATTGCTGGGTGGATATATGTAAAGTACATATATGTGAAGTACATTGAACATTTTAAAGCATTCTAATTTTTTAGCATTATAACTGGGTAGCCTGATGGTCCCATTACACTGCGTCCCAGTTACACCAGCATAAAGTTGATTTGAGTTAGTTGAGATCCTATACTTGCCCGGTTCAAAAATTGGGAAGAAAACAAGTATAAAAAATAAACCAGACCAGAACAACCCCACCAGCCAGTCCCCTCTGCATTTCCACAACAACACAACTATCTTGCAGCAATCACAGCAGAATGCTGAAGATGCCCCCATATGGGCCAGGCATGGAAAAAGCCAATTCATTAATGGCCCCATCATATATGCAGCCTCCTGGTTTTAGAGATTGTCTACCTCAAAAGGCCAGGAGCAGGGGAGTGGCAATAGGGAGAAGAGGTCTCTTGTTGTCTTGTGTGCTCCCTGGGGCATCTAATGGGCCACTGTGAGGTAAAGGAAGTTGGACTAGATGGGTCTTCGGCCTGATCCAGCAGGGCTAAGAACATAAGAACAGCCCCACTGGAACAGGCCACAGGCCCATCTAGTCCAGCTTCCTGTATCTCACAGCGGCCCACCAAATGCCCCAGGGAGCACACCTGATAACAAGAGACCTGCATCCTGGTGCCCTCCCTTGCATCTGGCATTCTGATATAGCTCTTCTTATGTTCTTAAGCAGGTGCTCATAAAGATTTGTGACACTTGTCAGGTACTTTGGTGGGGGGGGCATTTTATGGGTGAGGAGGGCAGGGAGAATTTCAAAGTGGATTGGGGGAGGATGGGGGGCTGCGGGTAGGCTGGATGAGGTGGATCTTGATAGCAAATGCACAGACTGGATCCTTTCCCCAATTTTTCACCCTGCTCCGTTCCCTTTCTGTCCTCAGGTGTATGGCAGCTCGTATATAGGGGCCATCAGGGGGCCTGTGCAGAGGTAAGGAAAAAATATTTTCTCTTACTTTGAGCAGACTTCGTTCCCCCCCCCCCATACCATGCAGCATGGGCCTCTATGGCACAGCTGCTTGTTGGGGGAATAGGACTAGGTAGTAAAACAATATTTAAAATGTCAGGGGCCAGCCCACCCACAAGCCCCTGACTTACCTGAGGGGATGGCTTGGCAGTGCTCGACCCCAAGTGGTCCTCCAGGAGTTCAGGAGGACCTGCAGCACTTTCACTGCTCCAGAGGGGGCAGCAGGAGGCCACAGACCCCAGCCAGGGAAGGGGCCCATTTTTTTGATGGGACAAAAAAACCCCAACCACCTCCTGCAGCCAGCCACCACCTGCCCTCAACCAGGGCAGGCGAGGAGCCTCTCGCACTCCCCAACCACAGTCCCCACTATGCAGGGAAGCCAGGCAGCTTCCCCTTAGGGCAAAGGGTGAGGATATCACCAGCAGCAGGCCCTACCCCGTGGGTAGGATCATCACACTTCCCAGCGGGAGAGAGAGCATCCTGTCTTGCAGGACAAGCAGGATGGAGGGGCTAAACAGCCTCTGACCTGGCAGGCAGCTATCTGCCATTCCCTTAGACACCAGGGAATGTATTGGGAGAACACTTTAAGGCCAACAAACAGGAAGGAGGAGGAGCTGGATGCATCTGAGGAGCTCCATAAAGCCAGGAGCCCAGTGATGACAGGCAGTGTGAGGAGTGGTGAGGCAGGCAGTATGAGGGAAGGCTGTCTGCCTGGGAGCCCTTATGGTGCCTTAGGACCAAGGCAGGGGATCAGGGTGAGTTAAACCTTCTCTTTAGAGAGCTGTCAGAGGCCACTCCAAGCTGCCCATACCTACTCCTGACTCAAGGGGGTTTACTAGCCTGTGGTAACTTGTCACAGCCTGGCGGCTGTGGGCAGTGACTGCGGCCAGAGGGTGTGACATAAAATAATAATAGTAAAAAATTCATGTCCAAAAATTTTTCAGAGCACAATAGACCTATATATTTGAATATGGCGATCACATTTTTCTAGTCTGAATTAAAAAGTCTTACATTTAAGGATAGTTTATAAACATTTGGGCTGAGCTATGCTGTAAGTAAATTCCATAACTGGGAGACCAACACAGAGTAAAGCAATTATTGCAGAAACTTAGAACAAATGGTGTCTCGGTTGCGGCCAAATTATAGGTCACAGTAGAACACAAGGTGTTCTATGTTGTGTAGAACACAATATTCTACAGTGTTTCTCAAACTGTGGGTCAGGGCCCACTAGGTGTGTCGTGAGCCAATTGCAGTTGGTTTCACATTCATTTCAATATTATATTTTTGATATATTAGACTTGATGCTGCCATGGTATGTGACTGCATTCTGGGAAATGTTACCGACTTGTACTTTTAACAAGCTACTATGTATATTCTTTTAACAATGATAGTCAATGGGACTCACTCCTGGGTAAGTGTGGGTAGGATTGCAACCTAGGATTATTAAAAATTTTTCTGCTTGATGATGTCACTTCTGGTCACGACATCACTTCCAGTAGGTCCTGGCATATTCTCATTCTAAGGAGTGAGTCCCGGTGCTAAATGTGTGCGATTCACTATTCTAACACAATTAAAAGCTTTTGTGTGCTTAGGTTTGGGCCCCCCAGAACAGGTTTTAACACATAAAACTGAAGACATTAAGCATATACCTAGAACTTTATATTATCAAAATTAATTACTGTGTGTGGTTTTGAATGTTAAGATAATGGATAACAACATGCTGTGAGCACTCAGTGATGCAAGCAACAATATCATTAAACAAAATTTAAATATCATAAATAAACCCATATACCACATGCTAGGTAGTTGTGTATGGTTAGCATCTTCACAGAGTCTGCATGCAAAATAGAGGACACTAAGGAATTCTTTTTGTGGTGCTTGAATGCACATGCATGAACAAGTCCTTTGGTGCGCAGATCATGAACTTTCAAAACGGAGGCCTTTTTCAATAGAGTAACCACAAGTTTCTTCTCTAGCTGAGCCAACTCAACTAAATTTGATTTGGTTCTTGATATCTGCACTTTGAACTGGAAAAGAGGCCTGTCTGACATCTTGGGGAGTCGCTATTAATCAATGTATACAGTAGTACCAACTTGGGTAGACTAGGAGTTTGATTGGCACAATCCTGACTCATCCTTGGGCTGGCAAAAGTCCCTTGCTCCAGCTTGAAGGTGTCACAAAAGTGCTGTAAAGGACACGTGCCAGCCTCCCTGCTCCACTTTCCGGACTTCAGCCCATGAATTGCACCGGCCAAGGGTGGCCAGCACAGGGGGTTGGGGAGGGCAGGGGCAGGGTAGAACAAACACTTTCAGGGCAGGGAAGGGTGGGCTGTGGGCAGTACTGTGGGTGGCCTGGGGTTGGGTAGAGCCAGAATCTGGCACTTAGGCAGGATTCTAAACCCACTCCTGGGCAACTTGGGGGAACACTGGGCTACTTGAATCTGCGCTAACTCTTTAGATCTGAGTAACCCCATTGGGGCTGCTGCCAAGTTACCCAGGGTAAGGGGAAATATTTCCCCTTGCCCCAGACTGTGCCACAGCCAGCCCCAAACCTGTGCTGGATACAGCGCAGGACAGTCAGCCTGCCTGTTCCAGTGCAGGTTAGGATTGGGGGGTCAGGTTCATATGACTGGTATCTCTGCCCACAGATCCCAATTAAACTTGCTTGCATGAATCAAAGTTTTTAATGAAAGGCAATTTGTGTTGATTGGAGAAAACTACAGAGGCAGTGTAAAGTTTATGTCTGGTTTTCTTAAATGTGCCCTCACTGCCTAGTCATCCAATTTTAACAAGGGCTGGCCCAACTATGAGGGAGGTGAAGTGACTGCTTCAAGAGACATGTTGGCTGGAGGTGATAGGCTGGCAGCAGGTTACATCACATCTATCTCCCACCAGCTTGCATGCTTGACTCTTGGAACACTTGCATGATTGACTCTTTGGCTGAAAATGGTGCCTCAGCTTCACAGTCAGCTACTCTGAGAAATAGTTTAACTGAGGAGCTGCTGCCACTACTTCCTGCTGGCTGAATCAACTTTGGAGTGGTCCAATCAATTCTTCAAGCTACCATCTCTTCCCACCCAGTCTCCTGACTGGGTGGGAAGAGATGGTAGCTTGAAGAATTGATTGGCTTTTGAGTTTCTTTGCCTCTGCTGGACCTTGCATGGTTCCTAAATTCAGCCAACCTGAGAACGATGAAGGAACAGGCATCAGCAGTGGCTAGAGAATATGAGGACAGCTTGGGGATGATGCAGAAAAAGTCCTTTGATGTGGGTAGTGGTGGCAATGATGGGTGGGAGTACACGAATGTAATCCTGCCTCCAAGGTCAAGGAGACACCCCACTTCAAATGTGCTGGAGGTTTGGGCTAGGCCTGATTTTATCGGTTTTATGTTGCTTTGGCAATGTTTTCTGTTTATCAGATAGAAATTACCAATAGACTTGTGATGTTGCCCCTGTGGCAGCTTCATCCCAAGAGAAGAATGAAACAAATTAGTTTGCCTTGTTTCTTGGGATAATTAGCTGACTGGTTATCAAGGACTGAGTTGGACCACTCCAAAGTTGATCCTCAGGGTAAAGGATTTATTTACATCAGAGTATGGGTTTCACAGTCCAAACCATCCACTTTCAGCAGTCTAGTATCAATACAATCTTGGTAATATTCCTCTTCTCTCCTTGCGCTTATTGGTCAGTGCGCTTGCTATGTCAGAATCTTGCAATGTTCTCTGCCAATGGGATAATCTCTTCCCAAATAACTCCTACTCCTGTTTTTGCCTCTCTTCTCTGGGTCAAGCTGTGGCTGCCCAAGATCCTCCTGTCCCTGCATGCCTTGTCCTTGAAGGCTTTCTTTTCTGTCCGTTAACAATGGGCAGCCCAATTCTAAAGCTGGTGACTCTGCCAGGTGCCGCAGCGCCAAAACAGCTACCACTGCATCCAGTGGTGCTGCTGGAAGTCTCCTCATGGGAAGGGGACTTTTGTCCCCTTCCCCTGGGAAAAGTCCCATGCCCCACAATGGGGCTTCCCAAGTTTGCACTGCCTATTTTGCTGGTGCAGACTTGAGAGACTCTGTGTTGGGTTAGACAGTCCGACACGTTCAGCTCCGCTAGTCCCATCCCCCACCCCAGAATGCCTCCCCTCACCCCCAAAGCCCTCATGAAACTCTTACGTAGCTCTGGGTGGCGTTCAGGTGCTAGGCTCATCGCTGACTGGTGGTGGGCCAGCTCCTGCACCGACTCCTTATCAGGTGTTGTGGACGTGCCTTACAGCAGATTTGTAACACGCAGCGCTGGTGCTGGCCCTGCTTAAGATTGATCCCTTATTCTCTCCTGGCTATTGGGCCAGTTCTCTCCATTCCTTCTTCTCTTCATAGCTTTCTTCTCTCTTCTACTCTCATTCTTAGCTGGGTTTTCCTTTCCCCAACTTCTTTCTCCTTCCTTGCACTCCTTCTGGTCCTGTTTTATCTTTTGTTCCTGATGCCTTTTTCCTTGGTTTCTATGGAACATTCAGATTGACAAGTTTTAAGCCCATCTTCCAGAAAAAAACCTATGTTTTAGTACTCTCAGGACGTGCTTCCTAGTTTAACTTGCCATTAGAGTATTCCCATGGTCCTCCTATCTAAGATCCCCAGCTATCTGCTTCAGAGCAGAGCAGGCATCTTGTCCACCTTAAAGAAAGGATAGAAGGGAGAACGGACAAATTGTAGCACTGCAGTAATGTTGATAGAAAAATGGCTGTAATACAGGAATGAATCCATCCTAAGAGCCTCACTACAGGTCTGCACTGGAATTGAATGTGGAGGTATCAGGAAAGAGTGACAGTCTGCTTGCTTCACAAGTGCCTGTGGTTAGCATTTCCAAGACACCACTTTAATGTATATTGAAAGCTAAATTTATGCATAAGCATGCTTATCATGGCCCATGGCGAAAACAAATGTAAAGCAAATGGAGAAGCAGAAGCATTGACATTTATCAATGGTTACAGTTGATGTAAGCACTCTGAAATTTAAACACACAAAGAAATCATCATAACCTTTATAGCCTTTCATAAAGTCATAATTTTGCAGCATGGCTCTTGGTGACCCCGGTAGAATGAAAGTCAATCTGATTGTCAATATTACGGTCATAGAAAGATCATTACCACATGTCTTCCTACAGATGATAAGGCCTTCCATCTTACAGCATCACTCCAAGCCAGTAACTATTTCGCTTCCTTGGGATCCCATTTTACAGCAAAATATGTGGGTTGTATATGTGCTTTTCCTGCACAAACTGTGAAATCAATATACCCTCCTAAATATGGGAGGGAAATCATTGTAAACAAATTATTGATGTGCTGAAGTCATTTATACCTGACATTGAAGATAGATTGTGACATTATTAATTTCACTGGCAGAGGGTATAGGAAGATGACTGCCATGCGAGCTAACAATCCACTGTCTGTAAAGTTCTCCTGCACATTTTGTGCAGCTAGCTGTATGGTATTGTGACAGCACCAAATCATGTTCAATCTGTCAATTTCAAAGGATGACGTCAGAAAGTTCAGCTGAAGGAGAATATCTGGTTGATACATGTTAACTGCAAGATGATTATGTTAGGTCAGATTTGCAAACTGTCCCATTCTTGGGGTGGGGTGGGGGGAATAGATAGGAGTTGGTCTGTTTAAGATGATGATTGCAAGATGCTGCAAAAATAGAAATATATTGTGGCACAGTGAAAACTCAGTTCCTAATAGACTGTGTGGCAGCAGCATTTTGCAATAAAAGCAAAGATGTTCTCCTCTGCAATAACTTCTTATACATATAAAAATGTGTACAGAAAAAGAAAAATACAAAAAGTGCTGACATTTGCATTTTTGTGTGTGTAATGCATGGCATGGTTATGAAACTTTACAGTGGGGTGAAGGGGGAAGTTTGAAAAGAACCTCAGTGCAAACCTTCTGCACTGATTGTTAAAGGAAAGAGGAATCTTAAATAAAATATCTTGAGGCATTATCAGCATGCATATACATAGCCTCCAAAAGTGAGAATTAAAAAGTTCTTTCCTGGGGGTACTGTGTTGAAAGATGGAACATAAGAACAGCACTATTGGATCAGGCCATAGGCCCATCTAGTCCAGCTTTCTGTATCTCACAGTGACCCACCAAATGCCCCAGGGAGCACCCAAGCCAGCAAGAGACCTGCATCCTGCTGCCCTCCCTTGCGTCTGGCATTCTGAGGTAACCCACTTTTAAAATAAGGAGGTTGCACATACATATCATATCATGGCTTGTAACCCATGATGGACTTTTCCTACAGAAAATTGCCCAACCCCCTTTTAAAGGCATCTAGGCCAGAAGCCACCACCACATCCTGTGGCAAGGAGTTCCATAGACTAACTACATGCAGAGTAAAGAAATATTTTCTTTTGTCTGTCCTAACTCTCCCAATGCTCAATTTTAGTGGATATCCCCTGGTGTTGTTCTGGTGTTGGCTCAAGCGTGCCTGGAAGTCATGTCCTCTGATCTGGAAACTCGTCCAAAGCTGGCTTGTCCATAAGGCAGTTGCTTCAGGTGGCAGATAACGTGGGTGTGGCAGGTGCTGCCCAATTGCAATCCTGGCCCATGTGCTCCTCCCCAAGAGACTGCTGTTCCTTTACTTACCGGTCGCTCCAGATCCTCGCGCCAAGTTCTGTGGTCCTCTGGAAGCCTTCCGAGGCCTCTCGAGGGCTTTTAAACATTTCTTCTGGTTTTTGTGGAAAAACCAGACATAGTGCTTAACAGCTCTCTGGAGGCCTTGGAAGGCTCTCAGAGGGCCAAAGGACACCACGTGAAGCCTCCCAGATGGGCTACACTGGGCTGGCAGCAGGGTAGCAACAATGCTGCCCTCACAGGCATGGTGCCCCAGGGCATTTGTCCCTCACCCACAGGAATCCCAGTGAGCTGTCAGCCTCTGATTCCACTGCCTGCTTCTGTGACTCCACTCTTCCCCCCACACTTCCTGCATTTGGAAAGGAAAATGTGAAGGAGGTGAGGTGAGTGGTGAACTAGAGGATCTCCTTAGAAATGTCTAAGTCAACACTTTCCTCTGCACTTCCCTTATCTTGAGGAGGCCTCTGTGACTGTCCCCACCCGCCACTGCTGAATGCAGCGTGTGCCCCATTGGCACTGCTTCATTGGTGCAGAGAGAGTTAATTAGGATTGGTCTCTGAATTCTGCCCAAAAGATAGATTGTGACACTCATAGTGCTTTACTTTTCACTTTAAGAATACAGTGCAGCCATTCTGCAGTATGGGAGCAAGGGAAAAAAGCCACCAATGGGTTTGGGAAAACATGCAGCTTGCCATCAATGAAAACCAAGCCTGCTCCTGTGTACGTAGCTGTGGGCTTTCTGACAGAATGTTGGATTATGTGCTAGTGAAAGGTGTGTAAAATTTCACATATTTATGTTATTTATTCCAGCAGCAGTTCCCAAAGTGGTGGGTCACTGTGGTACAGCAATGAGTGCCGATCGGGGAGTGATCCTCCAGGAGGCTTCACAGCACCCTGGGTCCACACCGCACTGCAATTGCTGCGGTGCCTTTGGGGCACCCCCTTCCTCCTGCAGCTACTTAAAAGGTTCCCAGGTCCCTCAGAGGAATTTGGGAACCACTTTATTACAGTATTTATATATCACTTTTCTCAAACACTTGAGTCACACAGAATCAAGACCATTCAAGGTGGCTCTTAGTCTCCCATCCAAAACAAAACCCAGGTTGAACCTGCTTAACTTTTTCAGGCAAAGTGACAGCTTAAACTCCAGACCATACCTCAAACTCCAGACTGTGCCTCCTGATGTGATGGGAAGATAGGTGGAGTGGGTGTGGGGTTTCTGTCTCTTGCTCCATGTGACTCCAGCTTTTCTGTCCTTCCTCTCTTGAAACTTCCTCCCCACTTCCTTCCTCCTTTGAAACTTTTCTCCCCAGCAACATCCCACTGGTGCCAGCTTGACTTTTCCCCAACACACCGTGGTGTGTTCGTTGTTCGTTTCTCCTAGCTAATGTTCCCCTAATCTCGTCTACCCCTTCCCCACCCCTCTTCTTTCCCCCTGTTGCAGTTCAGTGTTTTACTTTTTCAAATAGGAATTAAGGCAGCCGTTCACTCTGGGGTGATGAGGATTAAACCTTTCTCTTGTCCTGATGATACCATAAAAAAAAATGAACTTGTTCACATTAGCAGAATTCCATCTTGAATTATGTTTTTGGGTCATTCAAGAGGAAGGGGTGAATGGCGAAGTAATAAAGATTTTTCACTTACCTACCCTGGGCCATTAGGTTCCCCATCCCCCCAATGCAGCACACTCTCTGTCACCAGTGTGGCATGTGATGGGCTGGTGGTGGATAGGATTGAACCCATGCAGTACAATCCTATGCATGCTTACTCAGAAGTAAGTTCCACTGTGTTAAATATGACTTAGAGCCCAATCCCATTGCATGTCTACTAAAAAGTGAGCCCCATTATAGTTAATGGAACTCACTCCTGTGTAAGTGTGGATAGGATTGTAGCCTCACTCCCTAGTAAGAGAGCATAGGACTAAATTCTTACTTTCTTTGGGTACATATTAGAATGAAATCTTGACTTAGTTTGAGATAAATGGACATTTTGCTCTTAACATCAATTAACAACCTGATCCATTGTTGCCCTATCACTGGCACTGCAACAGCAGCACTGGTGCTGGGTGTTACAAATGTGCCATAAGACACATTTGTACCACCCATGGAGTAAGTGGTGCTGGCAGGGAGCCCTGTGCTGCCCCATCAATGCTGCAGTGTGAGCTCCCAGCCACTGCCGTAGTATAGGTAAGTGCTGGGCATTGCATGGGGGTGGTGGTGGAGGTGTTCCTGGGTGGAGGGAGGGTGGTGAGAGGGCAGAATGGGTGAAGGGCAGGCATGGGAGGGGGTGGGAGCAGTGGAAACTTCCTCCACTAAATCCTGTACCCCATGTTGGGCTCGAAAGCCCAACATAGGGTTTCTTGAGTCTGTCAGTGAAATAGCTGACGCAGACAGTGGCGTCACTAGGATTCACGTCACCCGGTGTGGGAGGCCTGCGCATCACCCCATGCAGTGGGCGGGCAATGCCCCAGGTGGTGGGCGTGGTGATGTGCCATCACCCACCCCCACTGGTTTTTTGGCTGTACCTTTTGTTAGAACACAGATATTTAAATGTGGTTTGTTTCATTGCATTCTGCATGAAATTATGCATTGACTGATATATAACAAGATGGTCTTATTCCTCCAAACTCTGATTTTAGTGATTTTGAAAACTTGTAGAGTCACAAACACAAACACCTTATTGCAGCAGTTCTCAAACTTTTTGCACTGGGACCCACTTTTTAGAATGACAATCTGTCCAGGACCCATTGGAAGTGATGTCATGGCCAGAAGTGACATCATCAAGCAAATTAAAATAAATAATTATAAATAATTAAATTAAAATAAAAGAAATAATTAAATAAGGTGGGGCCAGTTCTGTTCCACCAAGTGAATCTACTCTGAAGTAAGTCCCATAGTGGTCAATGGGGCTTACTCTCAGGAAAGTGTGGGTAGGATTGCAGCCTGTAAGCCCAATCCTGTGCATGTCTACTCTCAAGTAAGTCCCATAGTGGTCAATGGAGCTTACCCTGTAGTCTGCCGGTAATAACAACACCCCAAAAAGAATCAGTGAGATTTCCAGCCCTCCCAGTACCCAGTTTAAAGTTTTTTCTATTTCAGGCATATCAAGATAAAGACCCTCCTGGCTTTGCAAGTGCAAAATAGAAAACTTTCCCCTTAAGATTCAAGCCTCTTTTTTTGTTCTTTTTAGTGTGTGTAGGGGGGGGGGGAGTGGCTGCCTTTAGGAACATGTGTTCAGTTCCATAGGATCAGGACCATTCTGGTGTCCTCACATTCCCCTTTGCCTGGCCTGACCACCAGCCAAGGCACATCTGCCTACTTGCGAGTAAACGCGACCGTGAGGCTGCTGCCCAGGGTGCGTCACCCCCCCCTGGCGCGTCACCCAGTGTGGACCGCACCCCCCGCACCCTCCTAGCAATGCCAGTGGACGCAGATTCAAGTAGCCCCATTGAGCAGGCTGGGTCTTTACTTGGGGTAAGTGGATGGATGTCCAGACTGCACAACTGCAGGACAGGATGCAGCGGTAGGCATTTGGCACTGCTGCTCCCGTGCTGGATAGGATT
This sequence comes from Tiliqua scincoides, assembly GCF_035046505.1. NCBI lineage: Eukaryota > Metazoa > Chordata > Lepidosauria > Squamata > Scincidae > Tiliqua > Tiliqua scincoides. The sequence continues at coordinate 39,677,329 of NC_089822.1, forward strand.
GGGCTGCAAGCTAGTTCAGTGTGTCCAATGTATATCCCTGCTGTGCCACTTTTTAGAGGGGAGGGGAGGGGAGGGAAGAAGACTGAAAGAGGACCCTTCAAGACCAAGGACCCTTCAAGACCAAGGCTTTTGTTTAGGCATAAATATCAATAAGATCTGAGAAAGAGCATTCTTATAGCTCCTTATCTGGAAATTTTTCCAAAGAACCCATATGTTAAGGTACTAAACACTAGAGTGTGGAAAGAGGAAAACACATTGATGTGTGAGGCGTAAATCTCTGGTAGATAGCATAGTGCTCTTATACTTATTAATATCTGCTGTCCAAAACAAATATGGATGCTATCTTTGTTACATGAGGCTTTCATGTAGAATAACATGTATGTTTATTATTATTATTGTTATCATTATTCTTACTGTGGCACCATCAGTGCACCTGGCTCTTCACAGAAGGAAAAAGATAGCTCAGAGAAATCCACTTTTGTTCTATTGGGCCAGCACAGCTACCTGAAATTTTTTTTGGGGGGAGGGGTAGTGGAGGGGGTATATATAAACCAATGCTGGTATGCCTACTCAGGCTTCATTTCAGTTTCTGATGAGGATTAGGGCAGATCTCTTCCTACCTTATCAATTTCAGGCAGGATGTACCTTTGGATCTTTCAAGCAAAGGAAAAGCTGACTTTGATTCCTAACCAGAGTTTCTGTCTCCTAACTTTGTTCCTTCTGTCCTACTGCTTACCAGCTGCAAACCTCACTCTTCCCTCAAGGCAAGGGGGCAAGGAAACATCTTCCTGAACTAATGTCAGTGTATCTCCTTGGATTAATTGGCAAGGAAATGGTGCAGTCACTGCTTTGTTTCCCTGGGGAGACAAAGACCTTCAAATCAGCAACTTTTGGATGATGTTTGTTCTCTCTCTCTCTCTCTCTCTCTCTCTCTCTCTCTCTCTGTGTGTGTGTGTGTGTGTGTGTGTGTGTGTGAGTGAGTGTGTATTTATAAGCGTGCACTTGTGCTCATATTTAACCCTTGTGGGGGGGGGGGTGAATCCTATAGAAGTATTTTGAAGGTCAGATCCTAGTATTTATAATCCTTCCATGCTCAATGAAATGTGTTGGTATAAATATTTGCTACATGAACAGCTGATTAAAAATTAGATCATTAGATTTTGTAAATATGTACATTGATCTTCACTTGTTTTATTTATTTTCAATATCTGGATCTCACCTTTTTCCTCCCATAAGGTTATTAGGAAGTACTTTATGTTATTCTTTGACTAAAGTGTTTAAATATGCTTGGAACAGTGTTTAATGCTTTCTATTTAGATAACTAGTTTATCACTTTAATTAAAATCAATGAAAATTAATGTCATGGGGCACAAGCCACAGAAAAAGTTCTGCTATGCAACTGAGAAGTTCTTCTGCACAACTGTGCCCTTGTACAGATCCCCTCCATTTCAATGGGGCTTGCATAGGAGAACTTCCTTGTGGATTATATACATAGCATGTAATCTGTGGAATTACAGTCAATCACTGTTACTGCAGATTCACTTATCTACCGGAATAAGAATGTAACTTGTCTCATGCCATCTGCACTGAGTCATCAGTGGGCATTCTCAAACTATTGGCAGCCATTTTGAAGCATCAACAGCTGCCATTCTGAAGCTATTAGCAGCCATTCTGAAGCATCTGCAGTGGCCATTCTGAAGCTATCCAGCTACCTGAAGTCATTCCTGACTGGGTTAGCTACCCCTCACCCTAATTCCATTGATCCCAGGATTAATGATTCGGTATTAGCGATTTGGTATCTACTGGGTTTTCCTGGAACTTAACCCCAGCAGATAATGGGAAGCTGCCTTATACTAAATGAAACCATTGTGCCAAATAACTGACTGCAATGCTATACACAGTTACCTGGAAGCAGAGATGGGCAAATCCAGTGTGACTTGAGTCAAGTCACAAGTCTCTGCCCTCTTTGAATGAGTCCTAACAGGCAGACTTTCCAAGTAATCCAGAGCATTTTGGAGACTCAAGTCCCAAGTCTTTTCTGTAAAAAAGTCAGCCAGAAAAAAACAGAGCTGCTACCAGGGTGTGTGGCATGCACAACAGAGGGTCATACACAACAGAGGGAGGTTGGGATGACCTTTGCAGCTCTATTCAAGAAGTAGTTTCATTGTGGCTGGTCATTTAATAGAGCCATGCCATGAATTTCTTCTGGATGGCTAGAAACTGCCTTCCCCCCTCCCCTCACTCATACAGGGAAAAAACCTTTGCCCAATGATCATTGGTTCCTTCAGAGATGAACAAGAGAGCCTGCTTGCCCCTCCCTCCCCAACTCCTGCTAGATGCAAAACCAAAACATTAACCCTTCCTTGTCTTCTGGCTGGAACTTCCTTGCTGCTCGCCTGGTCTGAATGATGGCCCTAAGAGGTCTTTTATGCCACAAAAGAAGTAAGTAAGCACACCTAGACACAAAGACACTTAAGTCTGCATGCGTGGGAACTCATTTCCAAGCCTGTGGCTTCAGACTCAAGTCAGTGCCAGAGTCATTGACATGCTTGACTCACGTGTACATGAGTCAGCAAAAAACATGTGTTTTTGCAACTTGGACTTGAGTCACCTGTCCTGAGTTCCAATCCCTGCCTGGGCGTAAGTCCCATTGAACACAATGGGACTTGAGGATAGAATTATGCTGTCAGCCTTGTCGACACAATCTTGTCATGGGGGGGGGGGTCCTTCCCTGCTGTACCTGGAGACTGAACTCAGACAATGCTGACACCAGGTTGTTGAGAGCCTTGGGGGAAAGCCCTGCACTTGCCACCTAATGATAATGCACTGAGGACTCCCACTGAAGGTTCAGTGTGCAGCTTAGCCAAATGAATCCTTTAGTGGGCATGGGCCCTCAGCCAGTGCCAAGCTTGGCTGTCCCCTAACCTTGCCTCTGAACCCAAGGCCTTCTACATGGAAAGTATGTGCTCTTCCACTGTGCCATGGCCTTCTATGAGCCTGTATAATACCAATATAATAACTGGAAGTCCTGAGTTTAATTTAGCCTCCTAAGGGGTATTGATTACTCTTCTGTGAGGCAAAGGAAGGATGTTCTAGAAACGGTGACTGTATAGCTACGAAACTTGGGGGGGGGGTGCAACCTAAGGCCCATGCTGCCATCCCTTCTCAAATGAGCTGATTGGCAAAACTGACTGCTGTCCAGGACTGTCTATTGCTACATCCCCACACTTTTTTAGTACTCATGACATTGTTTGTCTGTTGCATGTATCTGCAGGAAGGTAATTATGCTCCATGTTCTTTTTTCTCAGAGACAGTTTTCACTGGCCCATCTTTAACTAGCCAATATTGCAATCTGCCAAGTCTTTTTTTGTCACCATTTTATTTGGATATCCAGCTGTTAAAGTATACATTTTTGCTATTCTAATGTTTCCAAGTGGCAAGGAATATGCACTGAAAATGAAACATGCGTATTGGTTAAAATGTGCTACTTATACAGATGAAGAACATCTTTAATAAGCTTGCGCACTCCTGCTGAGTTCTAACCATTGGAACGTGACTATGCTAGGCCAAATTTTATCTCCCATTACTTTTAAATTAAATATCTATGATGTAATTACATAGTACAAGAACGATCTGTTGAGAGATCATGAATTAGATTTTTAGAGAGACTATTAAAATCATTATTATGTTCTTACAACTTAAGTGTTGTTGCTGTTGTGTTTCCATCTTCATCTGTTCTTTAGCAGGGGCAATATGCATTTCCTAAAGCTCAATCCAAGTGGCGCAGATCAAAATCCTTCACTGGACTTATATAATGAGCTGAGATCAGGGTATTTTTTCCCCCCTGAAATAGTTGCGAACAAGAATGCAAAAGTCCTAACATTACTATGCTGTTGGTGCGTAAAAAATAGAGTCTGGCAATTGGCACCTGAGTTTCTCTCCATCTATCCTGTTGGCTCCTAAATGATTTGGATTTGCACCAAGATCCATGAAGATTTGATTCCTGTACTAACATCTTCAATATCAGCCAAATGTAGTACAGGTGGGGCCTCTGTATCCTCCCCCAAGCTGATAAGGAAAATGCATGGATCCCTTTGTAAAGTGAAACTGAGCCACACATCCGCGTTTACTCATGAATAGGCAAACTTCTCTCAGTCCACAAGGGTAGGCCAAGTGGAATGCAACACTGCTAGAATGCTCCCGATCTGATGAATGCAGGCCCCCAAAATCTCTAGAGCAGTGGCTCTCACACATTTAGCACTGGGACCCACTTTTTAGAATGAGAATCTGTCAGGACCCATCAGAAGTGATGTCATGACAGGAGGTGACATCATCAAGCAGGGAAATTTTTAACAATCTTAGCCTGCAATTCTACCCACACTTACCCAGGAGTAAGTCCTATTAACTATCATTGTTATAAGCATATACATAGTAGCTTGTTAAATGTACAGGTCTGTAACATTTCCCCTAATGCAGTTACATACCATGGTAGCATCAAGTCTAATAGATTCAAAATAAAATATTGAAATAAATGGGGACCCACTTGAAATTGGTTTGCGACCAACCTAGTGGGTCCTGACCCACAGTTTGAGAAACACTGCTCTAGAGAAGTTAGGACCCCACCCCCAAGCTAAGGAAAATGTATTGAGCCCTTTGTAAAGTGAAAAGTGAAACTGAGCCACATGTGCAGGTTTACTCATGAGTAGGCAAATGTGCACAAGCTCTTATAAAAAGCCAGGAGAAGGGGAACACAAGACCACCAAAATGGTCCTGATTCAGTTAATATGGAGTTCAACAAATGGTTCAAAAAGCTGCCCCCCACCATCGTAAAAAGGATAGGAGGGCTTACGTCTCCAGAGGGCTTACTTCTCCAGAGATATTTGGGCCTACATTCATTGGATCAGGACGATTCTGTTGGCATTGTGTTCTTGGCCTACCCTTCAACATGGACTGAGATAAGTTTGACTCAGTAAATAAGTATACAAAAGTTACACAAGAATACATAATTTAGAACACCTGCTGCACATGTGGCTGAATTTCCATAGGCCTCAATACATTTTTTCTTATCAGCAATAGGCCTGTCAGTTTCATGACCCACCAACAATCACGTTGCAACCCACTGAGTCCCAACCCACAGTTTGGAAAACATTGGGCTATGTGCACCAAGGGTTAAACAACCTGCTACCTGTGGGGGGGGGGGGATCACTGCTGTTCAATCACCATTATAGTCACAGAGGCTTGAGTGGGTGGTAAAATGAAACTTTTTTAAGGTGGGTCCTGATGTTAAAACATTTGGGAACCACCGCTCTAGCACATTCTTTGATGACAGGATGAATGCCTAATCCCTCCTCCTGTGTGAATGGTGATTACGGTTCCGCAGGGAGCCTCTTGTCTGAGCCACAGTTCACCCTCCTTTGTGCTCGCCTGCCGCTTCTAGGCTCTTTTGCCCCAGCAGGCTTTGCACCTGGATTTCTGGGCATGCACAGCTGGCCAATGTGAAGGTTGGGGGTGATCTGCGGTGCAAATGGGAGGCCCCTGGGCAGAACAGTAAGGTCCGACCATGCCAGGGACGCCTTTACCAGTGTGCGGTGATCTCCACTTTGGAGACTGCTGATATAAGAAGTATCTCTGAGATTTGTCAGCGGCCAACTAGTTAAGCATACAACTCAGATAAGTTCATGGGAATGCTGAACCCTCAACATCTGAATCCAGACTCATTCACTGGGTCAGCTTTCTGTCTCTAGGTACTTTTGAATAAGATTCCACAGCAGGTGTTTGAACTTGTGTATTCTTAGTGAGCAGGTCAAATTAATTCTGTATTAGTTTTGCTGTTTTGTCAGTTGTATTGACATGCATGCAATGCTTCTGTTTCTCCAGACAGTGTTTTCCATGGACTCCTCTGAGATATACTATACAAAAAGAGTAAGTTAATGGTAATGAAATACAATGTTTAAATGATTTTCAGGCCAATAAAGTTTAAACAGAAAAGCAATGTCAAAGCATTAGTATTGACATTTTAAGTTGCATGTAATTAATCTTTAAACTGATGCTAGATTTATATTGCTCTCATTGTGCATTTCATACTCTAAGCCTGCTGCAGAATGTACAAAGTTAAAGTCACTAAAAATTAATTATCCATACTGTATGTCAATATAAGATGGAAGATCTTTAATAATTTCCTGAAAATGTTAACATCATTTGAAAGTGACAGTTGTCTCTTAGTCATAGATGTGAGATTTCAGGCAAGCTCAGTATTTCATATGCATAAATTCTTCCGCTTTTATACATCACATTTGACCAGCCTAAGCACTTTATAGTTAAGTACTACCCAAAAGACAATTTAGAAGATACAGTTAATTTTTGTGCAACATAAGACCACAATTCGATGCGTGTTTACTTAGAATTAAGGTTCATTGGGGTTCCTTAGGGCTTACTAAGTAATCTATAAAGGTGAAACATAACTTTGTATAGTTGTAATTCTATATAGACTTGCCTGGGAGTAAGCCACATTGAATACTGCAGGATATATTTCTGAACACACATATAGGATTTTGCTGATATAGGTAATCATAGGTTACTCACAATTAAATTTAGAAGTGTATCTGGATTCAGTGGCGTCACTAGGGGGGTGCGGGCCACACCGGGTGACGTGCACGGGGGATGACGTGCACTGAGGGGGTGACATGCTAAAATTGTGGTGGTTAGGAGTAACCCCATCATATTATATACCGTTGGATGCAGAATTTCGAGCGGAATGCAATGCAAAAAACCAGAGTGAAATATCTCCTTTCTATCAAAAGCCTATCTGTTGAGTGATGCCTAGAGTACAAGGTGCCGCTTATACTGATGTTCATGGACTACAAAAAGGCCTTTGTCTCAGTAGAAGTCAACGCTGTCCTCAACTCTCTCCCGTCATACATCAACTTCCTAGAACAATGCAACACTGGGACATCAACAACCATCCAACCGTCGCACTAGACCAAAAAACATGGAGCGATTGTGGGCCACATTGGAAAGATTGCCAATGAGGATGGACCATCAATGTATCAATGTATGTATGTATCAAAAGATATGGCCAAAAAACTGGGAAACAAAAAATGCATGGATCCCTATGGAAACTGAAAGTGAGCCATATCGCGTGTTTACTTGTGAGTACGCGAACTTGCCTTAGTCCATCGGAAAGGGCAGGCTGAGAGGAATCCAACAACACCAGAATGGTCCTGATCCAATGAATGCAGCCCCCAAAAACACCTGAGAAGGAAGTCCCTCCCTCCAAGCAGATGAATGTATTGAGCCCTATGGAAAGCGAAACTAAGCCTCATGGTCGCGTTTACTCGCAAGTAAGCAAACGTGCCTTGGCTGGTGTGGAAGATCAGGTGAAGGAGAGTACAAGGCTACCAGAATGTTCCTGATCCTATGCAGCTGGAGCTAAACAAATGTTCCAGAAGGCAGCCTCCACCCCCCCCCCCCGCCCACTAAAAATGATGAAAACAGAGGCTTCAGCTGATAAGGTGAACTTTTTTGAGATCTGCAAAGCCAGGTGGATCTTGACAGTGAGCTGGTTTAAACAGAAGTTCTTAAAATGAACTGGGCACTGGGCAGGGCTGAAAACCTTACTGGTTTTGGAGCGGGGGTGTTATTGCAGGCAGGCTACAGAGGAAATTCACTTGGTGGAACAGGGCTGGCTTCTGCCTATTTAATTATTTGTTTTACTTTAATTATTTATACTTATTTATTTTAATTTGCCTGGTGATGTCACTTCCACCATGACATCACTTCTGGTGGGTCTTGGACAGATTGTCATTCTAAAAAGTGGGTCCCAGTGCTAAACGTTTAAGAACTACTGCAGTAAGGTGTTAGTAAGTTGACACCCTTTGGGGGGGTGACACCACTAGTGACTAAAATCACAGTTTGGAGGAATAATACCATCATGTTATATCAGTGGTGTAGCTAGTGGGAGGTGGGGGTGGTCCACCCCAGGTACCACCCTTGGGGGGGTGTAACACCACAAATGCCCCAACATTGCTAACATTGCAAAGGTTAGGAATAACCCATCATGCTATATACCGTTGGATGTGGAATTTCCAGCTGAATGCAATGCAAAAACCCAGATCGAAATATCTACTTTCTATCAAAAGTTATGGCCAAAAAACTGGAAACCAAAAAATGCATTGAACCCTATGAAAATGAAACAGCGATATCGCCCGTTTACTCGTGAGTAGGCGAAATTGCCATCGTTCTTCGGAAAGGGCAGGCTGAGAGGAATCCAATGACACCTGAATGGTTCCTATCCAATGAATGCAGCCCCCAAAAAACACCCAAGAAGGAAGTCCCTCCCTCCAAGCAGACAAATATATTGAGCCTTATGGAAAGTGAAAGTAAGCCACATGGTCGTGTTTACTCGTGAGTAAGCAAACATGCCTTGGCTCCTGGTCAAGTCAGGCAAAAGGGAATGTAAGGTTAGCGGCGTGGTCCCCATCTAATGAAAGTGGATTATTATTATTATTATTATTATTATTATTATTATTTATTTTTACCCAGCCTTTCTCCCTGGAGGGACTCAAGGTGGCTTACAACAAAGGTTAAAACAAATTCAAAACATAATTGAAAAACAGATAAAAGCATATTAACAACATATAAAAACAGAAGTCAGATAAAAAAGTAGTCAGGTAAAAAAGCATAGAGCAGGAAGTCATAAAAAGGATCAGGCCTGTAACCAGGTTTAAAAAAGATATTAAAAGATGTTAAAATGATGTTAAAAAGGCCAGGAACTCAGAAGGCTTGTCTAAACAGAAGGGTCTTCAGGCCTCGGCGAAAAGTTTCAAGAGAGGGAACAGTTCTTAAGTCAAGGGGAAGGGAATTCCATAGCGTTGGTGCCACTACTGAGAAGGCCCTATTTCTTGCCACCGCCCCACTTACCTCCCTAGGCAGCAGCACTTGTAAAAAAGCCTACAAATGGATCTCAACAAATGCTCCAGAAGGCAGCCCCCCCCCCCCAAGAATAAACCAGAGGCTTGAGCTGGTAAGGTGGGCACTGGGGAGGGCTCAAAATTTCACTGATTTATCTGTGTGTGTGTGTGTGTGGGGGGGTGTTATTGCAGGCAGGCTACAGAGAAAATTCACTTGGTGAAACAGAGCTGGCTTCCCCGTATTTATCTGTTTTTCTTTAATTTAATTATTTATAACTATTTTATTTTGCTTGATGATGTCACTTCCAGCCATGACATCACTTCTGGTGGTTCCTGGACAGACTGTCATTCTAAAAAGTGGGTCCCAGTATGAAAAGTTTGAGAATCACTGCCTTAACTCAAAACAGGCCAATGAGACATCGGGGGGGGGGAGGGTGATACCCTAGTGACCAAAATTCTGGAAATCTTGGCTTTTAGGAATAATACCATTATGTTTTATATCATTTGATGCAGAATTTTATCCATTGCTTGTGGGGAAATATTCACTGCATTTATTTTTCTGGCCATTATTAATATTCATTCCATGTCATGACTATTACTATCTCTGTCTCACCTACCTCACAGGGTTGTTGTGAGGACAAAATAAGGGGAGGAACCATTTACACCACCCTGAGCTGCTTAGAGAAAGAGTGGTATAAAAAGTGAATTAATTAATTAAACCATATAATTAATTAATTAATTAATTAATTAATTAATTAATTAATTAATTAATTAATTAAGTCATATGGGGTGACAAATTTATGGGCCCTGGGTGTCAAATGAGCTAGCTACGCCTCTGTGTTATATATCAATCAATGCGTAATTTCATGCAGAATGTGTTCTATCTTTGTTCTATCAAAAGGTACAGCAAAAAAACCAGTGGAGGCGGAGTGATGGTACATCACCACACCCACCACCTAGGGTGTTGCCCTGCCCACTGCATGGGGGGTGACGCGAACTCTAGTGACGCCACTGTCTGGATTGGAAATCAGCTTCTTCTCAGGAGGCATCCAAAAAGGAAAGTAGATTAACAGGACAATGTCGTAGACTTGGTCTCACACTCCCAGGGTTTTGGGTGCTCAGACTTGTTGGTTCTGAACCCTAGAGCCCTCAAAGATCCCTGTTCGGTAGTACTGCCACCACCCTGTAAGAGCCAGTGCCTCAGTCCAGGGACACTGAGACCCTCTAGGCTTAACTATATCCCTTGTAGGCACTGAGCACTTTCTTTACTTAAAGTCTCAGTCCTCAAGTTACTAGTCCACAATGAGGATTTTTGGTAGCTTGCTGAATGGCTAGGCAGGATTCTGAAACTTTGTCCCCAACAGACAATGAACCAACATGGTAAAAGGATTTTTACTTTATTAAGTACATAGGGTTACAAAAAGTTACAAAAGGCAGCAAATGCTAGAGGCATAAAAACCTCTAGGAAACATATCAGCATAAAACAACAAAGCTAACTGGCTAACTCTATTATTCTCTGACTCTCGCCTGGGTCAGCTTCTCACCTCAGGCCAGTTACCTAAACGGCCACATGGTCCTGGCGGGGCAGGATGTGCACCCACCACCTATCTCACCAAGAGACAAAGACCAAAGACCCTGTCCTCCGGAAGTGGGGCTGGAAGCTCGCCCTCTCAGCTCTTCCCTCCCCCCTGGAGATCTACAGCTGCATTCCATCCTTGATGGGTGTCTTTCTGGCTGCCTAGGTGCTACATAATCACCTTCCATTGAGTTGAAAATTATTAGCAGCTAGGACTGCAAGCCACTTCTGTGTTACTGTTTTAGCTTGGTTCAGACTTTACATGTTACTAGGCCTAAACTGTACATATTCATGACAGACAATCCTGTACATGGACTCTCAGTTTCCCCAGGAAACTAAACTTCGTTTATATCCCAAATTCCATCCTATGAAAACCATTCTACACATAGGTTTAGTGACACTCCCCTGCCGATCAAAAAGTTAGACTTGCTTGCATACTATAGTTCATAAAACAAGATAGAAATGGGGTGCCTAGCAGCTGCAATTGTATATTATCCATTTGGACAACACTATTACTCAGTCTAACAAGAACCTTATAAAGGGCTGAGTAATCTGAACACCCTTGTCATGTATGACATCACTTAACTAGCAGTTCCCTTCAACTATTTGCCTTGGGCAAACCGGACTGTTAATTAGATAGGAGAAAATCCAGAAACCACTGGGAGTCCATTGCAGACTTCATTAACATTCTAGATGACCTTGGGTGACTGTGCATAACAGACAAATGTGCAAAACACAGAAAGAACAAACAGCTGCAGGATGGATCCTTTTCATTATCATGGTCTTGTGAAATGTTGGTCTGGATTTGTATCCTTTTCCTATATTATATCTGATATTAAAGGTTTTAATATTAAAGGTTTAATTTAATGTGATATTAAAGGTTTCAACTCAAATATATACATTCAAACTCAGTTGCTCTGCCTAGCAGCTGGGTTCTGCTGGCCACCATTCCCTTTCTCCCCAGAATGCAATAGGAAATGTGTCTCAGGGCCCAATCCTGAAGTCCATAGTGCTGGCAATACACACATACCGCCATCTCTAATAATAATAATAAAATAATAAAACTTTATTTCTATCCCGCCCTTCTCCCCAAAGGGACCCAGGGCGGCTAACAATATATAAAACAGATTAAAACATAATTTCACAAACAGATAAAAACACATTAAAAAACACATTAGCAGAACCCATAAAAACAGTAGTCAGATAAAAATCAGAATAAAAGAGCATAAAACAGCAGTACTTAGAGGAATCAAGCCTGTAAAAAGCAACTAAAAGATGTATAAAAGATGTTTAAAAGGCCATGAAGTCAGAAGGCTTGATTAAACAACAAGGTCTTCAGGCCTCGCCGAAAAGTCTCCAGAGAGGGAGCCATTCTCAAGTCAAGGGGAAGGGAGTTCCACAACGTTGGTGCCACTACTGAGAAGGCCCTATTTCTTGCCGCCGCCCCACGTACCTCCTTAGGTGGCGGCACTTGTAAAAAGGCCTTCTCTGATGACCTGAGAGGACGAGCCAATGATGATGGTAAACTCTAATGATGGCAAACGTACCATGAGGCATGCTTACGGCACCAGGGGTGGAGGGAGTGCCGCCACTGAGTCGCTGCGCCACATGGACGGCCAGCCAACCGATGTTCCTCCAACACTGAACAGTAGTAAGACTTCTCAGGGTGGGGTGGGGTGGGGAGTGGGCAGAGTGGGGTGGAGGGAGGGCTGTGAAGGGGGGAAAGACTGGACCCAGGAGGGCGGGGAGATGGCAGCAACCTCTGCCGTCACATCCTAACCTAAGCTGGGCAACCTGACATGGGGGTCTCCTCATTTCTGCTCGCACTCAAACGCAGGCACTGAGCCAAGGAGACCCATTGGCAGTGCTGTAGCATTGCCTGGGCTCAGGGAGCAAACACTCTCTTATACTGAGGAGACCTTGGTGGTAGCCTCGGCACCCCCAGGATGCAGCGGTTACCACTTTGGCACCGCTACAGCCCTGGGCACTGCAGCCTTATGGCACTGAGGTGTTCAGGATTGGTCTATCAATGTACTTTGATGCTTGCAAAGGGGGTGGTGTTTACTGCTTTTCTGACCAGTACTAATTACAGGCTTCTATATCCTCCTGATGTTGCTATCCTGAGTTTGACCTCTATCCCGAAGTTTCTAGCTTAGCTTGTCAGAAAAGCCTTCTAAGATGCTGAAGTCGGAGTTTCTAGCAAGTATAAACAATCCCATTGCCAATGTAATCAAAGTTTACTGTAGCAGGGGGATACTTTTGCCTAAAGAAACATTTTTAGTTGATTTTGCAGTCACTATTCTTATGAGGCAATCACAGGCTCAGTCTAGGTCAAGAACTGATCAGAGGTGCAACTCAGGGAGACAATTCCCTTAAAACTGTCATTTCAGCTAAAGAGTTGATGAGTTTTCCTTTTTTCCAAGTTCATATGGAAAGATGTTGGTCAGCAAAATCATTGTTCAGACATCTTGCTTAAGAACATGCTTATTATTTGTTCGGGTATGTGTCTGTGATTCTCTCTGTGTTTGTTATTGATCTTTGTGTTTTCTTCAAGCTCACTGTAATTTTAGTTTGTAATCTGAAAGCTGAGTCATGAATTCTAAATCCAAATTGCGCCAGAAACATGGAAAAGCTGCATCGCAGCAATGTATTAAAGCTGACAAAGCTTTGTCTGAACCACCAGGAATCTGACCGTATATAGTATTTGCTTCTGGATATACACTTCCATAGGAAGGGAACCCTGTTGCTATTATCTGTGCAGCATGAAAGTTCTCAAACTCTGACGTGTCTACACATTTTCTTTTCTGACACCTTTCTAGTGCTTACATGAACATTTTGCTTGATTCTGTCATGCAACAGTATCCAGTATGATATCAGAGAGATGCTCTGTTCCCTGTCACAAAACACCAGAACCAGGGGACATCTACTAAAATTGAGTGTTGGGAGAGTTAGGACAGACAAATAAATATTTATTTACTCACCCTGTATATATACTATAAACCTTTATTGGCATTAAACATTAAATAAATAGCAATAACAATAACCAGCCCAGTGGCTATGTTGCCGAGAAAAAAAGTCGCAACAAGGGACGGGTAAGGGAAGTAGGGGGAAAACAAGGGGGTTATAAAATCAGGGTGGAGGTTTTAGCTTGGAAACTGCGGAAAGAAATTCTGCTACTACATTGGTAATGACCACCGAGTTGTCACTCAAGAGGACAAATAAGTGCTCACCCTGTAGTTAGTCTGTGAAACTCTTTGCCCCAGGATGCGGTGATGGCATCTGGCCTAGATGGGGATTGGACAAATTTCTGGAGGGAAAATCCATCATGATGACAAGCCATGATGTGTATGTGCAACCTCTTGATTTTAGAAATGGGCTATGTCAGATGCCAGATGCAAAGGAGGGCACCAGGGTGCAGGTCTCTTGTTGTCTTGCCCTGGGGCATTTGGTGGGCCACTGTGAGATACAGGAAGCTGGACTAGATGGGCCTATGGCCTGATCCAGCGGGTATGTTCTTATGTTCAGAGTTGGCATTTTTTAGCATCAGAATGTGATTTTTGTGCTTCCATTACTTGTACTCCCGTACATGTTACATTAGCTTATCTTCCACCAGGCAACCCTTAGGAGCTGCGGGGCTCAATGCACAACATTGGAGAACTGGATCGATATGTGGTCAGATATGGCTTAATATCTTGCATCAAATAAATTACTTTCAGACTCATTACAGTTGGATTTATTGGTAGCTGGATTCTAGTGTGTGGGAATGTGCTTGTGGGATCGTCCTTGAACAAGTTGAGTGGTTAGCAAGTCATCTTCATAAGCATGCATTGACTTTTGGATGCAAAATTCTTCATCAGACATGACTTTATGTTCTGGGTCCTTGAAATCCAAAGCAGCTGAAATCTGAACTAAGTGTATCACAGTCCAATCCTTCTTCCTGGGAGTAAGCCCCATTGACTATAATGGTACAGAAGTCAGTGCCATTATAGTCAATGGGGCTTACTTTCAGGAAAGTGTGGATAGAATTGCAGTCTCAGTTGTTCTGGGTCCAGCTCTGTGGACCAAATGCAAAAGAATCAGAAGCTATTTCTGATTCCCTTTATAAAAAGAAAAGAAACTCTTTGGTGTACAATTGCGTGGGACTGCAGGACTGGACATTTGTGAATGCTAGCAAGGTTCGAAAGATAGCTAGTTACTTGGCAGGAATAATTAACATATTTCAAGCAAAACAGAGAATTAGAAATTATAGATCCCCCACTGAACATTAGTCATGAATTTGTTTTCTATAAAACTAAGTACTTGTTACCAAACTTTTCATTTTTAATTATCTGTACTCTGAATGTGCACTATCAGTTAAGTAAATGAAATCCAGGGAGAGTGTATGCATTTATTAATTTGTATGTTCAAATTTGTGGCTTATTAAAAAGATGAAATCCTTTCACATAATTATCCACATGAAAGGGGGTGGGCATAAGTGGAAAATAAATAGCAAAGGATATTTTTCTTTCTAATGTAAACATCTGGCGGTAATCCTTGCTTACACAATTAATGGGCATTTAATTGGCAATGATCGGTTTATTGCAGCAATATGAAGCGAATGTTTCCCCAGGAACAAACAGCTGTTGCAAGAATTTCACAGTGATTTAGCAAACGCCAGGTGATAGCTGTATCCTGTGTTCTGTCTCCAAGCAAATACAGTAGCAGCAGATCAGAAAGGAACAGGAAAAGGGGGATAATAATAGTCCTACTGGATTGAGCGGATTTTTCACAGCCACCAATATTTTGCGTTTAAATAATTAAGATTTAATAAAACTCATCTGAGTCTGGAGTGCCCCTTGGAATATTCTTTATATTGTATGTTTCTCTTTAATTCCGTATGAGTTCTGAGTACACAGCTAATTAAAGGAAAGCGCCCAGGGGAGCAACATTTTAAAAATACACATAAATCACCTCTTTCTTTTTTTGTATGTGTATGAAATTAGTTTTACAGATCCCCAACCTGTAGAGGCTTAGAATTTATGTAAAATCAACTTGTGGTCACTTTGGCTCATTTCCTTTGGGTCACACTATTCCCACCATGGTCTTATCTATGGGGAAGTCCAATCTTGTTTTTATTTACTCCAAGCCTTTTCCACAGTAAGCAGTAACTGCATTGAGCTCCATGTGGATTGAGACTGTGGCAGGGATAGGGTTAAAGCCCTCTGCTCCTGAAATGTGGGCCCAATCTGCAGGGTCTCAATCTGGCTGCTATTCCTTAAATAAAGAACAGCACCTATCAGGGATTTTTTTCAACATCGTATGGGTTCTTAGCCTTGAAATGTATAATATATAATATACAGATATATAATTCTATCATTAAAAAAGGAATAGTTTCTCCTTACTTATGTAAATTTGACACCCATTCCTATGTTGTTATTACATAGGTCAAAAATTATACTCTTTCCTCATAGAGGAGCCATACTAAACCAGCATTGCTTCAAAAGTCCTATACAAATATTTATCATCATCATCTTTTGGTTGTTTTTGTAGTTTGTTTAAATTTGCCTTACCTTTGAGCAAGCTTTTCCATGGTTGCTTGAATATTTTGATTTTTTCACTATGAAATTATATTAATAATTTAATAAAATGATAATAGCTATGCTAACTTTCAGTGGAACTTACTTGGTTCTTGGCATGTATTAAATTATAAACTTTCCAATGTAGCACAGTAGCCAGCTCAATTATAGCCCATTCCTGAGCTTCCTGGCACCCACTGGAGCAGCAGCAACAAACTGGCCACCGCTGTATCCGTTGAGTGCTAGGAAGCAGCCAGAGATCTCCTGGGGAAAGGGACTTTTGTCCCCTTCCACCAAGGAAAGCCCCAATCCCCTCAATGAGGCTTCTCAAGTCTATGCCAGCTATTTTACTGGCATATACTTGAGAGACCTCCATGTTGGGCTTTTCAGCTGGACATCGAGTTCAGTATATGGCAGAGCAGATCCCACCCCCCTCCCACCCAGTTCTTTCCCTCACCCTGCTCTGCCACCACCCTCTCTGCCCCCCCAGGGGCCACACTGCCACCTGGAGGTTACACTTACCCCCAGTGGCGGCATGTCATCTTCCTGCCAGCGCTGGGCTTAGCACCTGACTGGAGTGGGTTCAGCGCCAGTGCTCCCTGCTCACCAGGTACTATAAATGTGCTTTACAGCACGTTTAAGGCACCCAGCGCTGGTGCTAGGGCTCAACGCCATTGCTGGGCTACTTCAGTATTGGGCCCTTACTTCTCAGAGGCTGGTTTGCCTTGAGACAGAAAATGTTTGTTTCAGCCAAATGCTTTTCCTAAGTTAATAGTCAGAATTATTCACCACCCTCAAAGAACTGAAATGAGCAAAGCATCAAGCATTGCGGAGAACAATACCTTTGTCATATATACTTTTGGCAATAATTCATCTCCATCACAAGAGAAGGTAATCAATCATCTTCTGTTGTGCATTTCTCCAATAAAATTTCCATTTTTGATATAACAAAAGGAAGCTGCATTCTAAATAACTGGAACAGCCTTACATGAATCAATGAATTGACCATGCATACTCACCCAAATCCCCTTGGAATCATTAATATGACAATGTTGTTTTGAATTAATTTATCTGTATTGATATTGACTTGCTATTTAGGACATACTGTACTTTTTCTTCACAAAAAAACAAGAACTTTCTGTTGTAAAAGTGGTTTAAAATTGTAGGTAGCCATGTTGGTTTGAGGGAAAAAAAAAATCCAAAAATCACATTCTAGTCATCCCTTTATTAGAGCAAATCAAAATGACATAAAATATTGAAGGGTGTCAGCTGTCAGTTCTGCAGAAAATCTTCTTCATCAGACTGGATGGTTAGGAAAGCCAAAAAGGGGGTTTATAGGTGTCAGACACTGATCAGATGGTGTAAGAACAAAGATATATGTGAAACTGTATCATCAGTGCCTGGCACCTGAGTCGCAGTCTCCATCTTAAGACTATTTTAAAGTTAGAGACTTTGGGGGCCATTTCACTATACCCAGCTTCCCTCACCCCTTTTGCTTCTGGTACTGGTACCCCAAACCAGTACAGCATTCTTAGGAATTTAAAGTTAACTGTTCAAGATTTGTGTCTTGATTTGGCTGCCCCTAATAAAATCATACTAGAACGTATATTTTGTGTACTGAAAGAGTACGGAATCATTTAAATTTCCTTCTCTTATTGTGTTGGCATCCGTCGTTTTTCTTTTTCAGCGAAGTGCAAGATGACAGAAGAAAATATAGATGGCAAGTACTTACCATGAGCTTTTATTAATTTCACTTGCAATCTCATGCATACTTACTTGGGAGCAAATCCTATTGTATAATGCTGTTCTCATCTTCATCCTGAACTTTGATTCTATGAAGTAAAGACCTACTGCAAAGTTTTGACCAGTTGGAAACTCACGGCAGATTTGTTGAGCTCTGTTCGTGTATCTCACAAAAAAAAGTAACAAGATTAAGTTAAGCTAATAATATGGCATGTCATTACACAGGACAAACTCAGATGGCTTTAGAACCCCTGAAGACTTCTTTAATTGTGTTTTCTTTTTTCTGAATTAATGAGTCCGGGCTATAACATGCTTCCAGAAAATGAAGTCTTTTGTTACAGAAATGCAAATGTAGTGGAACGGCGTCACAGATACTCGAGAATATAGATGACTGTGGGAATATTTTCATCACATTATAAATGGACATCACAATAATTCAGGTACCTATTATCTAATTGAATTTTCTGACTATTTTCTTTTTCTTAAATACTCGCAAAGCATTTACTGTATGGGGATACAACTATATTGTCATTCAACCCACAAAATCTGCAAGACAAATGCATCTTTATTTATGTAATTCCATCTTGTAAATATACTGGAGTGCCTATTTGGGTGTAAAACTCAATTAACTTTCACTTAAACATGCCTTAGTACCATGTAATGCCACTCCGATCCTTTAACGTATCAGCCCTGATTCAATGATTTCTGATGATCAAAGGAGTCTTGATGCACACATGCTTGAAGATCCTTCACCCAAAAGAGCTATCCTATTTCTTTTGGAGGAAGTTCCAGGTATGTATGTGAACTTTTAATGCAGTGATTTTCAATCTTTTTCTTCTCATGGCACATTGGGAAGGCACTAAAGTGTTCAAGGCACACCATCAGTCTTTTGACAACTCACAAGGCACACCACACTGCTGGTGGGGGGCTCACATCCCCCAATGGCCCTACTAATAAATAACCTCTCCCAAATTCCTGTGGCACACCTGGAGACCATTCACGGCACACCAAGGTACCGTGGCACAGTGGTTGAAAATGGCTGTTCTAATGGAATAGAAGTGCATATGAGTCTATCTTTGACTGGGTCAGACCATTGGTTTGTCGAACCCAGTTCCATCTATAGTAACTGGCAAGATACTTTTTAGCCCTGATAAATGCTTTTTCAAAATTAAAGAGCTTTCTGAAATGAAAGAGCTAGAGATAGAACCTGGAATTTTCTGCTGTTCAGCACAAAGCATGTGCTGTTCTGCTTAGCTATGATTGCTTCCAACAATAGATGTTCCTTCTTACCCATCATAAATAACACATTGGTCTGTTTTGGGTCATAACAGAATATACGGAGCACACAGGATGCTCAGGATCCAGTATTTTGGATCACCTATTTTGCTTATTTTCTTCCCATTTTATTTATTTATTTATTTATACAGGTATTTACGAGCCTGTATATACCGCCTGTCTTTGATCATCAGATTTCTCCTCAGACTTTAATCCAAGGCGGTTTACATAGGCAGGCTGTTCTAAACCCCCGTAGGGATTTTTACAATTGAATAGTTCTAGTCTTTCATAGAACTCCTCGTTCCAGCTGGATTCCTTCCCAGTCTGGCCTCTCTCTGGCCCTTCGCCTCCCACGCTCTACTTGACGGCAACGCCTCTCTGCCACCACAGCTGATGAGGGTCAGCTCATCAGTATATCAGCATGTCGTCAGTTCTCGGGTACTTCCGGTTGTTTCGAACTGGCAGCCTCAGATCTTCAGGCATACAAGGCGGCAGCTCTACCAACTGAGCCAGACCTCCTTTTCTTCTCTTTACCTGTGATGTCAGTAGTACACGAGACTCTTCCACCCTGGCCAACATTCCTGCTGTTCAGGATGATATAGGATGCCTTTAGCCTAGCCTTGCATTCCCAAGCCTCATTTTCTAGTTGAATTACTACTTGACTAATGTCCTTTCATTCAACTAATATCCACATAACATCCTCTGTAAAGAACTGTTGAGGAATATAAAATTAAATGCTTGCATTTCATAGTAATGACAAAAGATATTCTTATTTTGTTACAGACCTCTCGTAGCTAACACTACATTGTGTTCTTTAGTGCATTTATAGTGACTATTTCCATGATGATCAATGAAGATTCCAATTTCAGACCAGCACTGGTCCAGACTGCCATCATAGAGCTGGTAGTGTAATAGATCATCTTGTCCAGCCTATCAAGGCCTATTGTGCCATTTTTTAAAAACTTAAAAGAAAAGCAACTCAGGGCACAATCCTAAAGTGAACTTGGCAATGCTGTTGCTAGGGATTGCATCACCCGGTATGGGAGGGCAGCACATCACCCCCATGATGGATCTCCTCCCATGTATTGGGCAGGCCTATGACCCAGGTGATGGTCGTGGTGATGTGCCATTGCCCTGCTGGTTTTATGGCTGTACCTTTTGATAGCACATAGATATTTCCACATGGTTTGTTTCATTGCATTCTGCTGTCAATTCCACATCGAGTGGTATATAACATGATGGTATTATCCCTTCAAACCACAATTTTAGTGATTTTGGTCACTTTTACACATCAGCCCCCCGTGCACATCACCGGGTGTTTTTCACACCCCCTGCACCCCCCTAGCAATGCCACTGGCCCTTGGGCCAGCGTATGTTCCTTGGGCTGACCAGGGAGAGTTGCAAATATGCCATAATTCATGTTTGTGCCTCCATTTGAGTCAGGGAGGCTGGTGCAAGGACATGATCTGGTCTCCCCATGCTGCTGTGGGCCTTGGGATGAGTGAATTTGCGCTGGCCTTTCTAGGCTGGCAGGAGGGTCTGGGGGAATATGGGGAGGGTAGGGAGAAAGTGTTTCATGGTGGGTGAGGGTGGCAGTGAGTGGGACTATGGGTGGGCGGGGAGCGGGAGATAGGCCAGGATCCAGCACTTATGCCGGATCCTAGACCTATTCCTGGGCACTTGGATTAGCACTACCTCTATAGGGGCTGCTGCAGTGTTACCCAGGGTAAGGGGAATTATCTCTCCCCCTTGCCCTGGACTGGCCTGAAGTCAGCCCCCAAATTTTGCTGGCTATAGCGCAGGCCCACTGGCCTGCCTGTTCCAGCACAAGTTATGATTGCTCTGTCAATATCCTACCTAAACAGCTTGTTCATTGCAGAATGGCCTATTAGGATATGTGATGGTTCAAACTTTCTTAAAGTTTAATCAAAGGTACAACTTAATGGAGTGATTTGAACAATTAAGGGCCAAATCCTTTCTAGCTTTGCAGCACTGATGCTTCCATAAGACAACCCCAAGTAAGGTGTGATTGCCCCCACAGTAGGATGCAGCGCACACCCCATTGGTGTGGCTGCATTGGAGCTGGAAAGTTGGATTGGATCGAGCCCTAAATTATCCAACAAACTAATAATTAATCTGTAAGCGCATTCTTTGTAAGCACATTCAGTCATAGCCTCAGAGCCTTTGTTGATGTTTTCTGGCAGTTCCCCCCCCCCTCCAAATTTCCAGACTTGGAAGGAAATAGGCAGTGTCCCTGAGTTCCCCACAAGAAGGGTGCACCAAGAAAGTTGACCACTCTTTTTTAAAGTTTTGCAGGAGACGCTTAATTATAGCCATTGAAATCTGCTGAACTCCAGCACTTTCAATCAATACAATAAGTGGGTGTGGGTTAGATAAGTTGCCCTCACAGATCACATCCTCCCATCAGAGATTTACAAAAGGGGTGCATGGGAACAGCATAATACTGGGCCTTCTGACTGGAATGAGACATATAAACTTATTTTATTTATATCCCACCCTTCTCCTTCACATATACACAGATGGGCCCTTTTTATCCGAGGGTTAGGAATTCATGGATTTGATTCATCGCAGGTTCCAAACCTACAATGGAAGGCTCTGCCTAACCTCCCGGATGTGTTCGGGCACCAGGATGCAGGTCTCTTGTTAACTGGTGTGCTCCTTGGGGCATTTGGTGGGCCACTGTGAGATACAGGAAGCTGGACTAGATGAGCCTATGGCCTGATCCAGTGGGGCTGTTCTTATGTTCTTATGATCTGAAGTGCAGATCTGGGCCTCAGATAGCCCCCTGGAGGTGTTGGAAGGGCGCTTCCAGTTTCCATAAAAAAAATGGAAGTGCCTTTTTGACACCTCCAGATGTGACTAGAAGGCGCTTCCAAAGGTGGGTGCCCAGACCTGCAGATTCAGTTATCCATGGATTTCGGCATCCAGGGGGCTCTAGGAATAGAACCCCTGTGAATGCCAAGGGCCAAGTGTAAATACTTGGCAGTGAAAGGCCAGAGGAGCTCCCACCTTGCCATTAAGTGTCTTAGGAGGTTCCGTCTCACACTTTGGGAAATACAGCACAGTGTCAAATACTGTGGGTAATGCTTCCTTCTGGGTCCTGAAAGCTTCCCTTTTGTCTTTTCAGATCATTAAAAAGATCCCTGTGCAGCCATGTTGGGTTTCTGCAGTTCTGTCGTCCCTTTCCCTGTCAGTTTTCAGCTGTGCTTCCAGTGTGAAGCCTTTTAAAAGCTGCTGGTCCTCTTGAACTCCTTTCCCAGCACCTTTGCTTACTCCACCTGAGTGTCTTGAAATCTGCTTTTTGAAATTCTAGTTGTCGCTGCTTGTCTTTCCTTTTCATAGTATCTCAAATGTTATCATTTTATGATAACTTTTTCCTCTCTGTGTGACCTTTTCTCTCTTCAGTAGTTCTTCTTGATGGGTCAGAACAAAACCTAAAATGCAGGAATTCAGTTACTTCTTCAGAGTTTTCAAACTGAAAAAAGTTTCCCTGACACATGTTAGGAACATTTTGACACGCTGTTCTACCATGTTCTTATCTAATAATAGGATAAAAGTCCTCCATTACTGTTAGTTATTTTAATTCTACAGGAACCTCATTGAGTTACCCCCTCAGAAACTTCATCTTTCCACTTGTTTTGATATTTGATGTAAAAATAATTTTTTTAAAAATTATTACCCGTTTCATTTTTGTTATTAGAGGCTATATTTGTTCCATTAAATCAGAACTGCATTAGTTTTGTAATGAATTTTGTTGGTCTCTGTCACACCCATCCTCTCCACCAAATGAAATTTGTTTACAAACCTTCTCCAATTACATGGACAGCACTGCAAGTAGCTGTTTTGGATTCTGCTTCTCTATCAGTGGCATCACTAGGGTTTGTATCACCCAGTGCGGGAGACCAGCATGTCACCTCCATGATGCACCTCTTCCTATGCAGTGGGCGGGGCAGTGCCCTGGGCGGTGGGCACGGTGATGCACCATTGCCCCACCCCCACTTCTTTTCTGGCTATAACTTGATAGAATAGAGATATTTCAACATGATTGGTTTTGTTGCATTCTACATGAAAATGCACATTGGATGATGTATGGTATTATTCAAAAAGTACCAAGGTTGTAAAAATTTTGGCCAGTAGTGGTGTCACCTCTCTGGTGCAAGTCACCAGATCCCACACCCTCCTTGCTACACTACTGTTCTCCATGAATGTTCAGGTAAAAGGCAAACTTGTGAAGTTGGCTACAGCCCATCAAACCTAATGATGATTGTAGATCTCTGATATTCAGAACTTTAAGAGACAACTGAGAAGCAGAACACAAATAACTTTCTCTATAGCTTTCAATCATCCCCGTATAATCAGTCATGTTTTTTGTAATTTCTTGCTATCAAGAACTCATCCAAGAACCAGATTAAATACTATATAGCCCTTCTTTCCTCTCTAAGCCTTTGCCCACAGACCTCTGTCTGGGTTCTGTGTAAGACCTCACGTTTTCTTTTGCAGAAATAGCATTATGATCAGTGATTTATCATTCATTTCTTTCCCATTTCAGCTGCCTTTACCAATTGTACACATTGCTGAAAGGTCATTGGGTTGTTTCAAGTAGTGTTATTTCAATGTAAGACACTGCTTCCCATTTGCCCTTGTATTTTACCCTTTGAGTCTATCCATTTATACTTTTTTGGAAGCTGTGAATTCAGGAGACTCTGATATTCTGCCATTAACCTAAAAATTGTGTTCAGGTATGAGAGTCTAATAAAATCACATGATTTTTCAGAAGTGAAACAAAGAGGTGAATACAAGAGAGTATGCTGGGAATTTGGGACAGAATTTAAGTTCTACAGATAAGAGTAGACTGTGGGCCCAATCCTAGTTGGCATGTGCACTGGCACAGCATGTGCTGTACTGGTTCTTGCTGTTGCAAAAGTGCCATAAAGCACTTCATGACAGCATAAGAACAGCCCCGCTGGATCAGGCCATAGGCCCATCTAGCCCAGCTTCCTGTATCTCACAGTGGCCCACCAAATGCCCCAGGGAGCACACAAGACAGCAAGAGACCTGCATCCTGGTGCCCTCCCATAGCAGTTGCCAGCACTGGGACAGAGGCCCAAACCTACCACATGCTAGCAGAAGGAGCAGCACATGCCAGATGCAATATGTTCCATGCCAAGCAGTGCGCGGCCGGGGGAAGGGTGTAACAGGATGGGGAGAGGGCAGCGACAGGGGTGATGAAGAGGTCTGAGGAGACCCTTGTGGAGCAGGAGGTTTATGGAGGGATGAGGGAATTTCAATCCCCTTTCCCCTACAATGCTTTCTGCTGTATTCAGTGCACACCTTTTTGACATGACTGCAGGGAAGGAGGAAGGATAGGATTGGGCTTTAAGTCAATGTGTGGTTGGAAGATGAAAAGAAGGTTCTTTGGTACTGTTGTTGAGACTCCACATGATTACGTGGAGGTCAGCTTTCATGAGTTATAGCTGCCATAGAAGCAAATTTTATCCTATCCCTCATCTGATTTTTGTTCCCAAGAGGAGACAAGTGAATAAATAACTACTTAACTTCTTTAACCCATTTCTGCCCAGCTCACAGGCATACACATTTTATCCCTGTTGTCTATATGCAATGTTGGGCACAAAAAGGTTTAAACCACAGATCATTGATCATTGCTTACTTTTGCAGGACTGATAAAATATTTTTTTTTCCTAGTCATTGTGTATGTGCACAGAGAGAGAGAGATCGAGAGAGATCATACTCACAAACACGCACGGAGTGCTGGTACAAGGTTGATGAAAGCCCTAGAGCAAAACTCTCTACTTGGCCCCCTGTGCCCCCATAGACTTCCCCCATACCTATAATATACATTTTTTTCAAGAAGGAATTATGAACATAAATAATAAATAAATAATATATGAATAGGTATTATCCATAATATTAAGTAGTAGATTAAAAAAGGTATAAAATTGTATCTGGCAAGGAAAATCCCCAAGGCTATTAGCAAGGATATTCTATTAAAAAAATTAAGTTTAAAGAAATATGCATATTGGAAATATGATTTAAACTGAAATTTGTTTTAAATACAATTTTCTTCCCATTAACATTTTTCTTTGCCTGTGTTTCCCCAATAAGACATGAGAAAAGGTTTGGATTAAAACTGGGCTACAATTATTGAAATCAGTGCCAACCAATGAACTGTGTAACTCCTGCAGTGGGTCTCATCTCCAGGCACTTCTTCCCCTTTAGTGTTGGCACTTACCTGGTGGTGTCTAATCACCCTTGGGCTTTTCCACCCTGACTCAAAGCTTGGCTGTTGCCAATTCACGCTTCTCTACGAGATCTAAGTGGAATCAAGAACTCTGAATTGTGCCACTTCCCCCAAGCCAGAAAGTCTGAGGTCAAATTTACCATCCGAGACTAAAGACCCATGAGCCAGACTCCCGAGGTGGACCGATTCTTGAGATCATGTCTGATTCCCTAGATGAGTCTTGCTTACCTCTGGGTGTACACAAAGTCTCTATTCCTTCTTCCTATCCCACACTGAATCTGCCATGCAGGAGGGCTAGCCAGGGGCTAAGCATCCCTCTACCCCAGCTACTACCAGAAGACATTGCAGGCCATACTGCAGGTCAGACAAACAAATGTTGTTGCTTATGTAGGAGAGATAAACTTTTTTGCTCCTGTACAAAATGGACTGTGAATGACCAATGGCTAGGTGGGCAATCCTCTTTCCCTGCTGAAGCTACCTGATCCCCCTCCTGCTGGATACAGAGCATCCATTTTTGGTGCAGTTGCTCTAGTGGGGGCGGGGGGAAGGATATCATTGGGCCATTTGTATTTCTAAGACTTGTTGTAAACCACTTGGGGGGGATCCCTTGTCTTGCAATCCTGCTGACTACACCAATTTGTCCCATCCAAATATTCCAACTCCCTTCTTGCCCACTTTTTGGCTAATTAACACCCTCCTTTTCCAAGAACAGCAGCTGTGGTGTGCAAAGAAACCAACACAACAGAGGCTTTCCCTCTTCAAAACTCCACTTAACTCAGTGGGTAAAGGTCTGAAGCCTCCAGTCCAAGTCCAATCCAGTCTCCAAAGCACAGTCCAGTCGTCCTAGTTCAGTCTTCTGCAGCAGAGTCCCTCCTCTGTATCCTCTTCAGCAGAGTGTCTCCTCCAGCAGGGTCTTGGTAGTCCTCTCTTCTGTGTCCTCCAGCAGAGTCCCAGCAGTCTCCTTCTCCTGTAGGTATGGGTCAGGTAGTGTCTCCCTCTGGGTCATGGTAGCTCTGTCTGGGTAGCTTTGTTCCTTCTGAAGCTGCCTTTTATCCTTGTATGTCCCATTAAGTCCAAATGCAGCTCAACTGTGAGCTACCTTCTTAGCTCCTTGCTCAGTCCAAAATAGGCTCAGGTGAGCCATCTCTTCAGTCCTTGTCCAGTCAAAGTCCCATCAAGGTCAAATGAAGCTCAGGTGTCCATCCAGGTATCCATTGGCCTTGATTGATTACAGCTGTGGAGCCAGCCCTGCCCTTCCCAGATCTGTCAACCAGCTGTCAAAACATGGAACCGCTGTCAACAACACATCATCCACCTGATGATCTTCTGATCTTCCATTACATTCCTTCAATGGAACAGAAAGAGAGAGCATATGTCTTATAAACAAACAAATATATGGATTAATGTCTTAAAACTGATGCATTTGGTGCAGTCTGCGCAGAAAATCAATGTTTATTGGAGACTGGATTATAATATTTTCATTATATATTGGAATGACAAATATCGTGATGATGTCTATATGCTATATTTGCAATATTACTATGAGGTATTGGGTGAACATTTTTTTTCCAATATCCTGAGTACACATTCTCCATGTAGTTGCAGCACTTGAATGCAGAGGGATCTCAATGGAGATCCCGTCCCCCAATGAATATCTAGAATTTGCATCTGCCAGTCTGTCCTTATCACTCAGTCAAGGAATTTGAACTGCAGATTCTTGTTCCATGACCAAGCAGAAGGGGGACAACTGGATGGGAGTATCTGAAATACATACAAACCTCTCATTCAATGCCTTATTTTGATGATAACTGTCCATACATATATGTGCTCAAAATGAAGATGTGGGAAAATAGAGCTATGTTCTGCTTCATCATAATTCCTCTGTATATAATGAGAGTGCATAATGTATGTTTATGGATATATATTAAAAATGTACTAAAATAATTGGATGTCACAGAGCTAAATGCAAAAAGGCTAAGCAGTGGAAATTATTGGCAATTTTTTTCTCCATCTGTTCACCTTATTAACCAATGCAGAATTGTGGTATTAAAAAAACAAAAGAAAAACCAAACCCTAAATGAAGAGACTTTCAAAGATCTTCAGCAAGTGTTAAAGTTAAGCAACTTGCTATCCCCTTGAAGTTCTAAGTGAATACTTTAAAAAGATATTTGGCAAAACTGTCTTGGGGAAGATAATGGAGGTTGCATTCTTCTGTGCAAAGATTGTCTCCAGAATATTGTGATTTAAGTTTGGAGCAAAGGAAGCAAGAAAAACACCACAAATAATTCTCAACAAATAATTCTCTTACATTTGTTATGCTTTTTAACATAACATAACCTATATTTGAGTTTAATGATTTTATTGCTGAAACTTTGCAATCTTGTTAAACTAGGCATTTATCAAGGGCTAGGTTATAAGGGCACAATCCAAAGAGTACCCTAGGCCAGTGCAGGTCCCCTACACTGGTGTTGTAAAAGTGCTGTAAGGAACTTCTGCACTACAGGGTGAATCGGGAGGCTGGCACAGGGGATTTGTGCTAGCCTCCGGAGTCTGAATGTGGCCCCAACAGCACCAGCAGAGGGTAAGTATGCGCTGATGGCAGGCTGCCAGCACAGGGTCTGGGAAGGGTGGGGAGGAGGCATTACAGGGGCATTCTGGGGTGGGGGAGAGCAGGTGACGTGTGGGCCTGTGAGCAGACTAGACCCAGCAAGGGTGTGGAGTCAGGATCTGGCACAGGCTAGATCCCAACCCGCCTCCTGGGTGGCCTGGCCTAGTGCTGAGCTGCTCAGATCTTCTCTTTAGGTGGCACAGATTTGAGTAGTCCCATTCAGGCTGCTGTCCTGTTACCTAGGGGAAGGGGAGTCGATTCTCCTTCCCCAGGTTGTGCCACAGTCAGCCCCAACCCAGCTGCCCTGCCTGTTCCACGGCAGGATAGAATTGGGCTGTAAGGCACATATATAACTGGTAACCTTGATATAATGAAGGAGGCACACAGGTTGTATTCTGTCCTGTTGAGAAGACAGCAGTTGAAGAAATAATTCCTTCAATTCTTCTTATGGTAGCCAGTATGTTGCAAACTTTCCAAGAGATGATCACTTCATTTTGCACATCTTGAAGTGATATATGAAAGAGATGCTGTCCCTTAATACCTATATTTATTTATTCTGATTTCCATAAAAAATATTTATTATTCTAAAAAGTCATGGCTCTACTGAAGTTCATGAAGATTAGTAATAGCATGTATGTAATTGTGTGGCTCAGGCGCAATTCTAACCAACTTTTCAGCACCAAGGTAAGGACAATGCTGCTCTAAGGTAATGGAACAAACATTCCCTTACCTTGAGGAGGCCCCTGTGGCTGCCCTACAACTGCAGGGTGCAGCACATGCCCCATTGGCACAGCTATGTCAGGGCTGGAAAGGTGGTTAGGATTTGGGTCCCAGAGTCTAATCTCCCCTTCACACTCATGTGCTCACACACACACACCCTACTCATCCCTACAAATAGATTACATTAAAGTTCACTGTTTAAAGAATGGGTACTTGTAGCTAATGTTGCAATGAGCTTTCCAAAATTATTGTGTCTGAAATTCTCCATAGGCTTCCTGGTGTGTGTGTGCATCCTTTGAAATCTGCATCTTTTTTCCCCAACAGAAGTGCAATCAAAGTAGTATAAAAATCTCATAGAGATATTGCTTATTGACCAATGTCTTGGACTGGTGTTTATTCATCCTTTTTGGTAAATATGAGTTAGTGTAAGTGTACCGACAATATGTTGAGTGTGTGGTAGGGTTAGTAAGTTTGCTTTCTTACATGCCTAATATGATCCTGTAATGGAAGTAATGTCATCTAGTATTTAACTCTGACATTTAGTGTTTGCCCTAGTAGATGGTCTTCCTTTTACTTAAGTGCCATTACTTTTATGTAGTCCATTTTCATTGCATTTAGACCCATTTTAGTAATAATGCTTGCATGATTTACCAGGCAAATGCAATCTTTGCCCTGAATGGCACAGTGCAAGAAAAAATGGAAGCTGTTAAGAGGCTGAATGGCAAAAAAGTATTATTGACCTATGCTGGCAGCCATGTGTTTCAATTATTTTCAAGAATCCATTTGTCAAATAAGTGAAGCGATATGGGACGTCAAGTTCAAGCTGGGGTTAGTGCCTTTCTACATCTGATATGATGTATCTTCTGTAGCCATTTAATTGAATTACCCAATTTATTTTTCAAGCAACAATGCTCTACCAAGAGCCATGACATTAAACAATTAAATATGAGTTTAAATGTCTGCATTTTGTGTAGTTCATCATTTCTCTGCAGCATGGAATGAGTCTTTGGAGCCTGCAGAATTCTGACATGGTAAAAGCCTCATATTGGGGGGGAGGACAAGGGCAGAGAAGAGATGCCCAATTGCCCAAGGAGCCAAAATATTGCAAAACAGATCCAAGCACTATTTCATCCTTTTTCTTCTGAATTTTGATCTCTAGACGCTTGCCCTGTATCATCTCCCAAGAAAAATATGGAGGTCTGTGAAAGTTACCTGTTTATTTTCTCTGTCTTTTTTATGCAGAGAAAGAACTTGTCATTTGATATAGAAGTTTTCAGAGACTTTGGAAAGGAAATGAAAGCAGAAGTTATTGATAAGGCTTTTGGAGTAGATGAGTAGCAGAACCAAATACTTCTAGTGAACTGATACCTGGTTGCTGCAGGTCAGGGGTAAAGCACTGCTCTTGCCCCCACGGAAACTGACCAGCAGTTCATATTCAGTGGTATCAGTGGATGATGGCTCTTTCCACCATCCCCATCAGCAAATGGGGAGACTCTCCAATAGATGAATCTTATTTTTAAAAACAAAAAACAAAAACAAAAACAAAACCAACCGAGCCACCAAAACAAATTTAGGGCGCAATCCTAACCCCTTATGTCAGTGCTTTCCAGCACTGGCATAAGGGTGCCAATGGGACGTGTGCTGCATCCTGCAGTTGGGTGTCACTCACGGAGGCCTCCTCAAAGTAAGGGAATGTTTGTTCCCTTCCCTCAGAGTTGCATTGCCCTTATGTCAGTGCTGGAAAACACTGACATAAGGGGTTAGGATTGCGCCCTAAGGATACCATTTATCAGGAAAAATTTCAAGTGTGAGTTAACTGTGTAAAAGCAATTATTTTGCTAAGCTCCCATTATTTCAATGGGTATTGTGCAGGAGAGCGTCCTGGTGATGGTGCCCTTATTTAACAATAATGGAGTTGAGTTATATATATTTATATATATTTGATACTTCTGTCCTAGAGAGATGATTTTGATCTGAGAAGAATAATTACTGAAACAGAAAGAACAGAAATGACTTCTATTTTTTTCAATTAACATTCAACAATTAAATTTTAATATGGTCAGGGAATTGTTCAGAGCTTTTTGTGTGGGGATACTGCACCTTTAATTATCTGCCCTCTGGTGCCAAGCCTCTTCTTTGAGTGCTTCCATAAAAGCTTATTGCAGCTAGTTACTGAGCAAATTAGTACTTGAGTTTGGGTGAAAAATGTCTTTATTAGTCCTAAAACTGAAGTCACTGAGCATTCCCAGAAGGCGTGATTTTGTTTGATGAATAAATCTAGTAATTATCCTGCTGTTAGGGCTGCACCGCAAATGTCATAAGCAGATAAACAGAGGGAGCAAGCCTTCCGTAAATTCTCTAATTATCTATGTTGGACCACTTATTGCCTGCAGATGATTTATGAATATATTGATATATCCTTAAGTATTTTCATTTGAGTTCACAGATGCAAATAATTAAAGCACTAGTCATTTGCAAAAAAAAGAGCGAGCGAGCGGAGGTAGGTCAGGGTCATCTCATTATAAAGCCCTGGCCCACATTCATGTTACATAAGAAAAATGTAGGTATAATCTTCTTGTCTTGGCTATTTCCTAAGAGATGTTCTAGGCTGAATTCACTTTGTCATTATTTCCCCCACTTAGGGCATATCCCTGTAGCATTTGGGGTTGAGTGCTTTTGTGGAAAACTGGAAATGCGTGGATAGATATTTACAGAAAAGGAGACAAGCTGTGAAATATGGGGCTTAGGACTGTATTCATCTTCCTATGCTCATGTACTTCACATGCTCATTTTGTGGTTCCCTGATCTTCCATGCATCATGGGATAGCACAGGGGGATTGGCTTAGAGTAGGATGTCGTCTTACCTTGATAGCTTGGGAGCTACAGGAGTGCCTTTCCATCCCATGCCATTCAGATTATATGAGAAGCCCTGGATCATATGGGAGGATCCTCATTCAATAATGCAGAATTGACAGCAGCATGGGCTTTGCAGTCTAGGGCTTCTCATGTAACTCCACAGGAACGTCAAAGTTGTGGCTCTTATGCTAATGCAGGAAACCTAGTTGAAGTGTCAGGGTCCATATCTGCAGAAGGTTCTAGATCTTGAGGACATCAGATAGCCATCAGTCAATATGTGCCACCACTGACTTATGGTTACAGGAGGGAATTACAGAAGACTAGCCATTTGAGCACTTAGGGCCCAATCCTATCCAACATTTCAGCACCGTTGCAGCTGCAATGCAGCCCCGAGGTAAGGGAACAAATGTTCCCATACCTTGAGAGGACTTTGTGACTGCCTCTCCACCACAGGATGCAGCGTACACTCCATTGGCACAGTTGCACCGGCACTGGAATATTGGATAGGATTGGGCCCATGTAAGGGCCTTCCTTGTAAGGCCTTCGTCTTTGGTATGAAATGGGCATAGCTTGCTTCTGTTCTCTACCAAAAACAAAAAATGGAGTGGGGGGGGGGGGTATCCACACCAATTGATGACAAGATCCTATTGAACAGCTGAAGTCCAAAAAATTTGAAGACTTTTTTCTGCACCTGGCTGTCTTATAATATAGTTTGGTGTTTGCCATGTAGCAGAATTAAGGCTGCAATCCTAACCATACTTTCCTGAGAGTAAGCCCCATTGAACAAAATAGGACTTACTTCTGAGTAGACCTGGTTAGGATTGTGCCCTAAGTCTGCTTTGTGAGATACACCGAAGGAGAGTACTCAGTAGTAATCAGGGACATTTTTGTGTTATGTTTTGAAGAAAGTGTTTCTGAAATGAGATACTGGCCGAACACTTGTGAATATTTCTGCTTAGTATGAGTGGCTCACTATTGGTGCATGCTATGAACAACTTGGTTTTTGTCATGTTCTGTATGATTAGTTGACACAAATTTTTCTGTTGTTTTACTGACAGCATGTGTTTGCACTTTTTGTAATGAATAGTTCTACATTCTCATTTGGATTTCTTCACACATTTTGGTGTTCTGTTGTACTGTGGGACACAAGTTCTCTACCACAGATCGCCACTTCTCTCTCTCTCCTTGCCTGTTTCCTTGCGGAACTTGTGCTGTACCCCTTTAGAAGATACACCCTCCAAGTACCACTGGAACTGGGCAGGAGCCAGGTAGTACACTCAGTACTGCAGATACCCAAGAAAAACATGGTTCTGACCTTGTTCTGTTGGGAAGCTTTGAACAAATTGCAAGTGGATTATCATGTAGCCCTCATTGATAGGGGACACTTGGTGTGGTGGATAACTGGATTTGTGGATAATGGTCACTTTATGTACATTTTCATGGCAGCTTTGAATAGTCTGTGTGTGTCCCTGTATCTCAGCATTTAAACCCATTTTCTTTTGCCCTGTGGCAATCGAAGTTATGGCTTGAATAGACTATTCTCCTTTCTTTATCACAGAACATATGGAGCTTGTGTTCATCCATAGTACAAAAGCAAGAGCGCAGAACTGTGAACGCTTTTATATTGCTAAGTTTCCAAACGTACAACCGACAGAAGGTGCAGTTTGCTGTTATGTATTAGAAAAGATTTCTACGGCTTATTAAAGGCACAGGGAGCTTGCCTGTGGCTGAGAAGGAAGCATTCAAGTGCAAAAACAGGTGCTACTCAGTGTGTACGTGTGTGGTCTTGCATATGTACATGCGTTTTCTATAGACAGCTAGCTATTTGCATGCATTTTGCTCTTACATAGTATAGTAGAAATTTCTAATCAGATGAACATATTACAGAGGGGTGTTTTTGGATTACAACATTTATTTTTCCCAATGCCTGATTCAGCAAGGAGGTTAAATGCCAAATATTATTTCACAAAACAGCCTTGATAACACAGTATAACACAAAAATGGTTTATGGTGTTTTTTAAAGTTCCTGAGAGCCCAATCCTAGGCATGTCTACTCAGAAGTAAGTCCCATTATAGATAATGGGGCTTACTCCCAGGAAAGCACAGATATGATTGCAGCCTTATTCAATTCAGTGGTGCTGATTCCAATGTTAATCTTAGTTTTTTTGTTTCATCAAAACTTTTTAAGGCTCAATCCTAAGGCTGTTCTGGATGGGGGGGGGAGGAGGGAAGGGAACAGAATGGGGTGGAGGGAGGGCAGAGTAGGGGAGGAGTGGGCCCAGGAGGGGGGCAGAGATGGGAGCTGGCTCTGTTTCTGTTATGTCTCAATAGCTGGTATTGATTCGAGGAGAACCATTGGGGCCGCCTGGGTGGTAAACAAGGTAAGAGAATGTTTGTTCCCTTACCCTGAGGAGACCTGGCACTGCTTCCCTGCCCCATAGGATATAGTGGTTGCCATTTTGGCACCGCTGTAGCCCTTGGTGCTAGGAAAGCTTAGGTTTGGGCTCTAAGTCATCTTAAATTTTTGTTTGAATCTATCCTATTGCCTAATGCATAATAATACATGTCATATTATACAACTGTGGCTGCAATCCTATATATACTTTCCTGGGAGCGAGCCCTGTTGAACATAATGAGACTTACTTCTCAGTAGACATGCATAGGATTGCACTATGCATAGCCTAAATGGTAGCTAAGCTGTTGATGGTATGCCAAAAATAAGCAGAATTTTTTAAATCCTTGCACTAAAATTAATAGAGAAACATAAAAATATTCAGATAAACATAAAATTGTGCAAATTTTTGTTACACAATGTATTGTTCCTTGACCAGGAATAAATAAATATAATAGTGCAGATCAGGTTTCATTCATTGGGTCAGCCATCCTTCTGAACATTGGATGGGTGGATTCAATCCCCTCTATATCTGAGAGTGTCTGGCATCTGCCAAGCAAAATGCCAGTTTTCAACTCATCATATCAGGCAAACAACCACACCAAAGTGTCACAGAAATGCATGTCTTATCACTGTTTGAAAATAACTATACCTGTAACAATAGAGATATTCATGCCATCATGAGCTGGTGAGATTAACCTGAGTGCTCTGACATGTCCCATATAAGTAGTGAGGTCATAGTTTACCAGCTCCTGGAATTCCATTGAAATGTGACCTGATCCAGGTGGAGGTTGCAAATGTGCAATCTTATTATTTGACTGCAATGGGTCAGAACTTTCACAAGAACTAAAACTGGGTCCAAAAATATCACTGTGGCCTCAGCTATTCCTCTGAAGCCAGATCCTATAAGTTACTAAATCTAAATACCAGTTCATATATTACAGTGGTCCAAAACAACTGTTTTGAGAACATGCAGAAACAGTATCTATCATCATATTAGTCCCACTGGTCTAATATCCCAATAGGGATATTGATATCAGTTCACATAAATGGTTCCTACATGTTAAAACAGCCTAGCTGCAAGATCAACAGTGGGGGCTGCTGTGATGTGTGAACAAGGCCTATAATTTGAACAACATTCTTACATGCTATCTGGTGGGTAGGTACCAAGGTGATACCCATATGTAGCATAAGGGTGCAATCCTAACCTACTTTCTAGCTCCAAGGGCAATGTATTTCTGAGGTGGGAATAAACATTCCCCTACTTTGAGGAGGCTTCCGTGAGTGCTACCCAATGGCAGGATGCAGCACACGCCCTGTTGGCACAGCTATGCCAGTGCTGAAAAGTTGATTAGGATTTGGGCCTAAATTAATGGACAAGTTATCTCAGAAGTCCACAGGTTCCCTGAACTGCTGGCACATCAATATCCACATGCACTGAGAAATATTTGCTTCTTAGTATGATCTGATTCTTTTCCTTCTACTGCAATTCATAATATTGAACTGTCCTTTCATAATATTACTATTGTAGATTGATCTTCTGCTAACCTATCGTACAGCAATGTGGGTGCCGACCTGCAGGGACCTGTTGTGCAGCCACATGCAACTGGGCATTCAGTCCCAATCACTCCTGCATGGAATGAAGATGCGCATTCCCATGCACATTCCCATTCTGGGCTGGGGCACCTTCCTTATGAGGAAAGGCTACAGTGTTTGGGCCTCTTCAGCCTAGAAAAGAGACGCCTGAGGGGGGACATGATTGAGACATACAAAATTATGCATGGGAAGGATAACGTGGATAGAGAGATGCTCTTTACACTCTCACATAGCACCTGAACCAGGGGACATCCACTAAAATTGAGTGTTAGGAGAGTTAGAACAGACAAAAGAAAATATTTCTTTACTCAGCGTGTGGGCGGTCTGTGGAACTCTGTGCCGCAGGATGTGGTGACGGCATCTGGCCTGGATGCCTTTAAAAGGGGATTGGACAAGTTTCTGGAGGAAAAATCCATTACGGGTTACAAGCCATGATGTGTATGTGCAACCTCCTGATTTTAGAAATGGGCTATGTCAGAATGCCAGATGCAAGGGAGGGCACCAGGATGAGGTCTCTTGTTATCAGGTGTGCTCCCTGGGACATTTGGTGGGCTGCTGTGAGATACAGGAAGCTGGACTAGATGGGCCTATGGCCTGATCCAGTGGGGCTGTTCTTATGTTCTTATGCATCTCCATACACTAATACACTACCAGGGAACAATTGTTTCTGAAGCTTCTCCCCCCACCCTCCATGCATTACCTGTTGTGCATAATATCCTGTTGCATGTGATGCAACTATCTCTGGATTAGGTCCTATATGTTGATTGTATGCTTTATGTAGCATTCTGTACTACCAAATAACTCTGACCAGGTAAGATTATGAACTCTCATAGGATCCACCTGATGTACTGTGAGGTTTTCAAACCGCACAGTACTTGTACAAGCATGTACTTTGCACACAAGTGGAGAAAGTGTACATATATCGCCACATCCCTATGGGTAGCAGACTAGTGTAGATGCAAATCATATTCTATTTCCCACAGTTCCTCACTTCAGCTTTCAGGAAGCTGCCAAGATGCACTTTTAGAATTATTGTGTTTGACCTTCTTGCCTATTGAAAGGGGATCTGCCTGAATGAGAACACCAAGCTGGATAATGTTCTGTTATAAATACTTGACTTTAATTTTGTCTCCTATAATTTGCTCATCAACAGTTGGCAGATCAAGTGCTTTGTTTTATGAGAACAGTTCATTGTCTTCTGTGGTGTGCAGGCCCTATACATCACTGACACATAAATTTAGGATTGGGGTTTTACATAATACAAAGTATTGAGTCAGGGCTTGGGGATACACACTGTTGCTGATCTTAAGGTATGAAACATAATGTGGGGTTATGGCCTTGTTGCAAATCCAAGTTCTTTTTAAAATTATTATCAAAGTCTCCAGAAGTTTTCTGGGCATTCTGGAAGTAGCAACTATTGGCAGGGGACAAAGTCAATTTGCTATCGCAGCGTGAAGAGAATAAATGGCTAATTCAAACTGGATATCAAGATGGCTTCCACCATAAGATCTGTGGCAACCATTTTAGAAATACTGTTGCAAGCCTCAATAAGAGACACACCATTTATCAGCCTTTGCTAAACAGCCTCCTCACACCAGTAAAACATTCCGAGACTTGTGAAATTTAACAAGAAACAAAAATATAAGGTGGGAAAAAATGTTTTCACCCCTTAACTATAACAGTAGACCCAAGCCAATAACAGATGCAGGCCTACATGTCACAAGTATGGGATGTGAGGATGCAATAGGAAGAACTCTGAGTGGAGAAGGGGGCCCTAATTGTTTTTTCTCCACCTTCTTTCTTTTAATCAAAACCTTTATATTGCCTTTATTTGCTATTCACAATTCTTTTTGCAATTGTCCTCTGCTCATAAGGGAGACCAAGTACAGTGACAGTCATGATTCAGATCACATGATTTTGCAACATCCCCGATGGCTAAATCAGATACATTACATTTCATATACAGATAGCATCTGTCTTACTTCATGCAAATATTTTTATTTATTTATTTACTGGGATTAATTTAATAATTTTTTTTTTTTTTTTTTTTTTTTGCAAAATATTCCCAATGTTGTATTAGAGAGAAAGTTGCTTTGGTGCATGTAGCAGCCATTGATTGCATTGCCAATAGAGTCATTCACTTTGCCATCTCCAACATATTTAATTAATGACTTCTGTGACTGAGGTCTTGCTATGGGGATTGAGTATTACTATGTCAGTGCGTACAAGTGGCTCCTTGAAGTCAATGGCTGATGACATTTCTGCCTTCTCATCTCTCTGTTGCTCCTATACTACTTTGAGTAATTTGCAGAGGGACATTGCCTAACCCTTTCTAAAATAAAACATTTGACTGTTCTTCTCATATATTTTGATGCAGCAATCAAAGAGAATCCTTGAGTCCACTCCAAGTTCCTTCAGGACTAATTATATGCCAAGTATATGTAGTTGCAGTTAATAAGCTTAGATACTAGGGGGAAATAATCAGTGGAAAAAAAAATATACCACAGATAATTAATAAAAATCAATTAGTTTGTTAATGAGTACTCTGCTGTTACCCAAGGTGGTGTAGAAACCAGCTGGGGTGGGGGAGTCTATATCCCTGAATAGGACATTTAGAACGTTTGTGTCCTGCTGAGAATTTGAAAGGAAATAACTGAAAGAAACAGCACTGCTTGGGTTAAAACTGACTAAATTTCCTCATGAGATTTCAGATCCTCCAGCTAATAAATCCAGTAAAAAGTGATTCACCTTTAGTGTATGCTATAAAGCATTGTCTGATGCCTTAAGTACATTGCTCATTGCCCTGCATTAAAAACAAAACCCATAGTTGTAAATGTCAATGGCTAGGATTGTTAGAGCCCTTGCATCTCCTCGCATTTGTGTAAAAGCTGGAAACACCCATTACCTCGGAGATGACTTTAAGATAACATTTTGCATTCAGAGATATAAATGGCACCATGTCAAACATGATCTGACAATGAAATAAAGAATCTACCTTCAAATAGTCCTTGGAAGAAACCAAAAAGTTCATCAGCAACACTTTGCAATTCCAAGCTGTTTTGTAGCACAGGAAATATTGCTTCTTGCTAGCTGTCTTTGACATCATTTGAGACGTTCTCTTTATATATCACTGTGAAAGAGCTAATACATATTTTTTATCAGCATCTGTGCAAGAAAAAAAAATAGGAAAAGGAAGATTTCCATAAATTATCCCCAGCTTTTCTCTACTGTATGGCTAGCATTGTGTGTAGGACGGGCACTGTGGCCAGTGCTGCTGCATTTAGCATAAAATCTAGTTCTGATGTGGAGCAGTCATTTTGCTGTTACAAGCTTTGCAGCCATTCCCCCATCAAGGCCATAATGACAAGCATGGCTAGCATGGTACCTGCTCCATGATGACCCAGGTGGACCACAAAGGACCCAGGACTCCAATTAAGGCATCCAGAGATGATCCATTCCCTGCCTCAACCTTGCTAAGCATCATTGCCATCATCCATTAATATTATTACTACTGCTAATAATAATAATAATAATAATAATAATAATAATAATAATAATAATAATTAATAATAATACAAATGCATTTATAAAATATGGCAACCAGTGTTCTGGTATTCTCTGCAAAATACACAAAGCATAGTTCAATCAAATAAAATAAAAATAGTGCAACATAAAGTCAGTAGTTCAGATAATTCAGATATTGATAACACAACAGCAATAGTGACAAAAACAAATCAGCTAGCCAACACCAAGGTAGGGATGGATGGATCTTTCTGTTTCCATTCTGTCCAAACTTTGCTTGGATTAGGTCAAGTCAAGGCATGTGCTTAGCAACTGGGAAGCTAATATCCAAACCCTATGAGCTTCTGTGCCATCAAAGTGACATATAGGCTCCGTGTGTTTATTGATTTATGTTCATTTCTCATACTGGACAAATTATGTCACATCAATTATGAAAAAAGAACTGTCTGTGTACGAGGGAGGCCTGTAGCTCAGTGACATACTGCAAGCTTTGCATGCAGCAGTTCCCACATTTGGTCCTTGGTTTCTCCAGGTAGGGCTGGAAAATACCAACCAGAGATTGTAGACCTGGTAGATAATACTGAGCTAGATGAACCAATGTTTGGACTGGGTGATGACTGCTTCTTGCATAACCTGTGTCTCAGTGACCATGATAGCTTCAGAGCCCCATCGTCATTCCAGTGGCATTCTGTTTTTTATGGTAATTAATCATTTTGGTATAATCATTAAATATCTGTTCTGCAGAGATCGTATAAAATAACAATTACCCCGGCAGAATAAGATTACTAGCTTTTGTAAACCATGTAATCTTCAATGTTTCTATCCAACAATGGATAAATTAGCATTTCTACAGATCCTGACAAAGGTTTCCCTGGCAGGGGAACAATCACTAGGAATGCGGTGTTATTTCAAAGGTTGCTTAGTACCTTTGCCCTATTAACAAAGAAAGAGCTTCATGGTTGTCATTTGTTTTGTGTCATATTTGCTATGACTTTCAGTTGAATTCTGACCTTGCAAATCTCATTCATGCCTTTGTAACCTTAAGGCTATGTGATTACAGTGCGCTTTACATGAAACTGTTTGGAAGCTGAAGTGCAGGCGTGTCAAACTTGTTTCATATAGTAGACTGAATAGTATTCATGGAGCCTGCAGAGGGCCGGAAGTGACATCATTAAGCAGGAATTGATGACATTAAGCAGACGATGGCCAGAAATAAGCACCTTGTTCTCACATAAAAATTCATTAAACTGCAAATGACAGAAGAGAAAATGTGCAAATCTTGATCATATTTTCAAATTATGGGAGAGCCCAATTATCATGCGTGCCACCCTTTCAGCAGTGCCTTTTCTGTTGAGGCATCACTTTGCAGCTCAGTAACCGAGAGATGATCTGTGAAATAATGGCTTGGGAGAAGCGATGTGGCAATTGGTCTCTCCCAGTACCTTGGCAACAGCTCCTTCTCTCACCCCTCTTGGTCTGCCACTTCCCCCATAGCATTCCTTGCTTTCTGAGACTGTTTTCTGTCCTGAAAAGTTTTTGAAAATCAGCCTGAAAATGGTTTGATATGGTGAAAATTCTTCCCAAAATATTTCTAGACTGAACAGATATTCATTGTATTTTCAACCCAATCTTGCGTTGCCATTGTCATCCCCCTTGGCTGCCGTTGCTTCCTTCCATTTTCCAGACCAGTAACATGGGTGATCCCATCTAATCAGGAATCACATAGCAAGTGGGATAATGTAATAAAGCTTGTAAATGTAATAAATAATGTAATAAAGCAAGTGGGATAATATAATAAATACATTACAAATAATGTAATAATGTAATAAAGCCAATCAGATTTGACTATGTGATTGCACAACTAAAGGCAAGCAAAAACAATTAAGAGTGAGGGTGAGTGAGGGCAAATTAAGTGGACATAAGCAACTGCTCAAGGAGAGCTGAAAAATAATTAATAATGTGAATGTTTTGTAGCACTGTTAAAGGTATTCATAAAAATGGGTTGCTCTGTTTTTTGCATCATGTTTTATTTAGTTATAATTCCATTTATATGTTTCTAAGAGTATGATATAAGTGTGTGTGTGTGTGTGTGTGTGTGTGTGTGTATACACACACACACACACACACACACACACACACACACACACACTGGTCTGTGGGGTCCAGATTAAATATATGTGTTTAATATCAAGGCAGCAAATACAGTCAGAAAGATGGGAATCCTTTCATGCAAATACGCATGCGTGCATACTCACACACACACACACACACACACACACACACACACACACAGATCTTTTCATGTACACATATAATACATATAATATTAAATCTGCATGACTTCATATGAATAAAACTAGTAGCCTTGAAGAAAAATGTTTTTTAAGATTTATGCATGTATGTATTGTAGCAGGCCCTGTCTTACAAGTGGAAGCTGTTCCATTGAATAAAGCAGAAACTCCTTGGAGCACAAAAGGAATTACTTTTCTAAAATTGTGCCTGCTCTCCATGATTTTATTATGATTTTATAGATAGTTGCATTAAAAATACATATATATATATATATATATATATATATATATATATATATATATATATATTTCTAGAAATCTTTCTGTTTGATTCATTGTGGGAGGCACCCTTTTAATTGAATAATTGAATCAATTGATTGATTTATTGAATGATAGTTGTAGCTCTGGTGGTGCAGTGGTTCTGGTGTTGAACTTAGACCTGGAAGATTCAGGCTGAAATCCCTGCTCAGCCATGAAAATTCTGGCTGACCTTGTGCCATCACTACCTCTCACACCAACTGACCTCTCACTGTCGTTGTGAGGACAAAAGGAGAGAAGGAACCATGTTTGCACATGGTCTGAACCCTGAGCTCCTAGGAGGGCAGGCAGTATAAAAATGTGAAAAAATAAATAAGCAGATAGAGATAGGGGAAAAATATTAAAAGTGCAGTGGTGTTAAACATAGAATGACATACTAAAAAGGAAGTCTCTGTGACTAGGAAGAAATGCCAGATTCAGAATGAGACCCTGGCTGAACTGGAAACCTATGAAAACTCTAAATTACTCTGTTTAAACCTTAAACACTCCATCAGGAAAGAGAGACTTCTTCTTGACATTCATTAACCCCTTGATTGCTTCTTCCATCAACCAACTGCAGCCCCTTATTGGCACTAAATAGCCCTCAATGGCAATCTGGTACTATGGAGTCAGAGCTCTTTTACTCCTGATGGCACCTGTCACATCCTCCAAAAAAATTATGGTAGTAGCTCATAGGATTTCAGAATGAGGCATGTGCTCCAAATCTCAATGTTTTATAGGAGAATCCATATTTGTGTAGCTCCAATTAAAAATGTAATAAACCATGCCGCCTTCTGCATGGAGTCTTTGGACTCTGTTCTTTTGGTGATTTTTCATTGTCAGCCCATGTGAACTACTAAACCACACATTTCAAGTTTGTCAAAAGCTCTGTTTTGAGGTAACCCAAATTTAGAGCACCTATATTTACAGAGCCAGGCTATACATGACTACTGCACAGGCCCACACCAAACAAGCTGGTATTCAAAGGGAAAACACATCGAGTCACATCATGAGTTTTCACCTATGCAGGATTTGCAACCACACATCACTGCAATCCAGGGATTTTCTTCAAGGCAAAAGCTGTGCTAATCCCTCTTCCAGTGCTGCCAATCATTCTTTGGTGGACTTCCTGTGTCTGCATGCATCCCAGCAACACTCGCCAGCAGAAAAGTATGGGGGCTTCTCTCTGATGGTTTGCCCTTTGGAGGGCAGTAAATGTCCTGCTCTAGCCAGTGGATGCAGGATTTATGTTTTTTTCTGTGCTTAGCAGCATGCATATGATTGTGTCAGATACTTGTTTTGTTGTTTGTGGAGACAAAAAAAAGTACCACACCTCTCTCTTGCTCTATAAATTGGTTGAAATCTCAGATGGGGGGGGGGGAAGGAAGCATCAGGAGCGAGAAGAGTTCTCACTCACTCATTCACTCACACACAAACACACACACACACACACACACACACAGAGTGAAGTAGTAGCAGATTGAGTGGGTGGTCGGGGGGACCCCCGGCCCAGGGGGGTGTTGGATGGGCTGGTGGTGTGCAGGTTGATGATTGAG
Source organism: Tiliqua scincoides (assembly GCF_035046505.1). Classification (NCBI taxonomy): domain Eukaryota; kingdom Metazoa; phylum Chordata; class Lepidosauria; order Squamata; family Scincidae; genus Tiliqua; species Tiliqua scincoides. The sequence goes on from NC_089822.1 coordinate 39,720,505, forward strand.
ATCACACGCTCTCACTTCACGGTGCTCTGGGTGTTTCCCAGGCTCTTCACAGGGGGGGTGGGGGAGCATTAGTTGCTGGAAGCAGTGAGTGTTGCCAGTTGTCCAGGCTCCCTAGGCCTGAATGGCTATGAAATGGAGCTGTTATGACAGTGGGGAGGGGGCATGTCCAGCTCGGGTGCGGGGTTGATAGAATGATGTAGGGGTGACATTTCCACATCACTGTGTCGCCTGGTCTTGGGTGCCAGGAGGCTCTGATTCGCTGCTGGACGGAGGGAGACAACTAAGAACAAATGCAAAAGGAGGCAGGAAAAGTGCCATTGTCTCCTCTTCACTCTCTCTGCACAGGCTACCATCCTATATAGTAAGCACTTTATCAGGTGAAGGAGCCTGTGGTTGGGGTGGCAGCTGTCAGAGGTGCCGGGCTCCTTTACTGCATATGCACAAATTGTTAAACCTTCAACAAACAAAACAGCTCACTCTAACCCCTGGTCAGACAAAACATGACATCTAGGTCCTTCCCCCAACCTAAAAGATGAATATGACTGCTCCTTTAGGGATATGTTTAGTTAAGAGATAGAAAAGAGGATTTAACAGTTGATCTGTTTTTGTTTGCATTTTTGTTTGTTTTTGATTTTTTGTTGTATTAAATTTGTTTGTATTTTGGTACCAGCTACAGCTTGGCCCCCTCACTTAGGACCCGCAGTCCTGAGGATGCTGCTGTTGGCTCAAGTGTCCTGACCCCATGGGCTGTGCCACTGGTAGGGTGTGGCAACACTAGGCAAGCTATCTGAGAAGTGTGGCTTAGGAGTGCCTCTGACACTGCTAGGGGGACAAGGTTAACATAGCCTCAGCCCTCCTCCCAAGCTTCCTTGCCTCCCACGGGGCTTCCTGGACGTTCCTTTGCCAGGCAAGTCCCACTAGCAGCCTTCTGCTAGTGGAAATGGAAAAGGTGCAAAAGAGAGCGACTAAGATGATTACGGGGCTGGGGCACCTTCCTTATGAGGAAAGGCTACGGCGTTTGGGCCTCTTCAGCCTAGAAAAGAGACGCCTGAGGGGGGACATGATTGAGACATACAAAATTATGCAGGGGATGGACGGAGTGGATAGGGAGATGCTCTTTACACTCTCACATAATACCAGAACCAGGGGACATCCACTAAAATTGAGTGTTGGGCGGGTTAGGACAGACAAAAGAAAATATTTCTTTACTCAGCGTGTGGTCGGTCTGTGGAACTCCTTGCCACAGGATGTGGTGCTGGCGTCTAGCCTAGACGCCTTTAAAAGGGGATTGGACGAGTTTCTGGAGGAAAAATCCATTATGGGGTACAAGCCATGATGTGTATGCGCAACCTCCTGATTTTAGGAATGGGTTAAGTCAGAATGCCAGATGTAGGGGAGGGCACCAGGATGAGGTCTCTTGTTATCTGGTGTGCTCCCTGGGGCATTTGGTGGGCCGCTGTGAGATACAGGAAGCTGGACTAGATGGGCCTATGGCCTGATCCAGTGGGGCTGTTCTTATGTTCTTATGTTCTTATGTTCTTCTAGATGGGAATCTCCTCACTGGCCAACCCGACCTGCTTATATCCCCCTCCCAGGGACACCAAGTGGCCTGAGTCTTACAACCAGAAATCTGGTCTTAAAGGGCTCTGTGCTCTTGCTTCATCTTCCTCCCATGGGCCCATCTCCCTCTGGGATCAGGCCAAGTCACTGCCACAAAATAGAAGTAGCATTAGAGGAGTGCTGCTGTGGCTGTCAGATTTCTCTGGAGCAGGTAGCCTGGCGTGGGGGAGTATTTCATGGGTGGGAAGAGGGAGGGCAGGGACAGTAACTGGATGGTTCAGAAGAAGGGCAGGAGGCAGGGAACAGGTCAGATGTGCAGACCTTGGTGGCAAACACAGATTCTAGATCCTATTGCCCAAAATTTGAGCCATGCTGCCACTTTAGCCTCCTTGGACTTATGCCAGTTATAGAGCTGGTGTAGTTCTGAGGGGACCCATAGGCCATTGGAGTTCATCTGGAACTGCTTAGATGCTATTATCTGAAAGCACCCTTTCTTTTGTCACGGACACATTTGGGAGGCTTAAAACATTTTCCCCATCAGTTAGAGAGATTCACTCTGACAAGAATACCTCAATTAAAATAATTGGTATTAATAATTGATTTGTGCCCAGGAATGACTATCTAAAAGAACTTATCACAGTGGTGAAAATATGTTTAAAAAAAAAAAAATCTGAGTGGATTCATGCTACTGTAGCAGCTCCAGAAACTGGTTATGTATTTTTGAGCTGCTGGCAAGGCTGCAGACATGTCTGGCTACATCAATATTAAGATATAGCAGAAATTAAAATGAAAGCAGGACATGGGAAAGGTAAAGGGAAAGATTTTGCTATTAGGGCTGTGCTTTGATCATGAGGCTTCAAATATATCTATCATCCTACATCTGTGAGGCAGTATTAAAAGGTTAATGAAGTTTTGTACCTTTTTGAACTTATTATAACTAAATTGCTGCCTCAGCAAATACTGGGAATTTCAGCACTTTAGGATATATCAGGGAATTTTGGTGGCACAAAAAAAGGTTGAAAAGTCCTCAGATTTATTTTTAAACGTAACCTAATACAGTGCTCAGGAGGGTAAGATGCTAATACCACTTCACAATGCTCTGACTCACTCTTAAAATGGCCGCTTTTTGGTCTCTCCATGTGTGGAGGCCGCGTGGAGCTGCTGCTTCTATACAGTGTGCCAGCCTCTAGAAGAATATGTGCATCCTGTTAATGGCTGTAGCTAGACAATGAGTTTGCATCAGGCCTGTGGTTAAGGTAGGTAGCAGAAGACGAGGGGCATGATACAGATACTGCCGCTGATTAAATGAGCATAGCTTGAAGTATTATTTTTTTACAAAATTGAAAGGTTGTGGCAGTAATAAAAAGGTTGAATGGTAATGCCTCTAATTGAACGGAAAGGCCTCGTTCCTATTAAGTCACTCTTTCATCTGTCTTTTTAATTATTTCATTATCATTTTGTACCGCAGTTCACAATGAAATGACCATTTGTGTTTAAGTGAAAGCTAATTATTAGGACTGAATTATTGTGCCGTTTATTGATCCCTATGGTGGATTAAGGGCTTTAAGTTCGTCTAGACAGAATAGTTAGCAAAATGACAAAAGGAAACATATAAGGCCCTTGGGAAGGATCCCTACGCTTCATAAGCAATTAATGCCTGCCAGGTAATGGAATTTAAGTTTATACTAAATCCAGCAGTGCTTTGACATTTCAACTGCCTTATAAACACATTAGTCTAATGAATTAAGACTTATGAATTGCATTTAGACACAAGTCGGAACAGTTGCAAGCCTGGGATATTTTTAGTCCTCATTGATTGAATGAAAAATAGATAATTTTCTCTCTGAATTTGATGAAAAATGAAATGTGCTCTGTGTAGTGTTTATCTCTGTTCATTCTGTTCTCTGTTGATGGATGTGTATTAACAGTTTCCATTTCCCAAAGAACACTAATCTCCCTTATGGATGTGAATAGTATGCAGTGATAAACCAAGGAAGAAACGAAGAATACAGTAATGCTGAGTAAGAAGCCGAACAGGCCATTCATCTCAATCCAGCGCTGGGCAAGTTTAAAAGCAATCTGTCATTATCTTGATGAGCAAGCCACAGCTTGTGCTAACTATACCAGCCTTTGCTGTTATTTATAAGAGCATGTCCTTGAGTGGACTATGAAGAGATCAGACAGAATGGATTTACTGGAGGCTTCTGGTCCTATACGACTTTCTGTCCATAAGGGTTCCATTTTCAAGGACTTTCTAGGCAAGTTGTCAGCCCTTTTTTATTTGGAAAAAAGAGGCATTGTAGCTTTATAGTGTCCTATAGAGTATTTGGACTGTCCTCCAGATCTTTTGTTTTACTAAAATGGTTCTGGGTACATAACCCTTCAAAGATGCTTCATATGAACCCTTCATGGATGCTTTTAAAGCATCTGTTCCTGTCTGGAAGGATTAATGTTCAGAAAGGGCTTGGGTTCCTTGTGTTCTCAAGGAAAGTTAAACCAAAATTCTGAAGTTGCGTAGAAGGTTACACTAATGTAAATAAGATGGAATTTTCCAATTCCAATCCAATCTGATCATGTTGGATTATCTGAATTGTTAGTTACTGCAGATAGTCACCTATAAGGCGAGGGCAGGTTTTCAGCCAAAAATCTTGGAATGTTGAATGACCCTCAGATAAGTCGGAGGTAAAACTTAGGGAAAGATACTTGTGAGGAAGAGCTGCAGCTTGCCCTGGAGCCTGATTGAAAGGGGGGGGAAAGAATCTTAACCATGTGACTGATTTTGAAGACATTAATGAGGTGCTTATGCAGTACTGTGAGCCATTCCCCCTTTTGGTGTAATGGAACAGCCCGGAGGGAGAGAGAAAGTGAAAGGAATTTTTCTGATGTGTAGTTGTACTGTCTTTGTAGATGGCAGGGTTTAAGACCCACAGGCTGCCTGCCTGCTGAGTCACATGCTGGCAAGGAAACTATTGGAACAGGCAAAGCATGGTCAGCTGGAGATGAGCTCATGCCTGCTGCTCTCTGGACTTCTCCTGGTTGCTGCAACACCCCTGAACTGCCCTGTCCCCGAGTGACCTGCAGATAGGACAAAGAAATAGTCTATGCTGGATTTCGGGGGTAAAATTTCTCTTCTTATAGGTGAGTATCTATGGTAATAGAAAATGATTTCATGTATAAGGCAAAAGGCCAGATCTCATAACAGCTGTGACTTATGTCCTGACCCAGCTGTGCTTCATGTTGAGTCTTACAAATAGAAAGATAAGCAAACATTAAATTACAGAATGAATACTTTAAAAAAAGTAAAAGTTGCTATTGATTCAAAAGCACTAATGAATCCACTGATATAGACATATATGGAAACCATACCATAGCCAAACACCAAGGAATTGGGCTGGAATTCCATTGGAGTCCATTGGAACATGCCAGAGGCACGTGCCTCTCAAGGTCTGCCCAAGTTATGCCTCTGGCCTTTCCCTATTGCCTCAGTTTGGTTTTGAGAGGGGAGGAGGTTATACAGCACCTGCTTCCTTCTCCTCACCCCAGGACAGCCTCCCTGGGCTATTGTCTTCTACAACTGCTGTGGATGCAGAGCTTTGTATCCTGCTGCCACTGCCTTCCCACTGGCATTGAATGAACCCTTTATTTGCAACCGTTTATTTGCAAGTAGTTGCAGAACCTGTCTGTGGCTCACCCACTGGCTGCAATGCTAGTTGTGGTTTAGTGACTGTTTGGCAGCACCACACTGCTTGATAGTAGGAGACCCTGAGATGGGGCTTGTTGACTGTGCATGAGGGGTGGCAGTCTCCCTTGGGGGACTTGGTGTGTGCAAGGAGTGGGGCAGAAAGCATCAAGTCAGTTATCTGTTGCTCTTGGCTACCCCCAAGTTGGCTGGCCAGAAACAGGTCCTGCAAACATAGTCAGACTGCTGTCTGCAAAGGCCAAGTGTTTTTCAAGTCTTTTTCAAGTGAGTGAGAGAACCAGTGATGAATAACTATGAATCTGATTCTGTTCCTTCATCTGAGCAGTCTGTCCCTCTGGTGAAGATCAGGCTGCTACTGTTCCTCTATGAATAACTTCCTGCCGACCCAGGTTTTGATCCGTATCTCACCCCTACTTTGACTCACTGCCTGCTGTCTTGATTTTGCCTGTTATTATGCCAAACACCTCGTACTGCCTTCAGATACTCCACAATTCCGTTCCATGAGCCACAATCCTGAAGGATAAAGTGGATAGAGAGATGCTCTTTACACTCTCACATAACACCAGAACCAGGGGACATCCACTAAAATTGAGTGTTGGGAGAGTTAGGACAGACAAAAGAAAATATTTCTTTACTCAGCATGTGGTCAGTCTGTGGAACTCCTTACTGCAGGATGTGGTGACGGCATCTGGCCTGGATGCCTTTAAAAGGGGATTGAACAAGTTTCTGGAGGAAAAATCCATTATGGGTTACAAGCCATGATGTGTATGTGCAACCTCCTGATTTTAGAAATGCGCTATGTCAGAATGCCAGATGCAAGGGAGGGCACCAGGATGCAGGTCTCTTGTTATCAGGTGTGCTCCCTGGGACATTTGGTGGGCTGCTGTGAGATACAGGAAGCTGGACTAGATGGGCCTATGGCCTGATCCAATGGGGCTGTTCTTATGTTCTTATGTTACCATTCCATCTGAACATCTGATAAAAAGTAACTGTTTGCAGAGAAATAACACTCTGATGGAACACATTTTCAGTCTATTTTGTCTCATAGTTATTTATGACTATTTGTAGATGGATGTGCCTTTCTGTATATTTAATGTGTGCAAGTGGGTGTATGAGCATATGAATGGGTGCACAGCTATATTTTATGTAAAACTTTCTGGCACAGCCCAAATAAAACAAAAATCCAGTTAGAATTAACAGAAGAGAAAGTGGTACTAAAACTCAAAACAATGGACTGTGAACACTATCAAAATTAATGTCTAATGCCAGCAAAGATTCTAGAACCCAGAATCAACATGAGTCTGTGGCAACCATAGTCATGGTGCTAAGTGAAGGCAGTGTTGAAACAAGAATTACTATGGAAGTTTGGGTCATAAAACTGTATGCATTGCAGGAAGTGTTACGCCCAAATTCACCTAGCTATTCAATTACTAGGTTGCAATTTAATCCCCAGATCTAAGTTACTTGTATTTCTGATTCCCACTGGCTCTATGCTTTCATGGATGGTTGTATTAATCCCTGGCTATATCTGTTTGCCAAGTCTAACTATTCACATCCCCTTTATTACTAAATCGAGCCCTTGGCATGGCTATTATGAAAGACACATTGCCTGATGGGCTTAGATTAACAATGAACCTGGTAATTGTCCGGAAATATATATTTAATTCATAAAAAGTCTTAAATCATGACATAATGATGAGGACGTTTTTAAAAGAAAATGAAATACTAGTAATCACAAATTAATTGAGAATGTGAGAGCTATTCTTTTTCTTGACAGTGTAAAACTTTCCCCGTTTTTGTGCCACCACTTTTTAAATTCTGTTTTTTTCATTAATTCCATGATGTTAATGATGAAAAATATCAATACTGATTGCAAACACGTGAAGAGCTAGAAAGTTAAGGTTATCTTTCCTTGCATGTTTCAAAACCACTTTTCCCCTCTCAACCTTAAGTATTCATCTTTAATTAGTTCGGGAAGCCTGTTTTTTCTTCAGACTGGACAGTAGTGTAGCTAGAGGGGACAAAACAGTATACTGTATGTGCCACAATGTGCCATGTAAGTAGCCCGTCCCACTCGCAATTGGAGCCATTCCGAGCAGCGATGGCAACACGCAGGAGATGCCATTTGGTTCAGTCAGTGCCTGCATGTTGCCGTCGCTGCCCAGAATGACTCAACTGTTAGTGGAAGGGGCTGCTTACACAGCACGTTGCAGTGCCTGTAGTACTTACTGTTTTTGCCCTCCCTCTAGCTACACTACTGCTCTTAGATGTGAAGAAACATTCAGATTTTTACTTCACCTGGATGCCTTTAAAAGGGGATTGGACAAGTTTCTGGAGGAAAAATCCATTACGGGGTACAAGCCATGATGTGTATGCACAACCTCCTGATTTTAGAAATGGGTTATGTCAGAATGCCAGATGCAAGGGAGGGCACCAGGATGCAGGTCTCTTGTTATCTGGTGTGCTCCTTGGGGCATTTGGTGGGCCACTGTGAGATACAGGAAGCTGGACTAGATGGGCCTATGACCTGACCCAGTGGGGCTGTTCTTATGTTCTTAAGAACTGCACAGATCTAGATATCTTGTGCACAGGATGTTCTGTGCACGATTATTCCACTTCCTGCTAAAAAGTTAGTCAGTGCTATCATGTTATCTGTGCTGATTGCTTAACATAAGAGCTTAGCTGGATCAAGCCAAGGCAGGATGATGAGATACAATGGATGACAGAGTGCCTATACCTTTAATCATTGTATATAAGAGGGAATTTGGTGCCAAGCCCCCCACCCCACCCTGAGTGCACCAGCACAGTATTTGAGAATAACTAGAACAGTCTTGGATAACAAGAAGTAGGTGGCAATTCTGTGCCTCGCAGATAAGCAAAGTGGCAGATGATAACGAATTCACATATAAAAAGAACAGACTGTATAGGTAAGAATTTGACCCTTAGAAACTGAAAGTGGATAGGAATTATTTTTTAAAAAAGAATTGGTTGAGCCAAGGAAACAGTGAATATTGTTGACAATTCTTTTTAAAGGTATTTATTTCTTTGGTTGTCTATCTACGGTATCAGCTTATTAAGCTGTGCAGTATCCCCTCCTCCACCCTGTGAAAAAAAACTCAGTTTTTTCATATTGTAATTAATTCGGCTTTCCTTGAAAATTCTTTGATGATTTTCCTTGAGAGACCCCCTGAAATACACTATAAATTTCACTCTGCGTGAAATGTTACTGCCAACCTTGAAAAGTGTAGAAACCCTCTGAGAAATTTCTTGTCTTACAGAAAGTTTTTTGGGGTCCCTTGACAATGTTCAGAGGTACTTTCTCCTTGACAGAACCATGAAATGTGTTGTGCGTTTCACCTTTTTAAACATTTTGGTGCCAGTGTCATCAGCCAATATTTTCTTAAAGCCAGTGGGCTGGTTCAGACCTTACTTTACATTCCCAAAGTGGCCCCATGTGGTTACAGGTGTGCATTCTCATGCTGCATGCACATCCTGACCCCTCCCTTCATTTCCTTGTTACATTCTGTAATAATGGGGATGGGCATTAGGGCGGTTCACACATTGCTAAACTTACTTTAAAAGTTAACAGGAAGGGAGTATGATATATACGCAGCAAGAGTACGCATGCCCATAATCACATGGGCCTGGTTTACAGGTAAAGTATCATCTGAATTGGCCTAGAACGAGCTATGTCAGGCTACATTTGTCAATTATGGCCTTGGAAATAGAACGTTTGCATAGAACGTACAGGTTGGCCCACAGTACCTGAGGGATCCATTTCTGAACCCTCCGTAGACACAGAAACCCACAGATAATGGAGTCCATGGATGGGCTATTAGAGAACATCTGGACACAGCTGAAAGCACCTTCATTTGTGTCCAGAGGTGTTCTGAGGCCCTGGAAGGCCTCATGCAAAGGTGTTCGAAAGGCACTTTTTATGGGTTTGTGTGTGTGTGTGTGTGTGTGTGTGTGTGTGTGTGTGTGTGTGTGTGAAAACCAGAAGTTTTTGTGAAAAACAGAAGTGCCTTTCTTACACCTCCACAAGGTGATCTGAGGCCTGGAGAGGCTGTGCATGTCCTCCCTGGGCCTCAGAAAGCCTCCCGCTCATGACTAGAAGGCACTTCTGGTTGTGTCCAGGAGGTCAGGTGAGGCCTTCCAGCATGGGTTTGGAATCCCCACTGAGTCAAAACACAGCTTCTGAACCCGTGGATAAAACAGGTTCACCTGTATACAACATTGAATTATCTATATGTACATCGGTGGTTTGGGAGCCAATCTTGGTAGGATTGGTTCAAGACACTCTTCTGTTGCGGACTTATCACGTGACTTTGGACAAGACAACTCTCAACTAGAGGCAAGAATATAGAAGGACAATAGTAACCAACTAGCCAGACTAGGAGAAATAGGATTGGGCTGAATGGCACTTTTTAAAGAATAAACAGAAGTGTGACCAATGCACTTGCGTAACTGCATGTCAGTGTATCAGTGCTATCAGTGTAGCTTTATTCCTTTATTTAAAACTAATAACAATTTTCTGACTTCTTTGCATTTAGTAGGTCAGAACTTGGCATCTACCAAAGTATGGCAAGGAAGCTAATATAGTACATACTGGAGCTGTCAAATGTAGAACACATTTTCTGGGGGGAAATGCAGAATATGCAATTAACTTGCTTAGCATGGGTTTTATCAGTTTTGTATGTTTTTCAGAAAGAAATGTTAGCAGTCTGAGAATTGTTGAGAAGGCAGCATGCAACCTTCTGCTCCCTCCACAATTATTTCCTTTATGATAGCTTCACTTGCAATTTTCATGAAAGCTGGGGAAAGATGATAAACAAAGTTTTTTGTTTTTGTTTTTTAAAGTAGAACTTTGTACAGCACATCCACCCTGAACCAGCTAAGAGGATTTGCACACTTAAGCAAGTGGGCATGCATACGTGTCACTTGCTGGATTGAGAACTGTGGGCATAAATTGGATGTGCAGAATAGGAATCCCAGTGAAAATACAGTAGCTGTTTACACTGTATTGCTTTGGATGGGCTGTGTCTTTTGAGACACACGCTCGACTGTAGATCCTCATCCATATTCTTATGTGATTAGTTGTGGGGGAAACATCTTGTTGATGTGTGACTAGAGCTGAATCAGGACCTCTGGATTTGTTCAGCCAATATAACCATGCTGTAGAATAGAAACCCAAACATAACTACAGTTATTACACAGGAAACAAAACAACTGCAAAATGCTTCTAACTGGGTTAACAGTAATCATGAGACAGTTTTCAAAAAGAATATAGATTTTTATTGAAAAGATATAGAAAAACAAGGAAAGGCAATGTCATAAGATAATCAGCTCAATCCTAACTTGCGCTGGAACAGGCAGGCCAGTGGACTTGTTGGACAGTGGACAGAGCAAAATTGGGGCCAAAAGCAGATAGCCCAAGGCAAGGGGAATTGCTTCCCCTTACCCTGTGTTGCGCTGCAGTGGCCCCACTGTGTCTACACGGATCTGCGCCACCTGATCCACCTGAGCAGGCTGGAGTTGTGCTGTGCTGACCAGGAACAGTGTCATGATCCAGCATAACCGCCGGGTCCTGGCTCCCCCTTCCTACCTGCCCCTGGGAACTCTTGTCCCCCACCCTTGCCCCACCTCAGAATGCCTTCCTCCTGCCTCCTCTACGCCCCTTCCCAGACTCCTGTGTCGGCCGATGCGACTCACCTTCCCTCTGGGGCCTATGTTGGTGTGGGGAGGCCGGCGCACATCCGTGCGTCAGCCTATCTCCCCTTGAAGTGGCACAAAAGTGCCTTACGATACTTTTGCAACGTTCCCGGGCTGGCGTAAGGGACTTGCTCCAACCCAAGTAGGGATAAGGATTCCGCCCAATGTTTACTTGTAGAGGCTTGTTTTTTGTGGGTGAATGAAAATGGAAACCAGTTCCATTCCACCTTGTGTGAGTTAAGGTGAAAGGAGGGAACAAAGAGAGAGTCAGGCTGCAGGCTGGGCTGAGTTTTCTTCACCTGAGATGACCTAACAGGAGGGAAGAAGTTTAACAGGGTGGTTTAAAACAAGCACTGGGGAATAGAGGTTTTAGAAGCAATGGCGTACCTGGTGGGGGGTCCAGCGTGGTTACATGGTCCAGGGTGGCAAATGTTTTGGGGTGGCAGCTGCTGCCCCCTGCACCTGGGTGCTACGCCTCTAGAGGTGCCCTCTCTGGGCATGCTGCTGTCCCTCTCAGAGACCTTCTGGGGGCCAAAAACTGAGAAGGGTGCCTTTTGGTGAGCAAGGAAGGCAGTATCTCCAGAGATGGAATCAACAGCTGTGGCTGAAGGCTTTCCAGGTGGGGAAAAACTCTCTAGGACAAACAGTGTGGAAATAATAGAGCCTACCAAAATGGGCAGCCTGGTTGGTCTTGATGTGGAAGAAAATTCCAATTTCCAGAGCAGGGGCAGTTATAGGTATCCGAATAAAGAATACAAAGACATCCCTAGACAAATAATGGTATCTATTGGGAACATCTCCTAAGTGTGCAGCCAGGAATTTCCTGGCTTGATTGGGTTACATTGTGTCCTTCCAGGAGGGCATAAAAGGTGAATTGCATCCCATACTGAGAAGGGTTCCTTAAGGGACAAAAGGTACAGGAGGGTGTGGGCTGCACTCCAGCTTGGGTCATTGTAGGAGAGACATTTCGAAGACGAGGTTTGACAAGACTTTTCAGGTGACCTGGCCATTAAGCAGTTCAGCTTAATTTATTATCCAGGAAGATGTGTACTTACAAATAAGGTTATGCCAAGATGGGGTGCCCACATTTGCAAGACCTTAGAGGGGGGTTACACACAAATGTCCTGCAACCTTCTGTTATGAAGAATGGCCTTTAGTTAGCATGCTCTTGATTAGAAGGAGAAGCTATGCCTCATCTCCTCCAAGGAGAAGTCCTAGCTGACTTTCTGGCATACCAGGTAAGGAACCAAGCTGGCAGGAGAGACTACGCGCGCTTGGAAAGGGAGGTCACTGGCAACAGCTCCATCTGGCTGCTATTGACTAAAGGAAAAATAAGCCTGTCAGGGCTAATAACACTTCAACCGTCATGTGTAATTTAGTTCTGGGTTAACCTAGAAAGATGATTCAGCCAAGATCAAGCATTTTTAAGTCCTAATGATTTTAATGGGAGAGTTAAGCAAATATGTCGCTCTCTTCTACTGAAGTCAGTAAGACAAAAAAGTTTTTTACTTTGTGCAGGTTCTCTTTAAGTGTGGCCCATGTTTTTTTTTCAGATTTAAATATTTCCTTGTTTTAATGTAGAGCACACCGCTTGATACATTTGTGTGTGTGTGTGGGGGGGGCAGTTTCCTGCATTATATCAGAATATACTTATTCACCATCTGTCAAAATTTGTTTCAGTAACTGAAGTATTAAGAGTATTATGTATTTCAAAAAAATGGGCTGTCTCCCTTCATTCACTTTCAGAAAATGTATTAATTTAATCAATTTGCCAGTTTTCTAGATCTGTCTCAACAACTTTCCAGTAGTTTGGGGATTTGCTCATCCTCCCTTTCTTTGCTTTGCCTACCCTCATGTTAATGTTCATAATTAGTCCATCTTTTGAGCAGTAACTTAACTCAGATCATATAACAACACATGCAAACAACAAAGGGACTTGCAGTACTTTGTTTCATTAATTGTGGCTCCCAGAGGCTCCCAATATATGTTAATTTTAACATAACCCCCTCCCCTCCAACCACCATCCAATGCTATGGTTACTGTTCAGTTTCCTACCTTTAAAATCGTATTCCCTGTTAAATTTCACCAACCCCTAAACTTACTTAAACATAACTAATTTCATTAGGAGGGCACCTACCCAAAATGAACATGCTGCATAATTATCATGCTCACTGTGAAAATCTAATTCAGCATCTCTGATTCCTGTAGCTCACCAACACAGGGTGCTTCCTAGTCCATATGGCTAACAGCAATGATTGTGAGATCAACAACGCCTGCTAGGAAAGTTTCCAACGGTGAGTACAAAAAATTGAATCCTAGGGGGAAGGTGCCTGCTTTTCTTACCCAGCACATTTGCAGTACACCCAATTATGTGTGTTACAGCATCCATCCAGAAGCATAGATTGTAAAAGCCTAGGCATATCTCAATCTAATAGGCATGTATACAGAAAATATTTTCCCTCCAGGGGCCCCAGGTTTTGGGGACTCCCTCAAATTTTTCACATTTTCAGAACTTCCATTTTGGCCCTTTCTGGCTTATTTGGGCACAGTGTTATTTATTTCTGAAATCATTCATGGGACCCCAATGGCCCCCCCCCATTTTGAATAAAATAAACACACTTTGTTGCAAACAATGATGATGGTGACAGGAGCCCCAAAGCAAAGCCTATTCCAGTTGGTTGCATTTTTTTTAAAACATAAACACACTGGTTGTTCCAGGGCATTGTGGGTAAAAAATGGCTACCAGTTTTCAGAATGGATGTAAAATGGACAAACAGGTTTCATTTATCCCAGAGGTCATTCTTCTGAGTATGAATGCGTGTTCCTGTAATCAAATCATCATGCCTGTCACAACAGTATACATCTTTTGGTTGGACCTGGATTGAGTGCTGCTTCACATGTGGCACAGGCAGGGAGCTTGCTGCTGCAAACTGTTCCTGTGGGCTTAAAAATGACATAAAAGACATAAAAATGTGTAAATGATAGCCCGTGTGGATCAGTTTGATCACTCAGGAAATCTCCATACCGATGTGACCTAGGATGTTGCATTGCCAGCACTGTTTCCCTACACATGCACAATTATCTACCACTACATGTGCACACATACACGCAATCTTAGGTCTGAGTCTGCATGCCCCATAATTAAACAAAATTGGGAAATTTATACTTATGAGGCTGAAAAGCAGAGTATGGCTGTTTTGGGATTGTTTGCTGGATAGCAGAGGCTAACAGTAGCCATGAGACCGTTTTCCAAAAGAATACAGATGTTAGTAAAAGATCTAGAAAAAACAAGGAAAAGGCACTGTTTACTTAACCAGATCAGCTGCGTTGTGGGTGAAAAAATATTTGTAAATAGCTCTGTTATGAACAGTCATGGGTTATATCAGCAATCTCCAAACTGGTGACCGCTGTGTCCAGAAAAAGCACTCCCTGTCACGACCAGTGCTTACTTTTCCACTGTGTGGCTGTTTATTTTTCCAACCAATCACTGCACAGGGATGCTCTGCACAGTTGCATCTATTGCCCAGTATCCCAGCAGCCTGTGCAGCAGGGTGTCTGGGCAGACGTGACTTCCCAGAGCATACCTGTGCAGCAATCAGCTGGAAAAAAAGTGGCAATGTGGCAATGTAGTAAGCACCACTCATGCACGGGGGGAGGGTACTTTTTCCAAACCTTGGATCTGGCCTGTGGGCTGGGGTTTGGAGAGCCCTGGATGAAATGAAAGAGGGAAAGAGAGAGAGAGAGTGGAGTTACCAGCTGGGCTTAGTTTCCTCTGCCAGGGAAGAGAAGGAATTAGCAGGAGGTTTAAAACATGTACTTAGTAATGAAGAATTTTAGAAGGGAGTGGAAAGATATGAAGATGGGAGGATGAGAGAATAACAGCCCAACCCTGTGGACTGAACATGCTGGTGGAACGTGTTGAAAAGCAGCCATAAAGTGCTTCCTGGCAGTGTATGGAGTCAAGCAGTGATGGGGCAATGGCAGGAAGTTTGGAGCCTTCCTGCAAGAGTCGCCAGAGCTCCAGCCACCTGCCAAAGAAGATAAGATAGTGGAGGGGGTGGGGGAGGGTGAAATGGGGTGGAGAGGGGAGAAACTAGGCAGGAAAGGAGGCATAACAAGGGGCAAAAATACCAAGCAAAAATGGACTGTGTGGAAGTCTCAGTTGAAGGGAAATATCATCAAAATGGACCACATGGACACCTTCAGTGGCGAAGAAAATGTCACCATTCTGTTCCCAGAGCAAGGGTAGTTACAGGTCTTTGGACAGACATCCCTGGCTGAATATTGGCATCTGGAACATGTCCTGGGTGTGTAGCCAGGAGTGACCTGGACTTGATAAGGTTAAAGTGTGTCCTTCCAATGTTGAAGCTTCTTAAGCAATATATTTGTTTTACACCCCTGGCCCAGTCCTAAACAGGGCCAGTGCTGGCACTAAGCTCCAGCAATGGCAGTGGGTGTCGCAAACATGCCAAAAGGCATATTCATGACACCCTGCGAGGAGTCAGCATTGGCGCTGGTGCAGCACCAATCTGTGCTGAGCCCAGCACTGGCTGGATACTACCTGGAGTTAGGTAAGATCTCCAGGCGGCAGTAAGGGCCTTGGAGGTGGTGGAGGCATTCCGGGGTGGGGGAAAGGTGGGGGTGGTAGTGGGGAGGAACTGGGGTGGAAGGGGGTGGGAGTGGCATAGCCCTGCTCCTCCAGATCCTGAACTCCATGTTGGGCTGGAAGGTCTGACACAGAGTGTCTCAAGTCTGCACTGGCAGAATAGCCCACACAGACTTGAGAAGCCCCATTGTGGGGAAACCCTGAGACAAAAGCCCCAAGGCAAAATCCAGTGGCCTCGGCCAGTTTGGCCCCCCTGCACTCAGCTGAGCTGCAGGCTTTAGGACTATGCTGCCCCTCTCTTTCTCTCTTATCTTTGTCACTGCCAGTTTTTCTGACTTAAATGATATAAAAGAACATGAAAAGGGTTGGTACATTGTAGTTGTTTTTCAGCTGTTTTGTTTTCAAGTATAAGCTGATTTTCTACTAGATATCAGATTTACCATTCAGAGGTGACCACAAGAATTTTGCTTTCAGGGTGTGATAACTATAAACATGATAACCGTAAGGATTCCCAGTTGTTTCTGTGTGACAGCTGTATGGGGTAGAAAGTTCCCCATTTATCATTTTTGTGAAAGTCATATTTCTCCAACTGCTGGAACTCCTAGGGGGTATATCGAAAGTGACATATAGAGAAGCAAGCAGGGACTGTTCCCCAGTTATGTATCCTTTTCTTCACACTTTAAGGCTGTTCTTTCCCCTCCATTATTACAACCACATCAGTTAAACCTGAATCTTGTGGGAGAGGGAGCGCTGTAATACAGCCTCCCCCATTTACTTGGACCCAGGCCCCCTTTTGTACATGTCTCATTTTTCAAGGTGGAGCACCTTCATTTCTCCCAAAACAACAAACCAATATTTAAAAAAGGAGGACAATTTAAGATTTTGTGCATGCTTCTCAAGACTGGTGAATTTGCAATTGCTCATCTTCCATGGTGCCTGAGCATATTTATCAGAGACAAGGTGGCAGAATGGTTAGTGTATATAAAGCTGGAGGCCATATGGTCACAACTGTGTTTGTATACATGACTCTGACAAGATGGTGGCCAGCTTAACCCCTCTTTGCTGTGGGAGTCACAGTAATGTTGAGTAAAGAAAATGCAGTCACAGCAACTTCATATTTTCTTAAGGAAAATTTGAGGTTGCTTTGTCTTCTGTGGCAGCCAATGGGATTCTTCCAGAAGCCCTCTAGGGCCCCTGGAGGATCCTTACTGCAGTGGTTCTCAAACATTTTAGCACCAGGACCCACTTTTTAGAATGACAACCTATCAGGACCCACCAGAAGTGATGTCATAACCTGGAAGTGTGTCATGGCCAGCAGTGCCTTTATCAAGCAGGAAAGTTATTAATACCCCCATATGACAAAATCCAAATCAAATTAACTAAGTAAATTAAAAGTTTACAATAAGTATAAGTTTTAAAAATTATTTCAAATAAAGAAGAACCCTCACAAGCAGTTGCTGATCTGTTTAAAAAAAAATTCCCCAAAGGCTGCAATCCTATCTGCACTTACCCAGGAGTATGCCCCACTGATATATTTGTTAAAAACATATATATATATATATATATATATATATATATATATATAGCAGCCTATTAAAAGTACAGTTCTGTGACATTTTCTCAAATGCATTCACATACCATAGTAGCATCAAGTCTAATATATTAAAAATAAAATTCACATTGAATGAATGGGAACCCATGTGAAATTGGCTTGTGACCCACCTAGTGGGCCCCAACCCACAGTTTGAGAAATCCTACCTTTTTGGCTTCTAGGGTGAAAGGAAGAAAGTGACTGTGAGGTAGGCCCAAGTTTACCTTTTTGCCCCAGCACTATGGTAGCACCCAATGTATCACCAGGATGCTACACTGGGAGCCCAGTGCAGGGCTTTTGCCCAAGACCCCCAGCAACCTGGCACAGGCAGTGCTCTGACTTGTGCATTAATGCAATCACCATATGACTATGGGTGAGAACTTTAATGCCCTCCAGCTTTAATGCCCTTTTCATTATTGTTAGGGTTGGGGACAGCCACCTGCCCCCAACCCCTGACTTACTGCTCCAGATGGGCCCAAGGTAGGAGGGGGTGTAGCAGGTTAGCCCAGGGGTGACTGGGCAAGCTCTCAGACAGGGCTTGGGTCCCAGGAAGAGACTGGCTACAGGCACAGGCCCTCTAGAGCAGGGGTGTCCAAAGTTTTTGGCAGGAGGGCCACATCATCTCTCTGACACTGTGTTGGGGCCAGGGGAAAAAAAGAATTAATTTACATTTAAAATTTGAATAAATTTGCATAAGTTTACATAAATGAATATATTAAAGATGAACTTATATGAATGAATGAAGGTCTTGCAATTGCTCAAGGCCTATAAAAGGCCTTGCACAAAGCAAGGCTGGCCTTTCCTTTGCTGCTTCTGCTGCATCACAGACATGAAACTGTTGCAAGGTGCAAAAACCAAGATGTTACAAGGGATCCTAGATGTTACAAGAGCTCTCAGATGTTGCACTGTAATCCCAGGTACCAAAGCAAACTCAGTAGACAGTGGTGATCAAATCCAGGCTTTTATTGTAAATCCATCAGCAAAAGATTGTAAATCCATCCACGTCTCCAAAGGAGACTGTGTGCGTCAGAAATGGGGAGAAGAGAAACCCCAAAGGAGACTGCTTGCATAGGAAGTGTGAAGAAGAGAAGTGTGTAACGCCTCCTTTAGCTGACTTTTATTACAATCTGGGGTTCCCTCCTTGAAACACATTTGGAGACAATTCATTGGTGGGTTCAAAACATCCGTTGTTTTATAATAGGCCATCTCATACATCCATCATATACAATATACCCCCAGCAGTTAGCCAATGGCACTGCACACAAACCTGACCTCATCCATAACCATCGGATGATGTTCTGTGGCCTTCGTAAGGCAACCCGTGAAATGCAACATACTTGCTATTGACGTCACGGTGTGTGTGTTCATCTAAAAACTGCTGTGAAATGATTTTCTGTGGGAATCTGACCTTTGCAATGTGTTAATCCGGAAGTGCTTTGATATCATGTCTCTTTAAACTCTAGAATACAGTTAGTCCACTAAAACTCAATTAAAATATTACTACTTGCTAGTTAATGCACCAAAACTGGTTTCTGAAATGAAGAACAAGAACAATAAGGAGAGCTGGTGTGAATACTTGCTTTCTAGCATGTGTGTACACAGCCTAGTGCTCCGAAAGTCTTCAAACTGGACGTTAAAGCAATGTTAAAACTTCAAGCCGAATTCAAACTGCTAGATTTTTTTTTCTGTGCTCTGAAGACAAAGACTTCATTCAAATGTATCAACATTGTTCTAAAAGAACATCTTGTGGCAGGCTGCCCAATTCCAGCCAAATGCTTGTGAGACTCAAGTTGAACTTGCTTGGACATTCAGAGAGAGAGAGAGAGAGAGAGAGAGAGAGAGAGAGAGAGAGAGATCAAAAACCATGCTATTTACATTTCAGGTAAGCATTCTATACCATAACTAACAGTCCTTGATACCTTCCAACAAAAAAGCAAGCAGTGGAGGGAGCCCTCATCCCACAGCTCACGCGAGAGGTCAAACCGTTGCTCTCACGCTGAGAGCAGTTGCGTTGGGCCAGTCTGGGCTCCAACAAATCTCTGGAGGGCCAGAGGCTCATTGGAGACTGGGGGCTCCCTGAGGGCCGCATTGAGAAGCCTCAAGGGCTGCATGTGGCCCCAGGGCCGGGGTTTGGGTACCCCTGCTCTAGAGTTACAAAGGAATGGGAGGATGAGCTGGACACCCTGCCCCCTTTTGAGCCTGCTAGGGAAGAAGAGGTGGAGCAGGGTGGGGCAGCCAGGCTTCCTCAAATGGGAGAGGGCCTATGATGATGGGGTGGGGTGTGCAGGCCAGGCCAGGCCAAAGGGAGAGGCCACCTGAGAACTGGAAGCTCTACTCCCAACACTGAGCAGCAGCAACAACAGCAACAACAACAACAAGGTGATGTGAACCCCCTCCCCCAGTGGCAGTCTGAGGCCCTACTCTGCTGGACCAGCCCCAGGAGGGTAACCACAAAGGCAACCCCACCTGAACCCACCAAGCTCTACAGGTGTTTGAATAACCCACCAACTGGGGTGCTTGCTGCTAGCAGACCAGGGCATGACAATTATCTTTGCCACCCTTTGTTTCAAAAAACCCTTTAAAATAAGTGTGCTACTAGTATGGGAAAAAAAGGGGTGCAGCTCATTGGTGTAAATGTTTTGACAGTTGCATACCGCATGCCTTTTTATGTATATAAAATAATTGCCATACTCTCCATCGTGTTATAAACCTGTGACAAACTGTAGCTACTTCAACAAAACAGTGTTTTTTTTCTCCTCTTGTTTTCTTTCTGATATTTCAGTGATTTCCTTTGATTTGGTATTTTACATACTTCAAAAGTCCAATATAGGGAAGAGTGCTTTGTTCCTCCTCTATTATCTTGCCTAAGGAAGGAAGAAAATCAAGAGAATAAACATTTTATAACAACCTTCCCGCCACATCCCACGTACACACTTCTTGAGACCACACTATATTTATGTTTTTCTAATTCTTCCTGAATGGGTATTCTTTTTGTGCTTCTTAAACAATGAATAAAAGAAGCAATATTTTAATGTAGTAGGAAGAGTTCATCCACATGATGACCCTAAACTTGCCCTAAACATATGCTATACTTGAAGGGGCAATGCAGCTGGCTGTTGCCTTGCATAGAGATATTTTTTTCAGCATGGTAGACTGACTACAAACAATGCTGATCCTTATTGTTCTTTGAAATTTGAGCTGGTTGTATGTGAGCTACTGAGATTTGGCATCACAGCCATTAACAATTTGCTGCTAAATTATCCTTAACATAGAGGTATCTCTATCTGCTTCCTGTGCAATGGTAAGTATGAGGTTCACTGTTATCTGCGGTTCTGGCATTCAAAGTAGCAGTGGGAATGTATCCCCCATGGACAAAGGAGGACATCTGTACTATAACACAGTATCCTGCTATTGGCCGTGCCCAGACTGAGCTTAGTGTCAATCATGTGATCTAGGAAGCCAATGGTGCTTCAGCTTGTATCTGAGCAACCTATCTTTCGAGTTAGGACAAGGCTGCAGCTCTATTTCCTCATGGGATCCTTTTTTTAACGTCCTGCAAACCCCATTTTCATATTTGCCTCCTCTCTACTCACTACCTGCTCTCTAAATTTTGCCTTTGATTATGTTTCAGCAACAAAATTCTGCATTGATCTAATCTAATCCATGGACCCTATCAGCTGCAAGTTAGGAACTGAATGCCCATTGGAAGTCGCTGTTTGCAAAGAAAGAATATTCTGTAGGAACAAAGTTTCAGTCAATGTTGTCTCATAGTTATTTATATTTATGAATATATCTGGCTATTTAAAGTTGCGGGTGTTTATGAGCAGGCATGTGAATGTGTGTACAACTATAATTTATATAAAACCTTCTGGCAGAGCCCAAATAAAAAGATCCCAGTTGGAATTAGCAGAACAGAAATTGGTACTAAAACACAGAACAATGGACTGTGAACACTATCAAAATTCATGTCGAAAACCAGCAAAGATTCCAGAACCTACAATAAACATAAGTCATTGCCTCCGGGCAACTATAGCCATGGTGCTAAGTGAAAGCAGTATTGAAACAAGAATTACTATGAAGGTGTAGGTCATAAAAATGAATCCAATGTAGAAAGTGATATAGACAGAAGAAATCCACCAGAAAGACAGAGTGTAAGTAATAATTTAGCAGCAGCTCAAGAAACCAAAATAATGTCATCCTTACTGGGAGTTTCTTTTCTGACAATAAATAATCACCAATAAGCTTTAACTCAAATAATTCCTTATTACAACTCGTTTGGAGTTGTGGGGTATGGTTATGTAATCATCTGGTTGATTGTTTCATCACCATATGAAAATCGTTTTTGTGGGTTTGCCATTCAGCCAGCAATCCAGGCACCATGGGCCTTAGTAGAAGAATAGCCCTGCTGGATCAAGCCAAAGGCCCTTCTAGTCCATCATCCTTCTGCTTTTAGCGACCCACCAGCTGCTCCTCCTGGGAAGCCTACAAACAGAAGATAAATGCCTCCCACCATTGTACCCTACAACTGCCTCTGACAAAATGGGCTCACAAGCCCATTTTAAAGCCTCAATGCGAGCAAAGTGATTTTTTCCATTTATCTATTCTGTATTAGTCTTCTGTTAGTTGTCTTGCCACAGTCAAATTGGAGGATAATGTGAGTACATCCCATATTAACACTTCCCGTGCATCAAATCACTTCTCAAAATCTATTTAGCTCACACAATGCCAAGAAATGTTAAACATATACTAGCCTATTTGTTTAAAACAGGGGTTCTTAACTTTTTACAATTAAATACCCACAATGGATTGCCCAATATGTCCCCATACCACCTTTGCCAGACTGACGAAATCATCGCCATCACAAGTCTCATTACGTACCAGTATGACTTCAAAAGATGTCAATAGCTTGATTTTACTTTACATATGGATAGCCTGGGAACAGAACGCCTCAAACCATATTGATAATGGAGATAGTCAATAATCTAATCTTACAACATTAAAAAAAAATTGTTCAGAGATCAAGTCCCATACCCCCATCATTGTTTCCCATACCCCAAAGGATATGGATACCCCTGGTTTAAAATTTAATGTACAGTTCTTGTGTTTGCTGACATTGTCAAAGTCAGCAACTTAGATAATGGTTTGCTTTGCAGCACTCCCACAGCCATCCCCTAATGAGACATGAGTTTTCCTATTTCATACCCACAGGAAGATGAGCTCCTAAGCTACCCTTTATTAAGGTACATTTTGTTGGTTATTGGATTAATATTTTGTTTCTGCTGGAACTGAACAACAATGAATATTAATAATGACATTAGTTTTCAGACTTCAACTACTTCAGGCCTATGACCCATCTTGCACTTTGGAGTCTACTTTTAATTTTTAGATGCACGTTTCATTATTTAAAAAGTTTAAGCTGCAATCCTATCCATGCTTTCCTGGGAGTAAACTTCATGGACTGTAATGCAATTTGGTTCTGAGTAGACCGCATAGGATTGGGTTCTTAAATAATATCCATTATTTAATGGATATACCTGCCCAAAGTCTAACCCATTTTCCTCACCTTTATCTGTAATAAATAAATAAAATACTTAATTAAAAAAAATAATATCCATTGAGATGCTACCCATTGAATGTTAGTTTCAGTTCTGTGTGCCTTATATCAAGGTTCATGTTATGAAGCTTGCATCAGATGCATCATATTTGTAATTACTGTTGCAGAATTCACACTGTTTCGGTTTGGGGGCAGTGGCTTGATTTTGCTTCTTTGCCCACCTGTCTCCCCCCCCCCCAAGTCACTGAATGCACACGAACACGTTTGTTATTGGTTTGATCATAGTGAGAGATGAGCTATAGGGACCCGATATACTGGAAGTGGCTCATATGTCGAGCAGCAATATTGGAAGAAATGTGCGTAAAAAGATACATTTCCTTTCCGACAAGAGTCAAATGTATGGCTCTAATTAGTCTCCAGGCATTTAGACCACTAAGTTATTTGAATCCAGTCTAGGCCTGAGCGGCAACATGGCATACTGATTTGCTGTTGCTTTCCATTTAGTACTTCACAGATTCCTCCCCCCTCCCCCCACATGGTTGATCCAGGTGCAAAGTGAAGTTGATAAAACCTGGCAGTGTTTGTTTTATGGGGAACCTCATTCCGCTGGATATTTAATTATGTTTCCAGGAGGATTTGTAATGTGGATTAATAGTTTTATTGTGCGCCTGCGATTAGTTTCTGTTTGTTCTAATTTCTGTTTGGCTCTCTTGACCTTGAGGGTAAAAAAAAAAAAAAATCTCACAGAAGATGTATTCCCTCAGTTTGATGCCAGTCTGAGGTGTTTCTCCTGCATCATCAGATCAATGAAAAGTAAATAGCCTACACTTCTTGTTCCACAGTGCAGTATTGATCTTTCTTCAGCTTTTGCTTCCCTTGTTTTCCCTGCATCTTGTGTCTTTCAACCCCTGGGACCAAAGTGATTGCCATAGATTGGACAAGCTAACAAGCGCATGATAAGGAACTAGTGTTTTGTGCCAATACTCGCATACACATGCAAGGTATATAAACCCAGGCTTCTCTGCATTGAAAGAGAGGTGCCATTTTGTGTATGGCACAAGTCACTGTGAGAGATAACCAGAGGGAAGGCAGTAAAACAGCCGAGGATTTAATTCTTCACACCGGTCTTTTATTCTTGCAGCTGGTGCCAAGCTTGGTGAGGACATCCCTGGACATTACTTCAGACAAGGAGCCTGTGAGGAATGGTGTGACCCTTTTTTTTTTGCCTTGGTGAACACATGGGACTCTGGCAGCCTGGAGGTGAGTCTGAACTTGAGACTGTAGTGACCGTATTTTCATTTTTGTTGAGTCCTGTTTCAGTGCTGATATTGCACCTCTCACACAATGCCTGAAAGTGATTTTGAAGTGACTATCATAGATCACTATTCTTTAATGAAAGCAAAAGAATTCATGCTTAACCCTTTTGTTTGCTTGGGACTTAAAAAGAAGATGGCTGATTTTAAGGGAGGAAATGAATTAAGTTGTCTTCAAAAGACAAAATGTAATAGAAACACTGTACTTTGTTAAGCTTAGATATTCTCTCGACTTTCTCTCTCTTCTCTGGTACTACTCAAGTGTGATATCAAACATCTTCACTTTTTTTTTGTCCTGGGCCTTTCTCTTTCCAAAGTATGCTTTTAACACGCACATACACACTGCTGAAATGAATAATTGATAGAATATCACGTAGCATGTCATCTGTTTTTACTTTCAAATATGTAAATTTGGGGGGGGGGTCTGTGGATCAGAAGTTTTCAGACATTTCTTTAGGTCTGTGGGAATGCAGTTCTCTCTAATTAGTCATGGGTACCATTGACTACTATTAACACAGAAATTAACGTAAATATAAATAAGCAAGTTATCCTTGATTTATTTTTCACATTTGCAATCACTGCTCGAGCAGTTGTGATCAGATTAGCATGCTGCTTTTCCCAGGCAGTGAACATAGATGTATTGGTAGGTATAAAACGCACAAGATAATGTTGTAAAAACTTACTATTTTCTTTCTTATCAGAGGTACTGTATTCTTTTCTATATTAAGAACTGGAATATGTGTCATGGCTTACAATAGGGTTGTTTTCCTTTATAATACTCAATTGTGTATAAGTTTTCTCTTCTGTATTTATTATTGCTAACAATACACTGGTATTCAAACCCACTGCAGTGCGGTTTGTTGAGCAATATTACCAGCCACACATTTGATAATGCAAACATTACCTTTGTTGTTTGAGTTGTAAAAAACAGAAGACATTGTACACTGCTCAAATTCTATCTAATGCTGGGGCTATTTTCTCTTTTTGAAGCTTTATGACATTTTTCACTTCTTGGCACCAGATGATTGTTCTCACCCAAGCTATTATGTAATCCTCAGGGTAACCCCACTCCTGATTTGAGCACTATTAATTTTCTATTATAGTGTGCTAAGGATGTTCTGCAGTGTGGCACTCACCTGCATTATTGAGTCAATGACCAATTGCAGAGCAACTCGGTGCTGGTTGGAGCTTAACTCAACCCTTTGGGATCTCATTTATTATTTGCAGATATTGATTCAGGAAAAAGAAAAAGTGAAGAAGTGTGACTCTAATACTGACTTAGACCTAGCCCACAGCTGTTAACTCTTAATGGTCTGCTGACTTAACAAGTACTATGTGAAGCTGGAACTACTTTACATTTCTGTGTATAAACAGGTTATTTGCATTACTGTCTACAAAGATACTCTGACCCATCTGTTTTGTTCTGTGGCACTTAAATTAAAAAAAAAATTGTGGCCAGATCTAATCTTCCTTGTTTCTTTCTCACCGATTATCTTAGCAGAAGCTGTTTGACCTCCTCATTTAATAAAGACAATGAAATTTGATGGAATTGCCAATAGGCTTCCAGAGGGATAGCTGTGTTTGTTGCAGCAAAAACAGTCTTGTAGCATCTTAAAGACTAAGCAGTGTATTTCAGCACAAGCTTTTGGGAACCGCAGTCCACTTTTGTATTTATTGATTAGTCTGTAATTTAACTGAAAAGTGGGCTACCCCTCAAATGGCATATTTAACCATATTTTTATCTGTACAGTATATAGACTAGGATTTTAAAAAAAATTTCTTGTTCAACATAAAGATAGGCAGTCTAATTGTAGTAGCTGTTATTCTGTGGTGGAGAAACAAATAGCATACATTAGCATAGAGGTACAGCTGATGCTGCTGATATAACTTTGGCTCCATATGTGATAGATGAACAGCTTTGGACATTGTTCTTTAATACTGTCCTGGATGCCAGTGAATGTATGAGTACACAATTTGAAAATGGCAATCAGGAAAGGCAGAGCTGCTGAATGCTGCTTTTATGTACTTACTTGTCTTTGTGTGTGCAGATGAACAATGCACAGGTGGCTGGAAACCAGGTGTTGGGGGAGAGATAAATGGGAAGAGACTGTTATCTTCATGATCTGCTTTTTAAACTTCCCAGAGCCATCAATCTGACCAAAATGCTAGACAAAACAGATCTTTGAATCAGTCTATCAGGAGTATCTGGAAGTTGTTCCCATAGTAGAGTATAATCTCATGCTGCAATCAATCCGTGTATAGTGCATGACAGTAACTACATTTAAGGACCACATTATGCAGGATGTCTGTGA
The DNA here is from genome assembly GCF_035046505.1 of Tiliqua scincoides. Classification (NCBI taxonomy): domain Eukaryota; kingdom Metazoa; phylum Chordata; class Lepidosauria; order Squamata; family Scincidae; genus Tiliqua; species Tiliqua scincoides. Next base: position 39,746,853 of record NC_089822.1, read on the forward strand.
CTGGATCTCCTGATTTGCTTCCATCCTCCTCTTCCTCATGTTCTCTGGATTCAAAAAAGAAGAGGGGCGAACACAGTAGAAAAGTAAGTGTAGGGAGAGAGGAATAGGTCAGAGTATCCTTGATGCTCTAGCCCTTTATTCTCTTCTCCTTCCACACTTGCTCTTCTGCTCCATTCCCCACTTCTTTTCAGATCCAGGGAGAGGGATCAGAAGCACCGCTGATGGTGGCTAGCATACCACTGAGAAAAAAACAGGCAGCTTCTGGCATGCTAAATCAGAGCCCAATCCTGAGCTTGGCATGCCAGCTCACCACCAGTGCTAACCCAGTGCTGGCCGGGGCTGGTCAAGCACCAGGTGAGTGCCAGAGCTCCACCACTTGGCAGTTATGCGGACCGCCGAGCAGCAGAGAGGTAGGTGGGGGTGTGGGGGGAGGCATTCCGGGGCGGGGGAGGCAGAGGGAGGGCAGGGAGGAATGTTCCATTGGGAAGGAGCGGGGCAGGAGACAGGCAGGATCAGTGGAGCTTCGCTCCACCAGATCCAGAGCCTCTGTGTTGGGCTCACTGCCCAACATGGAGGCTCTTGATTCTATACCAACCTTTGGGTCGACATAGAATTGAGTAGCCCCATTGTGGGGCTACTCGCTTTACCTAGGGGAAGGGATCAAAAGTCCCCTTTCCCCTATGAGCCGCCGGCGGCTGCCTGGAGCGTGCAGGATGCAGAAGGAGCCATTTTCGGCACAGTTGCAGCCCTCAGCACCAGGTAGCTCAGGATTGGGCTGTCAGACAGCAGGAGGCATTGTGCCAGCCCTGATCCTGCATAACATTCAATTTGCCCCTGAGTCTGTGGCGGTTCTGACTTCATTGTCAACACATTGAACTCAATAATAGACCTTTGGCTGAAAAGGTGGAATACAAAATGCCTCAGATAAGCACATCAGTGTCAAACCACTTTTAATCAAATGTTATTTTCTACTCTGACTGTGACTTTAGAACTGTATGGTTACCTAGAAGGCTGAATCACTAAGCAAGTGAAGGCCTGATCCAAAAGTCATTGTTTTGGCTAAATAAATATTCTTTTTTTTTTAAAGTGGAACAGTGACTTTGACCTCCCCCATATTTTTCTGGTAATCAGTTGCATTTGCGCTAGTTGACTGTAAATACTTCATTTTCTGCCCTGTAATCTATCTGCTGAACAACATCCTTTCATAATAAAGTAGAAAGTGTAGAAAGATTTCTTTTTTGTAACCACAGTTTGAAGCGTTGTATATTGCAATATGTTTGTTTGTAGTGTGTTTTCTAACAAGGGCATTATTGTGCATTTATTGCAACTTTCATTTAGTGTAAAGTTTATGCAAAGAATGATTCGGGCCTGATCCTGAGCCCTATGCACTGGCTTACCGCTGGCACACACTTTCACAAATGTGATGTAAGGCACGTTTATAAGCCCTTTCTGTGGGCCCAGTGCTGGAACTAGCCCAGCACGAGCCTCACTAGCGCTGGCACTGGGTCTGCGTTCTGCTATCCAGTGGTCGCCTGGACTGTTGGGCAGTGGAGACGTGGGAAGGTGGCAAGGGAAGGTGGGGGAAGCATTCCGGGGCAGAGGGAGGTGGGGGACGGTGAGCGGAGGGCAGGGAGGAGGCATGGAGGGGGGAGGGAATGGGGCGGGATCAGTGGAGCTCAGCTCCATTGGCTCCTGAGCCCCATGTTGCGCCGCGTGGCCCAGAACAGCACTCTTCGATTCTGTACCAGCTCAAGAGCTGCCACAAGCTCAAGTAGCCCATTACAGGGCTACTTCCTTTACTTGGGGGAAGGAGACTAAAGTCCCCTTCTTCCGAGGAGGTGGCAGTGGCTGTCAGGGGCGCACAGGATACCGCGGCAGCCGTTTGTGGTGCTGCAGCAGCCCCGCGCTCTGGGCAGCTCAGGGTTGGGCTGTTAGTCACCATAAGTACCTATTATGAATAAGTCAAGCCATGTGTGATAAGGTTCAAAATTAGATTCTGTAGCATTGTGGCAGTCTTGGCTATGTCTGATACTTGGGTTGGAACATGGTGGGGGGAATAGGAAAAAGTGATAGACTCAGAATAGGGCATTCTCAAATGCTAATGAAATAAATTTCTTGGGGGGAAAAGAACAGCAGGGTTTTGAATACCATACACTCCTTGGGAAATCAAGGGCCAAAGTGCTACTTTCTAAGTGTAGCATTTTGACCATTTCAGACCTCTAGGGTTACCTGGCCTATTATGTATGTCATCACTAGAGTGAAATGGAGCCATTCATTCAACATTGGCCTGATGCTTGTCATCCATCCTTCACCTTTCTTCTGACAAGTACACTCAGACCTGTACTATATCAGATGATGGAAACATAACTCCATCATGACTGGATATTTCAGATGATGGAAACATAACTCTTCTTTAAAGAAGTCCCAGAGTTGTTTTTGTTTCTATATTTACTGTTCCTTGTTTAAAAAAAAAAAAAGGGGGGGTCTGGAATTGTTCCACAATCTCCTTAAGTATCACAGTTAATTGATATGATACCAGTAAGGTTCTCTATTGATACTAACACATCAAGTCATGCTGTAACATTTATTGCAGACATTAAAGCATCAGGCTTATGCACATTTACCTAGAAAATAACCTCACCGAATACAGTAGGGCTTACTCCTAAGTAAACATGCATACGCTTGCAGTGTAACTGAATGAAATTGTACACAAACTGGTGATCACATTCATCTTTCTAGTTAAAGTATAACATGATTAGGATTTAGGAGTGGGTCTCCATGGTAATTAAATTACTTTTGTACAGGAACACCTTTTTAGCATATAAATGCAACTTTATCTGCAGGCTAACAAAACAGGCTGTTTATTGCTGGAACAACAGTGGACAGGATCTGAAAGGAACAATAAAGAAAGAGCTAATGAAGAGTGATATCTTTCTCCAGTCCATAATAATAATCCCATAATAGTCAGATTAGTAAAATGACATTTCTCTTTTCCCCAGGAAACTGAGGAATTTCAGTGAATTTCCAAAATTGGCTTTATTCAGAAATAAAAGGCAGGCCTAATTGTTCCTGTATCAGTGCAGGTCAAGAACTATTATCCTACCTAGACCATCTAATTTTCCATGGTCTACAATTAGAAGAGTTTGTGGTCTAATTCTCAGAGCCTATTTATTTATTTATTTCAAATAATTCTGGGCTATACTCCTGTACCATTAAAAGGACTACCAAGACAGCTTAGAGCATTTCATAAAACAAGTATTAAAACCATTAAAACTATAAAATCAAAACAGCGACAGTAGACAGAAACTAGCAACCAAATAAGCAATCAACCCCTGAAGAGGAAACAAAATTGGAAGGTCTTAGCTTTAATTTAACCTTAACTTAAAAACAGGTGATATGGGGGGCTGACTCACAATCTAATCCTAATCTACCTCCCCCACTGATGCAGCTGCACCAGTGGAGCACACACTCTGTATCCTATGGCGGGGAAGAGCAGTCACAGAAGTCTCCTCCTGGTTAGAGAACTTCTGTTCCATTACCCTGGGACAAGCCTCTGTGACCTGAACAGGTCTCCTTGGATCTGTGCCAGACATTTTGCTGGTGTAGAACTGAGGAGAGCAAGAGAAAGGAAAGAGGAGTAGGAACAGGGATAGGATGCTGGTGCATGCTGGTGCTGCCAAGATCAAACCCTTCCCTCCCTGTTCCACTTTCTGACTCCCTCCCAACCCAGACACTCCCCATTCCACCCACCATTAGCTCCCCATGCTGGCTTACCTGCAGTCCTACAGGTATCAAGTAGTCTCAGTGGACCACTGAACATAAGAACATAAGAGCAGCCCCACTGGATCAGGCCATAGGTCCATCTAGTCCAGCTTCCTGTATCTCACAGAGGCCCACCAAATGCTCCAGGGAGCATACCAGATAACAAGAGACCTGCATCCTGGTGCCCTCCCTTGCATCTGACATAGCCCATTTCTAAAATCAGGAGATTGCACATACACATTATGGCTTATAATCTGTGATGGACTTTTCCAAAATCCAGAAATTTGTCCAATCCCCTTTACAGGCATCAAGGCCAGATGCCATCACCACATCCTGTGGCAAGGTGTTCCACAGAGCAACCACACGCTGAGTAAAGAAATATTTGTCTGTTCTAACTCTCCCAGCACTCAATTTCAGTGGGTGTCCCCTGGTTCTGGTGTTATGTGAGAGTGTAAAGAGCATCTCTCTATTCACTTTATCCCTCCCATGCATAATTTTATGTCTCAATCATTTCCCCCCTCAGTGACAATGCTGCAGTTTGTAGCCGTGTTTCCAAAATGGGTGTCATCCAGTTACTTGTGTATGCCAATGGATGACACTGAGGATAAAAGCCATGGAGCATGAATTCACTATTGCATACCATGGTCCCCACTCTGTGATAAGAAACTGGCCCTATGGCCCCACCATGAGACAGCAAACCCAGAGATAAATTTTCTTGTTGCACAAGAAGAAGATGAATTGATAATTCTCTTAAGTACTCATCAACTCTTCCAGGCTGGCCATATTATTATTATTCTTTGTATTAATTACATCTACCATCCCCTTTGGGAGAAAAGCAAATAACGAAACGAGATGCATATCTGAAGAGAAGAATGTTATGAAAGAAGAAAGATTTTTGGTTAATCAATAATGCACATTTAACTACAGTTCATTAAATTCAGATGATTCTTCATATTGCTGAAATGCTTCAACTTAGCTAATTGATTTCCCGAATGAGGTTCACTTCCAACCACTTATCATTTTCTACAGAACATTTAGAGCTAACTTTTCAAAAAGGATGCCTCTGGAATCATAAACAAAGAAGGATGTAGCAGGAACAGATTTGATGCTAGAGAGCAACAGAGTATACAAAGTAGCTAAAGTAACACTGGCCAGGAGGGGAGTTAGTATATGGCATGCGCTGATCCCACCCTGTTCTGGACTGAATCCTTCCTCCATTCTGTCCTTCCTGCTCAAAAATGCCCCATCCCCCCCTCCAAACTGCACTCCCGCCACCCTCTTTCCCCCACCCTCCCTTGCTGCCTGGTGCAATCTTACCTGCTCAGGCAGGTGCAGGGTTGGAATCTGTTCTGGTTGAGCTGGCACAGGTCGCTGTACCAGCCCAGCTGGCTCTCAGTTTGGCACAAACATGCCTTATGGCATGTTTACAACACAGAGCTGGCACAGGGAAACATACGCTGGCTCAAGTTACAGTTTGGATTGGGTTGCCCATTATTTAAAAATCAATTTTAATGTGCTACTTTGCTGGACCTTTGCCAAATTCCTCTCACATTGACTCTTTACATCCATTTAAAAGAAGGAAGGGGAGAAGAGAGAACATGTGATCCGATCCTCTGATGCATCCATTCCCATTCTATATGCATTGCTCTGCCAATGCTCTCTAGCAATTACATGGCAATTCTCCACCTCCTTTGACAGCCATCCTGTGTGTGAAGAGCAGCATGCCCAACAGATCTGGCAGTGCCCAATGGGGTGCTTCAGAAAAGGACTTCATTTTGTTTGACCCATTCTGTTCTTTGGTTTAACCTCAGGTTTGGTTTAGAACTTTTGTGAATTTGTTTGCATTTGCCATACAGTTGATGCTTTTAATGTTAAAGATCTTAACAGCTCCACTGAAGGAAAGCACTTTTGTGGATTCTGAGGATTGCAAATGGTTACTCTCATTTGAAAAGTGTTTCCTGCTCCCAGTTTCCACCATTCCAAGATAAACTGGTGTTCAAGTGTTTCATCATCAGCCAATATGTCTCTAATGAGGGTTAGAGGCCAATCCTTTCCCCCAGATGATGCAGCAGCACCAAAATGGCTACCACTGCATCCTGCGGGGGGGGGGGGGGGAGAGGGCAGACTGCTGAGGTCTCCTCTGGGTGAAGGAACAATTGTTCCCTTACATGGGGGTAGGCCTCCACAGCACGGGGAGGGTCTACTCTGACCTGAGCTAGTTAAATAGCTTGCACAGGTCCATGTGGACCTTCACCATGGGATCAGGTCTAAGAAGAGGGTTAGGATTTGGCAGCCTCCACTGCTGCCAAACCCATCCCCTTCCCAGACCCAAATTGTCCACCCCCCGCCCCATTGCTGTCCCTCTTTTGCCCTGTAGCATTCCCTCTTCCAGTCCTCTGTCTTCTTCTCTTTCATCTCATTCCTTCTACCATCACTAACCTCCTCCTTTCCTCTCCTAGGTCTTGCTATGTCTGTTCCAGCTTCATTTGCTTGCTTTCACTTCAGCTCCCCTTTCCACTTTCAGCAGCTGTCCATCTTCCCTTAGCTTTGCTTTCTTGACTTGTAAACCTGCTTGCTCCTCTCTGACCCGTCTCAACTGGGATCACCATAATCTGGGATGCTGGTTGCATCCCTGCTAGTTTTGGCACAGGGTGTTGACATCTTTGAGGGTCCCTGAAGCCAGGCTATTGTTCTTGTGGGTTGTGGAGCCCACAAGTAAGTTAGGCTGAGAGGAAGTGGCTGGCTCAGTGTTACCCAGTGATAGCCATGACTTAGCAGGGACTTAAACCGACTCTCCCTAGCCTGAAGAGCTAACGCTAAACACTGTATCACGCCAACTTTCTGATATATAATTATTACATTTTTCTTGAATCTAGTGATACTTCTCATCATGTTTGCACGCAGTTTGTAATTAGTACAGGAGCAATCTTTCAGAACTTTCAAAGTTCAATGCTCATCGTCAAGATACTGGCATGAATTTACTAATTAAATTTGCTATATTAAAAATCAATTAGATTAAATTTTAAACAAGCTCAATTTAATTAACTGTTACAGTGTAAGTCAAGATTGAGTTTCTGATGAACATTTAATTCAGCTGTTATTGTATTCAAGTATCTCTTCATGCCTTAATTATCAGTAACAACATATATCAGTCACCAGGGTGGTCTTCTGCCATCACCTGGTCAGTTTCTTCCTTAGACACACATCCTTCCCAAAAACATTGTCCATGGCAAGCCTATGTACATTCTAAACAACAGCCGCTGTTCCACATTATCAAAGATAGTGCATCAAAAGAGATGCACTATCTCAATCTAACAACCCTGTAACAACAACAATTGGTGCCAAGGGGATGAGGATCCCCCCCCCCCCTGATTCTCATCAGTTGTGGATGTGGTGATCCAGATTGGAACCATTCCTCTTCCAAGCCCTTTCCCTGTTTGCTAACCAGTCAGAGAACTGTTGAGAGCATGAATCTCGCACGTTTCTCCTTTTCCTTCCAAATGCTCAGGTTGTGGTGAGGCTTCCAAGCCACCAGCACCACATGACACAGATTTATTTTCAGTTTACACTTGTGATTGTAAGGTCAGAAGCCAAACCAAAGATTCTTTTGGGGGGATTAAGCTGAAAGATATAAATACATAGAAACAGAAGAAAATCCCTGATCTTTTGCACAAACAGCAAGGAGATATATAAAATAAGAAGGCATTCCCTCAAGGAAACCTTCACTTGTATTATATCTATGAATGCACAATTGTTCAATCTTCTAGGAAAATGGACAGATGCCCTTTTGCCTATTCCCCTAACAAAGATCACAGAATGAGATGGAGAGAGATGATGTTGGAACTGAAGTCCTTAGGCAGTCTTTGTCCAACAGAGGCTTCAGCACAGTTTGTTTATGTATTTACAAGATTTCTTTCCTGTATTTCTTCAAGACCAAAGTCATGATCAATATTTTAACAAAGTTAAAATAATCAATATATATTATGTACAGCAGGAGAAATCCATTAAGAACTCCTACTCATTAATACAAAGACACAGAAAAGGAGCAGGGTGACCAGACATCCTCCTTTTCCAGAACATGTCCTCTTTTTTTAGCCTAGTGTCCTGGAAAAGAACTTAAATGTCCTCCTTTTCCCTGTGAGCAGGCCCCTGCAGGCAGCACATAACCTTGCAATTAATAAATTATTTGTAATAAATTATATGTAATACAGTTTAAAATGTAATCATAAGTAATACAATGTTTAAATTAACCACATGAAATCAATATATGAGTGTCTTTAGTTTTTATTTTGTCATGTACTACATTTTTCTTGGATGCCCTACATTTTGGGGTGCCTTGTCTTCTTTTGTGGTTATGACATCTGGTCACCCTGAAAAGAAGTAACATAAAGACATTACATGAAACCAATGCATAACAGGGAGGATGAAGGCAGCAGGTAACTTATTTTTGATACAAAATGGTCTTCATTTGCCCCTGGAGGTCAGAAGCAACTGATGTTGGCAGATTTCTATTTGAAACATGGAAGATGTTCTATAAAAATTGAGTTCCATGACCCCACATATGTTATTTAGTGGGATGCTGTAGCCTAGAGAACTAAGGAAAAGGATGCTCTGAGGAGAGGCTCTCCCAGGTACATGGTGGACCCAGATGACAGAAAAGGGTAAGATAGTAATTTTGAATGGAGCCCAGAAACTGAGTGACAACCAATGCAAACTTTGCAGACCTGGAGTCATACCCCAATAATGCTTCCATAAAGAGATGCACAGTTGCATCACTGACAGCTTCTGAAAACTCTTTAAGAGAGTCTATTGCACTTATAAAAATAAGAGGTTTGCAATATCCTCTTCCAGGAAGGGCGACAACTATTAAATAAGTGTCGATGAAAACAGTTGGGTATGACCCAGTTGGGTACCAAACAGTTGGGTACCAAACTGGAACATATATACTGGTATCCAGGAACATACAAAAGCTGTGAACATGGTTTACCCAAAGATAAGATCTAAGGAGTACTCTTCTTCATGCAGCCAAGACAATGAATCAGAAAAATTCATTTTGCCTCATCTGAATTCAGATTGTTTAATCCAATGTATCACCTCCAGGCACTTGCTAAGGGTCAAGATCTTCCTTCTAGATGGCAATAAACAGCGCAATCCTTGGCATGTCTATTCAGAAGTAAGTTCCACTCTATTGAATCGGGCTTATTTCCAGGAAAGTTTTGTGCAATTGTCAATCACCCTAATCTGACACCTATCAGAAAGGAGAGCCAAATCTTAGTTCTTAACACCTGTCCTGTGTATAGTGTATTAGAAAATATAGGCGTTTTCTTGTCTAGTGTTGTGATATTTGTACCTCCTCTGTAGGTGCTGCTATGGTGCTGTTGGGTTCATAATACATCTGACCCTGGTAGCTAGTGACTGAACACAGCATTATTAGACCTCACAGCAAATAATGAAAGAAAGAAAATGCTACTTCAATCCATGATTGGTGATGGCTCTCATATGGGGCTTATTACAAACTCTCAAACACATACATGGAAAGCAAAAAAGATATATGCAGGATTCTCAGTGTCTGCTCATCTTATCTTGGGTGGCTCCTGTCAGAAGAGGACTACCATAATTTTGCAAAATTTGCAAAAAGGACTACCATAATTTTGCACTACCATAATTGCAAAATGTGCAGGAAGTCTCAGTGAAATAGGCAGTGATAGCACATTTTGAAGTGAGTAATAATAATATTTTTTATGGCAAGCTAAGGAAATCTTTCTTTCTTTCTTTCTTTCTTTCTTTCTTTCTTTCTTTCTTTCTTTCTTTCTTTCTTTCTTTCTTTCTTTCTTTCTTTCTTTCTTTCAAAAATGCCTCTTGCCCTGCACTTGCGCACTTTGGCCTCTTGTTAGAACTGTAAAAATACACAGTACTGGGTGGGCTTGGTAGTGCCCCCAAACTAGTGTGGCTGCAATTTCGGAAAATACAGTTTGCAAGGAACATATGTAAATCACTTCTGCCCCAAAGCCCTCTTCAGATAAGTTTCAATCTTCTATATCTTGTGCGACAGAGCTGGCCTCAGTAAATAATTTTATTGTGTTATTTTATAAACAGTTTTGAAGAAGAAAATTCTTGGCTTAACTCGGTAACATATTACGCTCCTTCAGCCCAAAGAATTGGATTGATTATGGAGGGATTTAAGATTGATAATAGATAGATCTGTGTTATGACACCCATTGTTTTAGTGCTAGGCTATAGAGGAATGCTTCTTTAAATGGATCATTGTATAAAATATTGACCTGGAGGACTTCATTATTCAAGCTGGAGAGACAGCCACTACTTAACAGTAATAAACTGTTTTTCTGTTACATTGAGAATACTTCAGAAAATATGAGAGTTGTCAAATCTCCTGAAAATCCTGTCTTTATAGTACACATGACACTAAAGCTAGGGCAGTATTTTCTGCTAATAAAAGCAAAGGCACAGACAGATGTGAAGGATATCATGGTGTACTGACAAGAAACTAAGAAAAATGATACTTTGTTGTGAAGAAGGAAAGACACAGGCCAATGACCTTGGGAAGCTTTACTAGATCTAGTTATTTCTGTGAAGGAAGGGAGACTAGGTAATGCTGCACTGATGTAAAAATAAATATATAAATGTCAGGATTGAGCTAAACTATATCTATACACACATTTTGTGGGGAGGGGGGAACCGTGCTGAAGAGGGCACGGGTGCTTTTGCATACGCACATAAAATAGTAGCCTTCTGACATTGAGAGGTGTGCTAGAACGGTTTACAGTACAATTCTATGCATGTCTCGTCACAGGTAAGGCTCACTGAGTTCAATAGGACTTTCTCCCAGGTAAGGATGTATAGGACTGCAGCCTTAGTTTATTTTGTCTTTCAGTCTTAGCAGTCTTACAGAATGCTAAGGATGCAACAAACCATTGCTAAATTCTTCTCTGCATGCCCTGTAGAAAAGGATGTGAACTCCAAAAGGTAAGACGCTTGCCTTAATTCCCATGAGGGTTTTGCAAAAAACATACAAGCAACTTGGGCTGTAAGTTATTATAGCCTTCATTTGCACCTGGCTTGCTTGACAAATTTGTGTTCCTGGGACCCTGCCCCCCACAGCCCAATCCTAACCTGCACTGGAACTGGCATGCCAGCTGGCTTGTGCTGTATCAGTGCAGGTTTGAAGGTGGAGGGAACGCAAGTCAGAATAAGGAAATTTATGTTCCCTTACTCTAAGTTGGGACTGGAGGCTGGTCCCAACCCTCTCCCGGGCTCAGTCTGCTCACCAGTTCATCCACTGCCTGCCTTTCCCCTGCCCTGAAATGCCCCTGTTCCACCCTTTGCCTGCCCTCCCCAAACCCCTGCACCAACCTCCCCAGGCCTAGGTGAACTTTCCTTGTATCAGTCTGGCTCTGGCAGGGGCAGGCTGGTGTGCATCCTTCTGCCAGTGTGGCCTGCTCTCTTACAGCACTTTTGTGACACTCATGGGCTGGCATAAGGGACTTGTGCTGGCCAAAGAGTGTGTTTGAATTGTGCTCTAAGCCACTCACGAGGGGAAAGGCAAGAGCACTAGCTGATAATGGGCATTAAAAAAAAAAAAAAGCAAATCATTTCTAAGTATAAAATTTAATACGAACTCCACATTTAAGGGTTTCATCAAATGATTCACTTAACTTTTATTCCAGGATCAGGAAACTTACAGCAGAGTCATTTGTTTCACTCACATTATTTTTTTAAGATTTTTTATGTACATGCAAAGGGACTAGAACAGTAACAAGAAGCAAATGACTGCGTAGCCATGATGTACTGCCTGCTCATTAGTTTCTCAATAGGCAAAATTGAACTTTATGTGTCTTTATAGCCTGAATTTAGTTGCCTGGAGCTGTCACTTATAAACATCTGCATACGTACAGCCCCACATGGTCTTCTGAGCCAGGCGTTCAGATGGTCTACTACACACTGAAAGCATATGAAAGCAGTGAAAAAGGAAATTTAATGTTGAGATGCATGGCTCCTATTTAATGGTTTACATATGGCTTTTTTTTTTAAACACACATTTTTCAGAAAAGTAACTTTCTGCATTACCAAAAAGAAAAAGAAAAAAAAAGAGTGCCCTGTTTTCATAGTTTAAAGTCATGGAATTTGAAAGGAGCAAAAATCATATCTAGCCTTTTGCCACAAGGAAGGCAATCCACTTACTAGCCCTCTTACTGCCATAGCTTAGCTAAAGCATCCTGAGTCCAGACTACTGGGTGCCACATTCAGAAAGCAGTTGTGTTATGTCATGATTCCAAAAGATAAGAGCAAATAATTCCAAATGAATCTGTTTCAAGAATATCATTAGATGTGATTCAGGTTACCTACACCAGCTTTAAATCATGTGGTATTGTACAATCACCACCATAATCATGAAGGTCTTTTCTGGACACATATTTCATCAAAAATGACTATCATTTCCTGTGTAATTCCATCATTAATTTGTACTCACTTCTTCACACTCTCCGTTGTAAAGAGATCCTCAGACTTGGGCTTTGCTGCTGCTTTTGCACAAATAATATGTTATTTTGGTTGCCCTTTTGATAGGTTGGTATTCCTGAACCTTAGGGGCACATGCACTATTACATCTGGTTTTGACTTGTCAAACACTTTTATATTTTCTTCCATTCCATGGCATTTAATCCTAATTTAAGAATTGATATGAATTGATTTAAATTTAAATTGATATGAGAAACTCATAATGCATATGGCAATCATTACAAATCATATAATCTTTCAAAATAGTAATTAATTTATATGGTTACTCATTATTTTATAAAGAGAGAAAAAGGTTTTTCCCTTTTGAAAAAGCACAGTTCTTCTAAAAAACCAATAGGGGTTAGTGCAGCATTTCCCAAACTCATCATGGCCATGGCACCCTTTGCACTCATAGGGACACTGCATGGCCTCTTCTTTCTGCCTCACCAGGCCAGGATGTAGCGCAAGATTTCACACAGTTCTCACAAGATCTCAGCCCAGCAAGCAGAGAAGAAGAGGCCACATAGCACCCCTGTGAGTGCACCATGGCACCCCAGGATGCCATGGTGCAGGCTGCCATGGGCAGGAGGTCTGGTCTAGAGGGTAGAGCCTCCGTCTGCCTGAAGATAACATCCACAAGATCACCAGTTCGAGCACCGTGTGACCTTGAAGCAGCTGACAAGCTGAAGCCGAGCTATTCCATCTGCTCTGAGCATGGGAGGATGGAGGCCAGAATGTGAAGCCAGATCGGAATGAAACACCTGAATGTAGTGGTTCTTGAAAGAAAGAACCTTCTTTCAATTGTAAAAATCCCTATTTAATAAGGGATTTAAATAAGCCTGCCTATGTAAACCGCCTTGAATAAAGTCTTGAATAAAGACCAAGAAAGGCGGTATATAAATACCTATTATTATTATTATTATTATTATTATTATTATTATTTAAGAGTCACCGGGCTAGTGCTTTCAAAGCAAAATGACGTTAATAGTTTGGGAGTGTTTATTAACATGTTCCAAAGAGGGGAACTAATGAAAAGAACAAAATCAGAGACACTTGCTTTGTGTGGTTACAAGTAAGGAATATTGGGGAAATATTTTCACTGTATGAGAATTTCGGTTACCCACCTATTTTATTTACTTATTTAAAAGATTTGTATCCCGCCTTTCATTTCCAATAAGGGAGCAACAGAATGGCTCAGGGCAATAAAAGTAAGAAAAGCAATCGATCAATAAAAATAAATAATAAAACAAATGGCACCAAGCAACACAACAAGTCTATATAGGTATAAACCTATAGGTATATAAAGCTATAAACAAGGCTGATAGAATTGAAAAAAATGGTGACTTCTTGAAAAGTGTCAGTGTCAGAGTGAGTAGAGCATCTTGGGGGATAGAGTTCTAAATTTGGGGATGGGGGTGCTACTACTGAAAAGGTCCTTTTACAGGTTCCTACCAACCGAGCCTGATGAAGAAGAGCCTCTGACGACAACTGCAGGTGTTGATTAAAGTGAATTGAGGTGGCCCTTATTTAGGAGAAGTTAAACAGAATAAACTGAAGTTCTATAGGAAGCAGCACAGGCAATGGTTCCAGCAATAGTTGTACTTACATCAGTTCCATTGTAGCAATGAACTGAACAGTCTAATTTAGATAATACATTCTAAGCAAAACTTTTCCTCACTTTTATGAATGCAATTTTCCTCACTTTGCATGGATGCACTCACAGCCTGAGTAAATGGTTTAATTGTCTCTGGTTGCTTATCGCAGGTAGTTCTTAAGAGCCCAGTCCTATCCATTCCAATAAGGTGTGTGCTGTATCCAGCAGGGGGGCAGATCAGGAGGCTTTGGAGAGCAAAGGGGAATTATTTTCCCTTACCTTTCTGTAAGCCTCACACTCCACAATGGGTCTCCTCAGACCTGCACCAGCTCTGTTGCTGGTACAAGTCTGAGGAGAAAGGGGTGGGGAGGCTTGAAAAAGAAGGGATAGAATCTGGCGCACACCGTTGCCACTGCATCCACTCCTTCTTGCTACCTCCCCACTTCTGTTCTACCCCTCCCCACCCTATTTTGCTCCCTCTCCATCCTCTCCCACCTCCACCACTACTCTACCTGGTCCAGTGGGTGCAGCAGGGTCCAGCAGGGTCCAGCAGTGGAATTGGAGTGCTGCCACTTGTTGAGGCAGCACTCACAAAATGGCCACTGATGGAGTACAGTGTGTTCCATCAGCAGCCATTTTATGACATAAGAACAGCCCCACTGGATCAGGCCATAGGCCCATCTAGTCCAGCTTCCTGTATCTCACAGCGGCCCACCAAATGTCCCAGGGAACACACCAGATAACAAGAGACCTGCCTCCTGGTGCCCTCCCTTGCATCTGGCATTCTGACATAGCCCATTTCTAAAATCAGGAGGTTGCACAAACACATCATGGCTTGTAACCCATAATATGCTGTCACCACATCCTGTGGCAAGGAGTTCCACAGACCAACCACACGCCGAGTAAAGAAATATTTTCTTTTGTCTGTCCTAACCCTCCCAACGCTTAATTTTAGTGGCTGTCCCCTGGTTCTGGTGTTATGTGAGAGTGTAAAGGGCATCTCTCTATCCACTTTATCCTTCCCATGCATAATTTTGTATGTCTCAATCATGTCTCCCCTCAGGCATCTCTTTTCGAGGTTGAAGAGGCCCAAACGCCGTAGCCTTTCCTCATAAGGAAGGTGCCCCAGCCCAGTAATCATCTTAGTCACTCTCTTTTGCACCTTTTCCATTTCTACTGTCTTTTTTGAGATGTGGCGACCAGAACTGGACACAATACTCCAGATGTGGCCTTACCATCGATTTGTACAATGGCATTATAATATTAGAAGTTTTGTTCTCAATACCTTTCCTAATGATCCCAAGCATAGAATTGGCCTTCTTTACTGCCGCCGCACATTGGGTCGTTCCACTGTCATAAAGTCGTGCCCCTCACAGCCCAATCCTGACTAGGATTTGGCTGTATGCTTTTGAAAAATGTGTTTCCTGAATGCAGCAAAGACCAGCATGAATGTTCTTAAGCAAATGCATCTCTAAGAGAAATCAGATCCTAGGCCTTTGCCATATATCTGTTTGAGAAATTCAGGAGAAGTGTCTGTGACATCTCAAGAGCTGCACAGATTACAGGGTTCCCTGACTGTAAGATAGGCAATGTTCTCCATGCAACTCATCATTCACATTGTGTGGATTTGTGCTGGTTAAAGACACTGCAAACAACTCCATTCCTTCATTCTCTGCAGCAGCTGGTAGATCAAGGAGGACTCAGAACAAGCTTGAGTGTTCCCCATGGTCTCGGATCGGTTCAGAGATCTGAGAGGAGCATATCCCTAGCTGTGATTAACACTTCAGTTCTGAGTGTATTTTCAAGGGAATAGATTGTGTATTCTGTTTTGCCTGGCACATTGTGGAACTGCTTCCTCCTTCAATTGATTACACAGGCCTAGAAAACACACCCTTTTTTTTTTAGTTGCCAAGTTTGAATGAATTTAGGATATTTTTGAGGTGCTGAATCAAAAAATGGCATTGATTTTGCCCAATTGGCTCTAGTTTTGGGAGTAAGGCATAGCACATTATATGCTGATTCAAGCAGCTTCTTCATGAGGAAGCCAATGCCACGGCAAAATTAGGCAAAAGTGATGCCATTTTTGAATTCAGAGCCCCAAATATACAATGGAATAGGTCTAACTTTTAAGTTAACAAAATGTGTGTAGGCCTGTGTTATAACAGTTTCCTAGTACAAGATAAACATGCAGCACAATTATGGAAAACCATACAGATTTCTTTATGGCCAGATGAATTTCTAGAGCAGTGCAAGCCTTTTCAGACAGTTACAGCCCACTCCTATCTCCCACCACCAGTTCTGACGCAGCCACGCAAAAAAGGCGCATGCTGCATCCTATTGGGAGAGGGGTAACCCAAAGACAAAGTGGAGTTAAGAAACACTAATTTTCATTTAGCTCCACATAAGATCCAGGGCTGCCTATGGGTTTCCTCAGGGATAGTCCACTATTTTGGTGGCATATGTCCAAGGAAGGAAAATGACTGGGAAGGACAGGGGATCTTTGACTGCTTTCTTTTGAGTGCCAGATCTCCATGCCGTATCACAAACTGCTTTTGAAATCCTGAGGCAGGGCTGGGAATTCGAGTCAGTGACTTGTACTTGAGTTTCAAAAATGCATGATTTGGGATTACTTGGGACTCATGAGTCGCAAGTGTGGAAGACTGAAAAACACTCAAGTCAGGGCCTCCCTGACTTGGCACTCATTCCCCAGATGTCCTGACTTGAGTCTGCCTGTGTCTGGGTGTGCTTGCGTATTGTTTTCACTGCATGAAAAACCTCGTGGAGCCAGCATTTGATGGGCGAGCAGCAGGGAAGTACCTGCTGGAAGGCAGATTTAATGTTTGCAATGAATGGGAGAGGTGAGACTGGACTCTTTTTTCCCCCGTCTCTGATAGGAAGGAAGGGACAGAGTATCATTGGACAAAGGATGGGCATTCTGATATTTTCATTGGCTGAGGGAGAGCAGGAGGAGGAGCCAAGGGAGGGTTCTTGCCTTATGATTGGCTTGAGAAGCCCAGGAAGAGGGAGGAGGCAGGGATAGGGGGAAGAAAGTTCATAGCAATCACACTTTGCACCACATGGAAAGGGAGGAGGCATTCTCATTGAATGACTGGCTACAGTGGGACTACTTCTGAATAGGGCTGCAAAGGATCGGGTCATCCAGGTAAGCCTCGCAGCTGCTGCACGTGACCCTCCTCCCTCTTGCCGCACTCCCACCCTCTCCCACCCTGTTTACAGATGGGCAGGGACATCAGGGGAGTGTTCAAAGAGAGCTCCAACACACATACACACATTCCTCAGCAGCAGCCCTGTTTTTTCCACAGCAGGCTTTTTAAGATGGGGCAACTCAAATTGAGTCCATTAGAGTCACTAAAGGGTGACTCGGAGACTCTAAAAGTACTCCTGTTATGACTCTTTTTCGAGTCGAGTCACTGGGGCGGTGACTCGGTGACTCAACTCAAATCAAGCCATGCTGGGTTTTCCCATCTCTGTCCTGAGCAGAGTTTCAAAAGCAGATCCAGCTATGGAATGGGGATCTGTCACTCAAGAGCAGGGGTCTCCATACCCCGGCTCGGGGGCCAAATGCGACCCACAGCAAGCCTCTTTCTGGCCCGTGGCCAACCTCTTGTCCCCTGAAAGCCTTTGGCCCACTCAACTGAACATGACCAGAACTGTGCTCTGATTGTGTCTGGAGGGTGTTCTGAGGGCCAGAGAGGTTGAATGAATGAGCCCGTTCATTCATTTATTTACTCATCTAAGTTCCATCTCTAATTTATTTATTTAAATTTTATATTTAAATTTTTCCAGCCCTCCACACCATGCCAGGTGTTTGATGCAGCCCTCTGGCCAAAAAGTTTGGAGACCCCTGCTCAAGAAGAATAAGTCAAAGATTTCACAGACTATGTGCAAGCACATCTTTGGGTACAAACCAGCCTCTCTCTCTCTCTCTCTCTCTCTCTCTCTCTCTCTCTCTCTCTCTCTCTCTCTCTCTGTGTGTGTGTGTGTGTGTGTGTGTGTGTGTGTGAGAGAGAGAGAGAGAGAGAGAGTGGGGCAGTAGGCTCCACCTCTTACCTATGTAGCAGAATAGTGATGGGAAATGAAATGGAAAATGAATAAGTGAATAATGAAGGCATAATAGCAGGCACTTTCAAAATAAGGGTTGTGATTTATTTTTTTTAAAAGATTTCTTTCAACACAGTCTCCATACTGCTGTAAATTTAAACAGGGAAATGTTACCAATGATATCAGGACATTTTAGGTAATATTGGAGGAACACCAATGTCTACATTTTCTGCACATTTTGCTGATCAGATGCCTCAAAAGACTTTTTGTTTGCATCATTTTTCCTAACTATTAACAACCCTGTGATAAAGGCATGATGAGCCTAGTAGTGCCACTTCAGCAAGAGTAGTAAGCTCTCTCCTGATTCCCAGAGGTGTCTTCTACCATTAGCATAGCCTGCAAAAACCAAGCAGGAGCAAGTCTGTGGCTCCCTTTTTGGTGTGCCTAGTTGACCAAGACCCTCCTACATCTTTTAAAGGGTCAGATATACCTATTTTTCTTCCCTAAGTTATGGACATATGCAGCTACCTTCTACTGAATCAGACAATAGTCCAACTAACTCCATCATTATCTTGACAGCTAATAGCAATCCAGGGGCAGCATTCCAGGGACTTTTTTTCTTACCCCTACTTGGAAATCACAGAGATTTAACCTGGGATCTTCTGTATGTGAACCATGTGCCCTACCACAGAGTTATAGGGCTTCTTCTAGTTCTTTGCCAAAGAGAGGGTATCTAAAGTTGCCCATTTTTGATGAATTAGCTTATCATGCCCATCCGAAGAAAACATAAGAAGAGTCCTGCTGGATCAGGCCAAGTCCACCTAGTTCAGCTTCCTGTATCTCACAGTGGACCACCAGATGCCTCAGGGAGCACACAAGGCAGCAAGATACCGGTATCCTGTTGTTACTTCCTTGCATCTGGCATTCTGAGGTAGCCTACTTCTAAAACCACTTATGCTTGTAACCTGTGATGGATTTTTCCTCCATAAATCTGTTCAATCCCCCTTTTAAAGCATCCTGGCCAGGTGCCATCACCACATCCTGTGGCAAGGAGTTCCACAAATTAATTTCATGCAGGTAAAGAAATGTTTTCTTTTCTCTGTTATAACTCTTCAGCCACTCAATTTTAGTGGATGTCCCTTGGTTCTGTTGTTGTGTAAGAGGGAAAAGAACACCCCTCTATCCACTCTATCTATCCCATGCATAAATTAGGTATCTGAATTTGTCCCAAATAGAAGTCAAACACAGTATCAATGAGCCAGCATTTAAACATAGTTTGAGAGAGCAGTGGTGGCAACTGGTGGGGCTGGCATACGGGACCACCTCAATTCTGGGCCTTTGAGAAAAAAAAAAAAAAACAACACAGCTTAAATGGAGCGCTTTTTTTTTCTCTTCCTGTTGAAGCAACAAAAAAAGCCATCCCTGCAGCAGGGGCACAGCTCCAGGGAAGTGCGTTGAGATGAGGAAGCCACAGGGTGGGCAGAGGTGAAAACAGAGGGACCAAATTCATCTGCATCCCCAGCAGGTACTGGCCATTTATGTATTAATCGGTTTTCCGTGCTGAACTTGGGGAGAGTATGCCCATTCCACGGTGCCGTGCCGAGAAAATGAAGTGTGTAAGGTCATTCAATAAAGATTAAATTAAAAACATATTCCTATTGCACCCTCAGGGTCCATTAGCCTTGATGAGTGTACAAATACTTTCTTTGTTACGTGTGCGCCATCCTGAAAGAGGCAGTGTGCTTCTCTCATTATAAATGTGCACCTGAAAAGATTGAACATTATCCCCTCTTTTTTAACTGACCTGTGGCCACCGCTGGGTTCATTAGTGCAGAACATCTTTTCCAGTGGCTGAGTCTGTCCTATTGTTTCCACTGGCCAGGGTCAAGTCAAGGGCACACAGCCTAGATTGGACTCATTTGTCACAGGGTCTAACAACAAAGCTGATTTCAGCAGAGACGGGGCGAATTTCATGGGGCTGGAACACAACCTTTGACATGGAGTGCCCACGGCTGCTCAGACGCGCACAGATGGCCTGCCACCCTTAGGCATCTCGGAACAAAGGATTGGCGAATTACGGAAAAATAAAAAAATAAAGAAAAGTTTCCTCTGTCAGCATATATTTTGAGTGTTTAAATTATTTGCAGGGTGTTTCTTGACAGTCTAAAATTGCATCTTGAGCATTTGTGATAATCGTGGTGCTTTTTAGACTATGAAGGGGGGAAAAAAACAATTCAGTTGGGGGCTTATTGCTTAACTGGTGTAACGGTGTAAAGTGTAGCAATTTAGTGGGGAGTGCAGGTTTCCCATGGTCAGCAGGAGCCAGCATGAACAATGGGTTGTGCTGAGGTAGCATGTGGAAAATGACTTTAATACACTATATAGAATGGCTTATTGCGTTGGTCAATAGGCTGCAGTGAAGATGGTGTATTCAGCCACCAGGGAAGGTTAAACCTGTCAGGGTACACCGTGACTGATATGCAGGGGCTGCTTATGAGGTCTCTAATGGAAAAACCTGACAAGCAAAGTTATAAAGGTTACATTTGACACATACTTCAGCATTATGCCTTATATTAATCCATTTTTTTAGAGGTAGGGTACTTTATATTTGTTAGAAATTGATGCCACAATAGTATTAAAACTCCAGAGGAAACATTTAAACTTCAGAATCGGGGAGGGGAAAAGGTTTTTTTTTTTTCCTTTTTCTTGTTAACAGTTTCACCTTCTTGTATGTATGCGTTTTTTAAAAAGCAGAAACCACAGGTATCTAATAATGCCAAGTGTTATTTTTTGGCCATTAAGATCATTTCATTGCCACTGTAAATTAAACCCTTTTACATCATTTCTCTCCTAAGATGAATGTGGGTGTGTAAGCGAATAGTTGAAAATTGGGCTTTACATTTATGGTGTGGGACACAGAAGATAAACATTCAGAAATTAATGGCAGGTCTGATTTTGCAAATTGCAAGCATCGTGAACCATGCGCCTCAGCTAGGAGTGTAAGTGTTCTGCACCTTTCGGAAATGTATTTCAAATATATATATAAATTATCATAAATATTCTTCCCTGGAACGAGGCTCCTTATAATTCTGTAACGAGAAGAATAACCTCAGTGCTACTTTAATTATAATGACAAATAGGAGGAGAGTGACCCTTCCAGACACAGTGGCATCATTTTAAACCTAGCTTAAAATGTAACATAACCCCATTTGGTACTATTAGGCCAGAAAAGGCTAAGAGTGCCTATCATTGTTTAATTAAACAGATGACATCTTCATGTTGAAATGGAGATTCTCCCCCTCCCCTGAATTCATTAATTTCCAATATAGCAAGCTTAAACCACTCGATGCAGAATATCCAGTGGAACTTCAATGTCCCTAGAGCAGTGGTTCCCAAACTGGTGGGACATGACCCACCAGCTAGGGAAGCACTTGTCCCTGCCCCTTAAAGGGCAGGGAGGAGGGAATGGCAGGGAGGGGGGAAGGCTGCAACACGATCCCCAGGATTACACTGCTGCCGGGGATGGGAGGGTTTTTTTTAAACTTGCCTGCAGCCATCGCTGCAGTCCTGGGGAGGCCAGGGAGCTCTCTGCAGGGCTTCCCGTTTCTGCCAAAGTCTAAAAAAAGAAGAAAAAAACAAACTGGGCACTTTCGGTTTTCGCAACAAAATCAGAAGTGCCCGTTTTTTCTTTTTTTTTGGCTTTTGCAGGCACGAGGCAGAGGGCTCCCCAGACCCACCAGGAGTGCAGTGCTGGCTGCAGGTAAGTAAAAAATACCCCTCCCATTCCCAGTAGCAGCGCAATTCTGGGGGTCGCATTGCCACCTTCCCCCTTTCCCACACACAAATGCTCTCAATTCCTTTGTAGGAGTTTGGGAAGCACTGCCCCAGAGTCATTAAGGGCAAAAACAGATGTGATGGTAGCCACAGCTAGAATGTTTGCCCACATAAGTATTCAACCCACACTCTGTGTATAAATGTATTTGCTGGTGCACTGGTGTGTAGAGCTGGCATGTCAATGGCACACCCGCCCTGTCCATGTGTGGTCTGCTAACATTATACTCCTCTGAACCACATCATATGGTAAGTGCTTTTGTACATGACGGGGCATGTGTGGTATACTTTCTAGGCAAGTGATGTACCATTTGGCTGCTGACCCATCCGTTTCAGCTTCAAAATCTTGTTGCTTTCTCCAGTGCAGCAGGATTAAAATGAGCAGCACACTGAACATAGGTTTCATGTGGTAATTCTATTTGAGAGAGAGTAGTGAGAGGATGTGAATACATAGCAAATAAATCCAGTACAAGTGGGGCCTCCATATCCACTTATTAGCTATCTGGTCCCCCAGATTCACTTTGAGTCAAATTAGGCCCAACCTGAAGCATCTGGAGGCCAATGGAGGCCATGCGTGGCCTCCATGGGCTTCAGAAGGCCTTCTAAGGCCTCTTGGAGGCCGTAAAAACCAGAAGTGATATTTTAAGCTTTTATAAGGCCTTAAAACATCCCTTCTGGTTTTCACGCAAAGGCCTTAGAAGTTCTTCTGAAGCATGTAGGGGCCATGCACAGTCCCCACAGGCCTTAGAAGAGACTCTGGAGATGTTCGGAGTACAGCTCCAGTCACCTTCAGAAGCCTTAAAAGGTGCCAAACCATGGATTTTTATCTGCGGTTTTTATATCCATGGGGGGTCCAGGAATGGATCCCCGTGGATACCAAGGCACCACCTTTATTCTAATGCACTCGCCTCCCCCAATAGTCTACTGTTAGATTTTAGGTGAGCTCATTTATTTAAAAGATTTCTATACTGCCTTTCCCCAGGCTAAAATCCTGGCGTTCATTTAGTAACCACACACACATGCACACACTTATAGGTATAGGTGTCAGTTTTGACAGCACAGGAGTGACATGCTCACTTTTATATTATGTTTGCCTTCTTCAAAGAAAAGAGCTGCTTAAATATTTGTTCAGGATGCATGGTAGTTTGGGATCATAGAGATAATTAAGTGTTGAAGGTTGTAGTCATTTGATTTGTCACTGAGAAGAGGGCAAATAAAGCCATGAATTACGTATAATAAAACGTACAACTGACAGTTCAGTCTTGTAAGAAAATTGGCTATGCCATGCAGTAATGCAAGCCAGAGTTTTGCCTGTCTGCTACATGTCCTGGGGGAACAGTCCATGAAGAAGTAGGTGCTCTATATTGGGCAAAACAGTAAACATATGTATTTAAATTGCATTTATACTACGAACATGAACTTATTCTGCTCTGTAGTAAACACTCTGTGCCATGAATAATATGGTGATAAGGTTGGGATGGGTATGGGTCAAATTCTCACTCAGCCATGAGGCCCACTGTGTGATTTTGGGACAGTCATTTAGCCTACCTCGCAGGACTGTTGTGAGGATAAAATTGTGGGGGAGAGAATCAGATGCTGCTTAGTGGTCCTTGGAAGAAAGGTAAAATTATAAATAGAAAAATAGTAACAGAATCAATAATGTACAGTGGGTAGAGTAACAGAGTCAAATGGGTAGCTCCATCCACCGAACAATGGAAATTCTGCTGATCCTTGCCTCTGCGCCTGACATTTCAGTCTATGTTGTTGAAATATGTTAAAGCAGTGGTTCTCAAACTTTGAGGGAGTATTGTTCCCTCAGTAAGTCTTTGTGGGGAGGGGCTAGGGCAGCGACATGATCCTGGGGATTGCGTTGCTAAGGGAGGGCGAGGGTCGGTGCTTTCCACTTACTTGTAAGTACAGGTGTGTGCCCCTTAGTGACGTACCGGCTTACACCGGAATTGCATATCCAACATCCACGTGTGGTCACATGGTCATCGGGGTGCACACCCCCACCCTCTGAATGCGAAGGGAGCTCTGCTCCCCTCATCTCCAGAGGGTTGTCTGAGCCTCCCAGAGGCAGCACACGTCCAAGCGCTGCCTGTGCAAGGCTCAGACTGAGGGAAATTGTGTCTCTCACACAATTTCCAGCTTCCTCCGTGAAACTGGATGCAATTTCCCTCAGTCTGAACCTTGCAGAGGCAGTGCTCGGATGGGAGGAAAGTGGAGCATCCCCTTCCCTGCAGAGGGTCTGCATTGTTTCAAGCGAAGGGCTGCACAGGGCTCCCTGCACCTCCTGCAGCCTGTTGCAGCCCTACCTACTTACAAGTAAATGGAAAGCACCCCCCTCGCCCCCCCTTAGCAGTTCGATCCTGGGGATCGTGTAGCTGCCTCTCCCCCTTCCCTGGCTCCTTTAAAGGATGGGGGAACCTTTACACTGGTGGGTCATGACCCACCAGTTTGAGAACCACTGTGTTAAAGTATATCCTGTCCACTTTTAGAAAATTTAAGAGACTTATGATTCTGAGGATGCTGGATTCACTGTCTTATTAATTTTTGAGCTTCTTTGGTGTGATCACGGAATACAGTGAATCCTATTTATAGCCTAATTTATTGCTAAGGATTTAGGAAAATGACGCCATTATCATAATGTACTGGTTTTCACAAGATCTCTGTCGCATAGATTACTATTATTCCCATTTTACAGAAGCCGACAGTCTCTCTCTCAGCATAACCAAGTGAGAGCCCAAGCCTAGGCATGTCTACTCAGAAGTAAGTCCCATTGTAGTCAATGTGGCTTATTCCCAAGTAAGAATGGATAGGATTGGGCCTTAAGTCTGACTAAGTTAGTAGGTATACCTTGCAATTGTGCAGATCTAGCCATGACTACCCTTGATCCTTCAGGAATGAAAAATGTGGCTTTCCCACAATGAAAACATAAATAAAAGGATAATGACATTGATAGTTCCCTCCCATGTTCATAGGAGTACCCTTCAGTACCCGTTCAGTGGAATAGTACTGCAAAATATTCTTATGATAAAAGTGCCATTGCTGATGGGATTTATACCTATGTCTAAGATCCATATATCAGATATAGGTTACTGATTTCCTTCTGGTCTTTCTGCATTGCTCATATCTGACTAGCATGAACATAAGGACTTATGATTTTATTAATGGGAGGGACTTGCATGAGGTCTCTCGTGAATCAAATTGATTACCTACATAAGAACATAAGAACAGCCCCACTGGATCAGGCCATAGGCCCATCTAGTCCAGCTTCCTGTATCTCACAGCGGCCCACCAAATGCCCCAAGGAGCACACCAGATAACAAGATACCTGCATCCTGGTGCCCTCCCTTGCATCTGGCATTCTGACATAACCCATTTCTAAAATCAGGAGGTTGCGCATACACATCATGGCTTGTACCCCGTAATGGATTTTTCCTCCAGAAACTTGTCCAATCCCCCTTTAAAGGCATCCTGGCCAGTCGCCATCACCACATCCTGTGGCAAGGAGTTCCACAGACCAATCACACGCTGAGTAAAGAAATATTTTCTTTTGTCTGTTCTAACTCTCCCAACACTCAATTTTAGTGGATGTCCCCTGGTTCTGGTGTTATGTGAGAGTGTAAGGAGCATCTCTCTATCCACTCTGTCCATCCCCTGCATAATTTTGTATGTCTCAATCATGTCCCCCCTCAGGCGCCTCTTTTCTAGGCTGAAGAGGCCCAAACGCCGTAGCCTTTCCTCATAAGGAAGGTGCCCCAGCCCCGTAATCATCTTAGTCGCTCTCTTTTGCACCTTTTCCATTTCCACTATGTCTTTTTTGAGATGCAGTGACCAGAACTAGACACAATACTCCAGGTGTGGCCTTACCATTGATTTGTACAACGGTATTATAATATTAGCCGTTTTGTTCTCAATACCTTTCCTAATGATCCCAAGCATAGAATTGGCCTTCTTCACTGCCGCCGCACATTGGGTCGGTACTTTCATCGACCTGTCCACCACCACCCCAAGATCTCTCTCCTGATCTGTCACAGACAGCTCAGAACCCATCAGCCTATATCTAAAGTTTTGATTTTTTGCCCCAATGTGCATGACTTTACACTTACTGACATTGAAGCGCATCTGCCATTTTGCTGCCCATTCTGCCAGTCTGGATAGATCCTTCTGGAGCTCCTCACAATCACTTCTGCTCTTCACCACTCAGAAAAGTTTGGTGTCGTCTGCAAACTTAGCCACTTCACTGCTCAACCCTGTCTCCAGGTCATTCATGAAGAGGTTGAAAAGCACTGGTCCCAGGACAGATCCTTGGGGCACACCGCTTTTCACTTCTCTCCATTGTGAAAATTGCCCATTGACACCCACTCTCGTTACCTAGGAAGCTGCTCTTGCATTCATAAGACAAACTAGTAATGAAATCAAACCAAATCATCTGTATTTAAAAAAACCAAAATCAAACCTCTCGAATTGACTTGAATATTTAGCAGTTATAATTGTGTAACAGATGAAGGAGAGCCACTTGTACCATCCTGATTCTAACAGGTCATCCACAAAAGCTACTATCAAGTGACGTGTTAGTCACAAGGGCAAAGGTACAGCACTCTTACTTAACTTAGAGAGGTTAAGTAAGAGGCAGAAAACAAAGGTTAGGGGGAATTGTCACATTACAGGGTATCAGAAAGGTAACAAATGAATACCAGAGATTCAGCTCTAAAACTAATATTAGTGTATACAGATGATCTGAAAGGGCTTGGAGCAGTTAGGTGACAATATATATCAATGATACAACATGTCTGAGTTTGTCAAGAGTACAGAAATGCTCACCATCATAGGATGTAGTGTGCACTATGCTGGGGATACGATTAGGACCTAACTAGAAATACAATCATGCGTCACTTAGCAACAGGGATGTGGACTGGCACCCCCGTTGTCAAGGAAGGCTTGATGCTGTACAAAGCCTCTGAAGACTGTACTCCCCTTGCCTCCAGAGGCTTTTTTGAGCCCCGTAAGGGCGTTTTGTGAGGCTCAGAATGCCTGAATCGAGCAAGAGACATGACTTTCCGTTTCCCCGAGAGTAGTGCAAAAGTGCTTTACGGCACTTTTGTGGCATTCATCGGCTGGTGCAAGGGATTTGTGCTGACCGAGCAGGCACTTTGGATTGTGCCCTTAATGAGCTAATTCCCCCACCCCTTCTTATGTGTGCATAGAAAGCACTTCCCTTAATGTGCAAGGAAGAGATATTTTCTTCTGATGACAGCCCTTTGTATCTAATGAACTGCAACTCAGGAAGGGTTCCAAACTTGGGGGCTTTTGTGGGGTGTGGGGGATTCCACTGGAAGAGAGATGCCATTGACAACCTATTCCCACTTAATATTATTTTCCTTATGACCCAATACTAAGGGTCACTGGTGCCAGTGCCACTGCAGTGGCTGCTGCACTAGCCCTAGCTGTCACAAACGTGTCATAAAGCATGTTTGCGATGACTCAGAAGTAAGGGGCACTGGCGGGAAGACTGCACATCCCACTGGCACTGAATCCATCCCAACAGCACAGGTAAGTATAGGACTGAGCAGCGCAGGAATGGGGGGAGGGCATAACAGAGGCAGGGAAGGGTGAAACAGGGTTGGAAAGAGTGGAATGTGGGTGGATCAGACTCAGGAGGGGGGTGGGGTTTGCAAAGGATACCTCCACCATACCTAAATTGGAACAACTTTTAAGTTACCTCTTATAAACCCTACTTGGTTCCTACAAGTCTGGACATTTGTCTGGACATTTGCTGTCTGGACATTAGTTCCCTTTTTTTTGTACACCTGAAGTGACATCATCAGGCAGGGAAATTTTTAACAAGTCCAGGCTGCAATCCCACCCAGTAGTAAGTTCCATTTACTACATTGTTAAAAGAATATACATAGTAGCTTGTTAAAAGTACAGGCCTGTAACATTTCCCCAGATGCAGTCACATATCTTGGAAGCATCAAGTCTAATATATTAAAAAATAAAATATTGACATGAATGGGGACCCATCTGAAATTGGCTTGCAATCCACCTAGTGGGTCCAGACCCACAGTTTGAGAAACACTGTTGTACTTAATCTTCTAAATGAGAATTTGATAGTAAGAAATAGGAGAAAGCCAATGAAGGATTCAACAGCCAAGACTAATCCAAGAACAAGATATGGGGTTTAACCAAAGTGCTCAAAACCATTATTAACTACAGTAAACCCTCAATTTAACAGGCTCTGGAAATAACAGATGTTTTCTGCTTCATTAAAAACTAGTCATATATGTTTTGCACATGCATGTGTCCATTGACATAAATGAATTTGGGTGTAATTGACTTCGACATTAACGGACACCCCTTACCCTCTATTAGTCTGTTAAATCATGAATTCGCTGTACCTTGTGGGCTTCACAAATGAAATCTGGCTGTAAGCCAAAACATTGTGGTTGTAGTTCTTTTGCTTATTTTCTCTCCACATACCTGCTCTATCAAACAAGTTTGGTGTGTCATCCAAAAGGGGCTAGCAATTGTATAAGAAGTTTAATGCACTTCCACCCTGAATTAAATTCTGATTTGACTTAAATAATCTCTTGAATTTATTGTGCAATTGGAACCTGCACAGTTTCTTCTTCTTTTTCCTTCCCCCCATGCTACTGATGTACACAAATATGTTGGTGTTTTGCCAAGTAACCTTTCCAAGCATGTTCTAGAGAACCTATGCCCACTTTAAGCTAATTAGGGCACAATCCTAACCCCTCATGTCAGTACTTTCCAGCACTGGCATAGTGGTGCCAATGGAATGCGTGCTGCATCCTGCAGTTGGGTGTCACTCATGGAGGCCTCCTCAAAGTAAGGGAATATTTGTTCCCTTACCTCAGAGCTGCATTGCCCTTAAGTCAGTGCTGGAAAGCACTGACATAAGGGGTTAGGATTGCATCCTTAGTTCCCCTGGCTCAAACATGGCTAGCTCGAGCAGCATACAAAACTACCACTGTACCCCAGTACCAATGGGATGGTAACCAGCTTGCCTGTGGGGCTGCAGAGCCCGTCCTTCCAGTCCTCAAAGCAACAGCTCTTCTATTGCAGCAGCGACCCCTCAGCTCTCCACCACTCAGCTGTCTTTATTCAGCTAGTTTGCCAGGCAGTTATTCCATTAGCCAGTTGGTAGTCTGTTAGCTAGTCCATGAGTCAATCCACCAGTTCATTGTCCATCTGTCAGTAAGTCTGCCAGTTTGTTAGTCCATCTGCTAGTCCATTGGTACATTAGTTAGTTAGCCTAACCACAGTTTTCTGAGAGTAAGCCCCATTGAACAAAATAGGACTTTGTAGTATTCTGAGTAGACCTGGTTAGGATTGTGCCCTTAGAAAGAAAAACTTTCTTTCTATGAGCTTGCTGCCTC
The DNA here is from genome assembly GCF_035046505.1 of Tiliqua scincoides. Lineage (NCBI taxonomy): Eukaryota > Metazoa > Chordata > Lepidosauria > Squamata > Scincidae > Tiliqua > Tiliqua scincoides. The sequence continues at coordinate 39,776,019 of NC_089822.1, forward strand.
TAGTACCTGCAGCTGTGCAGCACACCCACTGCTAATTGGATCCCTGGGGTTAACCCTAGGTTTCCTGGCTGATCTTGAGCAAGGGGCCACTGCTAGCACCACACCATATCTCCTCAAGAATCTTCTGCGATTCCATTACAGCTGGTAATGCACAGCACACAAAAAAAATCTTGATGTGATCATAGGAACAACAGCTTCAAAACTCGTTCTGTGTGGTGTTTTAATGCTATGCTCATGCACTCCTGCATGTTGGTTAAAAGTCTAATTAATACATGCACAATGACAACTAATTTGTTTTTTCTTGCAGTGTTTTATCTGTTTTATCAGGTAAAATTCTGCACTAAATGACTGCTGATACAATCATACATATAATCAGATCAACCATGCTTTCCCCAATGTTTTATTGGTGAATACATTGGTCTAAGAAAGGGGTGCCCAAACCCCAGCCCTGGGGCCACTTGCGGCCCTCAAGAACACCAAATCCGACCCTCAGGGAGCCCCCAGTCTCCAATGAGCCTCTGGCGCTTTGGAGACTTGCTGGAGCCCACGCTGGCCTGATACAACCGCTCTCAGCATGGCAGCCAACAGTTTGACCTCTCGCGTGAGCTGTGGGACGAGGGCTCCCTCCACTGCTTGCTGTTTCACATCTGTGATGCTGCAGCAGCAGCAAAGGTAAGGTTGGCCTTGCTATAAAAGGCCTTGAGATACTGCAAGACCTTCATTCATTCATATAAGTTCCATCTCTAATATATTCACTTATGTGAATTTATTCAAATTTGGCGGAGGGGGGGAATTAAATGTAAATTAATTCCCCCCCTCCGCCATTGACACAGTGTCAGAGAGATGATGTGGCCCTCCTGCCAAAGAGTTTGGACACCTCTGGTCTAAGAGAATACAGCTGCAAAAACAAAAAAGTTAGGTTAATGTCCCAATACTTTCAGGACTTACAGCAGTGGATTGCAAGATCCCAATGCAGTGCCGCAAAAGGCACACCACTGCCATGTACTGTGGGTCACTGGTGCAAACAGCTGGAGGCCCTGAATGCATGCCAATGGCTCACCTAGGCCGTGCTGGAGCACTTAGGCCAAGTTGGTGGCAGATGTGGGTCATGTGTGGTTTAGGAATGAGAGGGGGGAATGGGGCAGGCATTGGTTGTAGGCAGGGAAGGGTGGGAGGGAGGGAGGGGATGAATCTTGACACAGTCACATATACCTGGATCCTATGGACTCTTGAACCAACTTGTCATCTCAGGCTTGCCTGTCAAACAGACCAATACCATGTCTATTGCTAATAGTATTTCCTATCTGGATTTCAGCCCCAATCCTGTAGGCACTAAGGTTATTCATATATTCTGTTGCATACATAGGTGGTTGTATGCACATATGCATTTTTGTGTGAAATGACTGTACACATGCTCATTTGAAAGGTCAACATGGGCACTGAGTCCCTCAAAAACACAGAGCACAGATTATATATACTGTTATACTCACATTGAACATATTCATTATCCTCTGTTTTGACTCTCTGCTTCTGTGTGAGAAACAAGGGACTTCTATGGGTAAGGCTCATCTGTTCCCATTTTTTCTCCCTTCCCTGTGTTCTGTTGTTTTTTTTTCCCTTTGGTTGATATGAGTAGAGACAAATCAAACTGCTTTAATTGAAGCTGGGAGTCCTGCTTTTCCTCTTTCTGGGGCCCACCCTCTATATATGTCCTGTTCCTGCTCTGCAGTCTTCACCCCATTGGCCCAAGATTGCAGGAAGTGGGAGGGCCAAGCTAGACTAAACTGGACTTTTGTGGTAGGAATCTGGGACAGTAGTGCTGCTTCTGTTTCTCTCCCTAGTCCAAGTAGGCTTTAAGTCTTACCATTTGGTAGCAATCTGAGTAAGTGTCAAGCTCAGATTTAGGAGTGGGAACCATGGCATCCTGTTGCACTCTGAATTGTTATGTAGTCTGAAATTGGGTAAATTATAATAGGTATTATTTGCCATTTTCATATTTTGTTTTCTTTCTGGCCCAGAGTATCTAGTGATTCAGCCCTAAGTGGCCTTTGTGCTGACTGTGGACTGTGCCTCACAGTCCATCAGTGCAAGACCTGGGTTGCTGCTGTGGCAGCTGCTGCAATGGCATCTGGGCTGCGGCCACCAATGCAAATGGCTGGCAGCCTCGGACACACGCTAATAGGCTGCTGAGCTCTTGTTGGAGCAGGTAGGGTCAGCAGAAGAGTTATTCCTGGAATTATTAGGGAGGGGGATTAGGTTGAACCAAAGGCATGTCAAGGGCAAGCTGAGGGTGGATATTGGCAGAATCAGTGCCCCAGCACGGCCTTGACACGTCCCCCTTGAACCCACTCAGATTTACAGCAATCAGATCTGGCACAGATCTGAGTATGCCCATTGGAGACCAGACAGCAGCAGAGTAGGTAAGCACAAATGTTTTTGACTTACCTCCCTGTTGCTGTCTGGTCCTCAGTCTGTCCATAGCATGAAGAGGACACTGCACCAGTGTTGCTACATTCTCTGGGCTAGCCCAGGATAGGATTGGTCCGTGAGCTAGGTTTTTGAGATCTTGAATTCTTTCGAATGTGGAATTCCATTGGCTGAGTTGGATGTAGTTAGCTCAGAACTTTCGGATTATTTGGACTGGGGTTTTGTCCTCGCCTGGTTGTTTATGATCTCCAGGGCAGAGGGATCCACTTGTGCTATGCCACTGAAGAAATAGGTATCAGCATTTGACCTACTCTTATCAGCAAATTTCAGAGATAAGAGAACTTTGTTTAGTGAGCTGCATGAAATGTAGGCACACATCACAAGCAAATAATTGGCACTAATTGGCATCCTTGCTGGCAGTGTCATTGAAGAGATCAAGGTGCAACACACACAGGTGGAAGTATTCTCTGACTTGTAAGGGTGGATGTTTTAGGTCAAGGTTGCTGCTCTTTGAAGTAGAGTTGATCTGTTGTTGCCTTTACAGAACCCCTCAGTGGATACTTGAAGGTTTGATCTCTAGGACTGTCACTGAGCACAGAATTAACTTAAAAATAAATAACGATGCTGGTAAGTGAATTATTTTTACATCCATGAAGGAATGCATGTGCCTGCTTCAAAGTACAAGATTATCAGCCCTTTACGTTCCATTTCCGGAATATGTGTATTTTTAAAGTAATGTTTCTTAAATCTTGATCTGATACTATGCCTTTCAAAAGACACTTTGTCACTTAAACATTTAGTGGGGATAAACTTTTAAAAATGAAAACTGTGCCATGCTCATTATCTCTGTGAAACAAATGTGGCATGGAGCGTCTCTCAAAATAGCTTATGAAATGTGATAAATTTTGCATAAACATTCTTATTGAAAGTAACCAGTCACAGTCAAAGAGATAAGGATAGAACATGTTGTTTATAGCTAATCCAGAGTGCTCATAATGGAAATCCACTCCCTAAACAGAGAAGCAATCAGGCTAACTAGCTGCTAATAAGAATAAATTATATTAGTTGTATTAAAATGCACCAGTGATAAAAGTGGGGAAAATCTATTTGCTTGCTGCACTAATAAATGAGATGAGCCAGCCCAAATATTAGTGATGTACGTTCTTTAGGGTGACCTGGGTGCCTTGACTTTACCCACCTTGACTTAATAGCCTACATGTAGGTCATTTGGCCCAAAGTGCAATATTTGTGTGTTGCTTTAAGAATTCCATAACAAGGTGAAGTGGAACACTCCAGAGGATAGCTATAATAGCTTTATTGCCTTTTTCATTATTAAGACCTCTTAAGATAATTGTTTTCAAAATTATAATACAAGCTTTTCTGAACTTCCAGTATGAGCACTGATTTATGCTGTCCATGATTTCATTTCTGCTCTGTTTCACACTGTGTTAATTTTCATTAAGTTCATTATGTCTGAGACCTCTTAAGGGATTTATTTAAAATTCATCTCTTGATTAGGCCCATCCTGTATATTTTTTACGCTGGAACAATATCTAATTTTTTTTGTCCCAAAGATAACAAGATCTGAGTTATGGTGTTAAGACTGTTCCTCATGAGTGTATGTATTCTCCCTGTTTGCAATATTGGTATGTTGCTGTAATTATTTTTCATGCATGTAAAACATGCAGGTTCGATGCACCTTTTGATGGAGAAGGATAAATTTGTTACAAATAAGTTAGGGGAAATAAGTCATGGTTAAACAGTTCTCATCTTATATGCCTCTTTTGGGTAATGTATGGGATTAGATGAACATGAAAATAAGAAGTCAATACAATTTGAAAGGATTTAGCAAGTCTGTTCATCAGAGTAAAGCATGTAGATATTTAATTTAAGAAACAGCAGTTTGCAGTCTGGCCTTGAGCTTTCCCTGACACCGTTAAACATCATCCTGATTTTAAAAGTCACCCAAATAAAAAGCAGGGAACATGATGCATGTATCTTCCTGGCATACACAAGTGTGTATCATCATCATCTGATAAACTGATAAACTGTATCATCTCCTACTGATAAACATCATCACCTACTGATAAACTGTAGATTAGTTTCATTAACAGTGTTTTATATGTACTGTAAAGGCAGCCCAATCCTGAACGTCACAGTACCCACTGGAGCAGTGGTACCAAAGTGGTACCGCTGTATCCAGTAGGCTTCAGGAAGCAGTCAGAGGTCTTCTCAGGGGAAGGATACTTTAGTCTCCTTCCCCTGGGAAAAGCCCCAAGCCCCACAATGGGGCTTCTCAAGTCTGGCTATTTTGCTGGCTCCGACTTGAGAAACTCCATGTTAGGCCTTCTGGCGCGATATGGAGTTCCGAATCTAGTGGAGCAGAATTCCACCAGTCCCGCCCAGTTTCTCTGCCCACCCTGCCCTTCCCTCACACCTGTTCTACCCTCCCCCCACCCCCAGAGGCAGCACTGCCCACCGTCAGTTTTACTCACCTCCAGTGGCGGTGCATCCTCCTTCTACCAGTGCTGGGCCAGGCGCCTGACTGGTGTGGGCCCAGCACCAGTGCTCCTTACTCTAAGTGTGCCGTAAACATGCGCCAGCGCTCGGGTTCAGTGCCGGCAATGAGCCAGTTTAGAACTGGGCCCTAAATAATCGCAGCCAGAGGCCAGGGTATTGCATGTGAATAGAATGCAGTTTGATTTCAGGGGATGGAGAAAAGGATGGAAAGCAAGCAAAACTGTATCTGACAATGTCAAAAGGAAGAGAGTACATTTTTACTGATAGGATAAAACTGTTCTTATTCTCTCCTTGATTATGCAGTGTTTTTCTTGACACTTCCTTGATTGTGTATTGCGTAGGCCTTGTAAACACATGTAGCCTTGATGTGCAGAAGAGCTATTCTCTGAATACATTTTTTTCCCTGGCTCTCACATTTAAGGGAATGTCATGTCATCCTGCTATGCTCGACTATATAACATTGTGGTTTAAGTCAATCAACAAGTTTCGTATTTCAACAATATTTTAATACTCTTTCTGTACCAGATGTTTTTATATGTTTGATGGGTAGCTTAGACTTCTACTTGATATTCATGTTAATGGTTCTCATTAGTGGAATGAGGCTGGTTGGAAAGAAACTGAAAAAGTTACAGGTCTCAGTTCTAGGTGGTTTTACCCATTCAGGGAAGTATTCAGGATAATATTGTATGCACTGAAAACTGAAAGTGCATATGTCACAGGGATAAAGACAATCTAGATGTGTATCTGCTGATATAGTTTACGGAGGCTCTCCAGATGGCCACTTTTGGATTCAATGTCTGATTTTCTGATGAGAAAGTTGCAGGTGAGAGTATTGAAAAAAGAGGGTTCCTTTGTATGATTGCCCAAGATTTAAGCATTACTAAGAGAAGGTGCTGCTGAGTTAAGAATACAAGACACTTTGACACTAGACTTATTAAGACAAAATTTATGAGTTACAATCAGAAGACAGTAGGGTATGTAGTTGCTGCATTAACAAAACATGTGATGTGATTTAATACCATAACCAGTTTATGAGTTACTGTGAAAAGGGTGATGTGTGATATTCAGTAGTACAAGAATTATGAATATTTCAAACATGCAAGGTGTCATAGTGCCCGTATACCATTTCGATTTTCTCTTTTTGATTTATTTGTACATCCTAGAGAACTTTCCACGATTACTGTGTACTTTCTCTTCCACCTCCACTATCTTGCTAGATTTCTGAATGGAAGATGGTATTTTCTGTTATTAAGTGCTTTATAATAGTAATGTGGGTTAGAAAGTTTGCAATTACTTTGGAGCAAGAAGATACATTGAAAATTCCTTCTAGGTAGTAGGAAGGCAGGGGTGTCAGAGATAGTTATCTAAGAAGAAATAATTAAAAGTGTTTATCTTCCTGCATAGTAGACAAAGACCTGGGGTCAAACTACATGTTACATTATGCCTACCATTAAGAGACAGATGTAAAACAGGAAATAAATAGAAAATGCCTCTTTATGTCAAAATGCTACTGTGGGAACAGTCCAGATTGAAGCTGCACCGCACTAGGGAGGACTAACACACATCCCTTGTAACATTTTCCCACTGAAAATCTCCCTGTGGCTATTTGTCCCTGAAGTGGCTACTTGGCAGCAAAAACCCACTATCCGGTCTGGGTGACTCTACAGGGAAGATCTCATAGGATGCAGGTTAAACCGTCAACTGGAGAGAAGAGCAAAAGGAATGAACTGACAGCCCAGCACTAGGTCCCCACCAATATTCAGAGGCAGAAAAGAAGTCAAGGGTCTTCAGATGTAAGTTCTTCAGGACGCTGGATAAGACCATAGGAGAAGATACTGTAACTTGTTCTGACAAGTACTTGGCAATAAGTGAGTCCTTGTGTATTTCCTGGGCCTAACTATTCCCCACATCCTACCCCTTGCTGGGGAAGTGAAAGGCTTAAAGGGCCTGCCACCTGGCCTGGAGTCTAGCATTCTTTTGCCTCTCTGTTATCTTTTCTTGGGTATTCTGTCTGCAGAGGCAAGTCGCTCAGGGGAACATGAATGCCTTGAGGCAAGGATGCTAGTTTCTCACCAATAAGTGCTTCAGCAGTTCATAGTCTGAGGGTTTCTAACTGAAATCTCTTTTCATTTCAAACAATGTAACGCGTATTCTGGTCCCTACAATTTTTGGAGATGGTTCCCAAAAATTTAAGGCAGAGGTTCCCAAACTGGGGGATCACAATGCTCCAGCTAGGGAAGGTTTGCAGCTGCCCCCTTAAGGAATGGGGCCACAGCAATGGCAGCAACACGATGGGGAACTATTGTGCTCCTCCTGGGGAGGGAAGGGTATTGTTTATCTTTCCTGAGGGTCACTATGGCTCTCCAGAAGATGTGGGGAGCCTGCGATCCCCTCTGCAGCCCTCCCAGCAGCTTCAAAGTCCTGTAACAAGGAGGAAAAAAACTTCCTGTTTTCATTGCAAAACCAGAAGTGGTTTTTTTTTCCTTATTACAGGACTTTCAAGCTGCTGGGAGGGCTGCAGAGTGGGTTGCAGGCTCCCCAGACTCTTCAGAGAGTCATAGCAACCCCCAGGTAAGATAAACAAAACCCTTCTCTCCTTGGCAGAGGCGGATTGTCCCCTTCATGCTGCTGTCCCATCCTGTCCCGTCCCCCATCCACACAAAGACTTACTTACAGGCTCCTAAACTCTCCCTGAGAGTTTGGGAACCTCTGCATATAAGGAGTATCAAGTTCTACTGTGAATTCCCAGTCTGCCTTTTGGCGTGAGATCTCATGACATGAACAAAGCCTTTAAAGTGGAAGTCCAATAAGAATGTCATAATGAGTGGCTTTTTGTAGGCTGATCAGTGAGGACTGCAGCTAAGTGGGCATTGCTGGTTTGCTGGGAGCAGGGAGTAGCTTCTCCGCACCCATAAAAAGCAAGACCATTGTATACTTATAGACCTTCAGATGGAAAACTGTCCTCAGAGGCAGCCAAGTCAATTTTAGTTCAGATTCACCTCCAGTTTTGTACTAGAGAGGTGTTGAAAGAGTGTTACTGGGAGAAAGAAGACGCTCAATGAGTTCTAGATAGATGTCTGATAAGAGGCATTGATGTGAGCTCTTAATAAAGGAATATATATTTGCTGTTTCACTACCTTTAATGCCATTTTTCTTTTGTTCCAACACAGGTACATCACTGTAGGAGTTTTATTGCCTCTTTAGCCTTGTGTATTGTAAACCGCAAAACAGTCTTGTCATGATAAACTGTTCAGTGTCCCCATGAAGCTGATGGTGGTATCGACTTTCAGAGGAATCTTACTCTGTGCTCTCATTGCCAAGAGCAAGCTGTTTTGTTTTTTTCTAGGAAGAACAATGTGCTAAGAAAAACATTATGTCTCCTTCTTATGGTTTAGAAAAACGTTGGACCAATACACCTGCAGACTTCCAGCTTGCCTTTTGCACTGACTAATTGCAGAATAGTCTCCCTTCTTCCTAAACATGCAGGAGAGTGTTGGCCATGTTGAGTGCAGAGTTTGGGCTGGTGCTGGGTGATGAACTTTACAGGAGCAAACCCAATCTCTGTGTTTTCAACCTTTTCATATCACGTCACACTGACAAGACACTAAAATTGTCAAGGCACACTATCAGTTTTTTAAGGATATATTTTATCATTTTTTTTTTAAATGAGTACTAAGGTACAGAAATAAGAAACAAAATGCATTAGTACAAGCATACATGGAATAACGCATACAATCTGAACAACAGCTGACTGAGGAATAGCACTGGTTCTACCCTCCCTCAAAATCCCCCAATGGCCCTGCTAAGAAATTGACTGTCCACCAAACTTCCGAGGTACACCTGTGGACCATTTGCTGCATACCAGTGTACCATGGCACAGAGATTGCAAAATTGCTGGTGTAGAGGCACTAGTTGGAAGGGCAAGAGCCTGTAATTCCTTGCTTGGTAATCTAAGCGAAGTGTCCGCTGTACTCTATGTAGTATTCCATGTGGGAAAAACCTTTAAGAGGACAATTCATATGCCAAAAAACAGTGACAGCAGTCAAGAGTTTCTAACCTTTGCAATCCATTTGATAGCCTATGTGCTACATGAGCTAATAAAAGAAATTGAGATCTCTGTAACCAGTTCTATACAAGTGCCATGATTAAGGATTAAATGCATTTTCCAGAGCAGCATTAAAACTCCTAGAAGCCTAGGATTACTGAACAATAACAGAAGTATGATGATGTTTGCTACAATAAATCTGCAACATTTTTGTTCTAACAAAATTTGTTCTCTGAAATAAGAAAAGCATAAGGCAGCATCTTCTTCTGGTCTTCCAAAGTGAGTCTATCAATGCCTTGGAAGCACATAATGACAGCTTTGACATATGTGAGTTTTAAGAATACCTTCCTAGCTAATGGGTGTTTGCTTGCTTTTGAATGAGACCACTATTAACAATTAAGCCAGTTGTGGGCAATAATATGCCTCTGAAGTGCAGCCATGCTTTGGATATGTACTGTGAGAATAGCATATCTGGGTTTGCAGGTAAGTGGCCCAAACATGTGATACCAAGAAGCAAGAAGGTGGAATGAGAGGGCCATGGTTTGCATAGGCTGTCTCTGCATTCTCTTTTTGAGAACAATTTTCTTGGTTCTGTGAGTGAGAGATGGCAAACTGCTTCTTTGGGGCATACCATTCAGTGAAGTCCATAGGTACCCTGCCATTTAATTAAGTGAGAAATAAACTTGCCCCCAAGACATGTCCCAATAGCAGTTAATGGCCTGTTTATGTTTAATCAGAATTTTCTGAGTATCCAAATAATGACAACAAAGGTTACTGAACATGCTGAGTTTGGGTTGCAGAATCATGATGCTGGCGGTGTCCACAGTTTTTTATGGGCTAGAATTAATTAATGTTCAGATAGCGACCAGTTCATGCAGGTAAAGTTCATCACATCCATTATGCGCCAAACCACACTTCTATAGGAAGTTATCAACATGCTGAAACTTCATGGGGTGTTTTTAGGAGAGCAGGTATAAACAGGCTATTCCGATGGCTGCACATGCATAGAAGAGCCTCTGTGTATTGCTCTATGAAACCCAATTTAGGATCACTAAAAGAAGCTGTTCAGAGTTTATGAGTGTATACCTGCTGCTTGATCAATATGTCGCCACTGTCCTATTTATGAAAGTGGCATTATTTTTGCCACTAGCATTAAGAAACTTGTTTGAGACTGATTTCATTTTTAATGAAGTCATAGCTTTTGGAACAGAAGACCCTTCTGCTTGAGTGTGGGGGGTGGGTATTGGCCAGTTTCCCCATCATTTGTAACTCCTGAAAGCTGCTCTGGAGACTTTTCTAGTCCTCTGGAACTAATTTTCAGTGTAAATGGGGTGCTGCACATGTGGAGGAGAATTAACGACAGCCCAGCACCACTGTATAAGCAGAAATGTCTTCATCAACTCATGCAGCAGCAGCGTTCGATCCAAGCCCTTGATAGGAATGTAGGAAGCTGCCTTATATTGGATCAGACAATCAGTTCAAACCTATACTCCATGCCTCCCTCGTGGTGCAGCGGTGCCAAAACACCCACTACTGTATCCTGCAGGTTGGGAGAAGCAGCTGGAGGTCTCCTTGGAGTATGGGAACATTGGTTCCCTTATCCTGTGTAATACCTCTGCAGCCCCGATGGGTCTGCTCGGATCTGTGCCAACTCAATCACACTTCCCCGCCGCTTGGCAGCCTGGGAGCTTACTGTGTGCCACTCTCACAGCTCCTGTTGCTGGCAAGCACTCAGTGTTGTGAGCCTCCCCACTGGCACCACTTGTCTGGAGGCCACCGCAAGGTGCCTTATGGTATGTCTGTGATGGCTGTTGTCCAGGCAGCGTGCAAGCGAGCAGTGCTGCCCAGGCTCAGGGTCTGGCTGTAAGCATTGTCAACACTGACTGGCAGCAGCTCTCCAGGGTTTCAGGCAAGAATGAAACCCTCCCTGCAGATACCAAGGACTGAACCTGGGGCCATCTGTATGCATATACAGCCATGGGGCCATGCGCTCTGCCACAAAGCTACAGGCCCTTGCAGATCCTATGTATTATTATTATTATTAACAGTATTTATATACTGCTTTTCAACTAAAAGTTCACAAAGCGGTTTACAGAGAAAAATCAAATAACTAAATGGCTCCCTGTCCCCAAAAGGGCTCACAATCTAAAAAAAAATGCAAATGAATACCAGCAGACAGCCACTAGAACAGACAGTGCTGGGGTGAGGTGGGCCAGTTACTCTCCCCCTGCTAAAAAAAGGAGCACCCACTTGAAAAAGTGCCTCTTACCCAATTGGCAGGGGTATGTATGCTTCCTTGTATATAAATCGAGTTCAGTGGCACCTCTAAATAACTTCACATTGGATGGCAAGGTTAGGAATTGTTTTCACTTTGCAGAATACAAACTACCATCTGGGAACTGTATTTAAATATGCTAAAACCTATGTAACTTTAAATATGATAAAACCCGTATAACCCTATTTTCATTGTGAGGATAAGAACATTAGCAAGATTACAGTTAATATAGTTGTTGCAGAGTCTTGAGACAGGTATAATGGGAAGATCACACGTCACAGCATTTATGCCTGTGTTAAAGATTATAATAAATGGACGTGAAACATTGACACACAGTAATCAAATACTCAGTTGCTGGTCAATATATTTGAAGACTTCCATTTATATGAGCGCAAGTTCCTGTTACACTTTATGGGACCAGGAGATAGGATCTATGATAGGGTTATACAGATAATGAGATGGTGTTGTTCCTACAGAAGTAGGCTTGATTCTCAATGGTAGAGAGCCAGTACAGTCCTCAGTCCAATAGCTTTCCCAACAGTACTGCATCGCATTCTGCCACATATGTATAAATACAAAAATAAAAAAAATAAAAATAGCTGTCATTCACAGCCATGAGGAAAAGCAAAGCACTGCATTTGGAGAATCAGTTGCCCTGATGGTAAAACCTGCATTCCTCTACCTGAAACTAGGTGGCTCAACCATTGTTGGCAGGGATACTGTAGGGCAGTGGTTCTCAAATGTTGCATAAATGTTCCCCTGTCCCTTTAAGGAGCAGGGGAAGGGGAGAGGCAGGGAAGTGATCCCCAGGATCGTTAGGAGAAAGCGGGTGCAAAGCACTTCCGTTTTGCAGGAGGTGCTTTGCGCCCGCTTTCTCCTAACTTTCCAAGCCTCCGGGAGCACTGCAGAGGGCTGTGCAGGGCTCCCCGCACCTCCTGCAGCCTGCTGCAGCCTTGTCTTCATAAAGTAATTCACAAGCACCCCCTTTGCCCCCCCCCATATGGGCACCATCCTGGGGTTCGCGTCGCTGCCCTTGCCCTTCCCCCACAAGAACTTACTGAGGGAGTAAAGCTCCCGCAAAGTTTGAGAACCACTGCTGTAGGGGGTGCAGTGTGTCTCTGGGGAGAGGGTAGTTCAGAGAGACACTGCATTCCTCCCAAGAGAGACCCATAAAATATGCAATCCACTTGCAGCCCGACTCGTCACAATGCTGAGCATTGTGCTACTTGCAAATTCTTATAAACCTCTTGGTGAGTAGTAAACTAATTTGGATAAGTGAAGGACACCTCCTTCCCTCCCTCTCTGCTCAGAAGTCAGCGCAGGGAGCCTTCGTCAGCTCAAGTTCCAGTTTGGATTGCGTCCTTAATGTCTTTATTTCCAGGTAACAGTGTTAAGAGATCATCATTCATCTATTGTTTGAGAATGGGTGCTAATAACTCCTAGATTGTTAGTCATAAGACATTGTGATATATAAAGCTTATTCCATAAGATGCTCCAATTAAGCTTTAAGAAATGTAGAATATTGGATTTTGTTTTCTGACTTGTTGGTGACTTCAGGAAGACCTAGGATGATGAAATATAATAATTTGAGCATCTCTCTCTCCTGCCATATAAGCAACTTATTTCCAACTGTAGGTACAGAATAACTTGAGATGTGACTGGTCAGTACGAGCACAAGAACCTCATGTATTTCTTTGTGTATTATGTTTATAGCCCATTCCTCTATTGAGCTCAAGATGGATTTCATGTTTCATCCCTCCTTCATTTTATACTCCTAACAGTTCCATGAGATGGGCAAGGCTGAGTGAAAGAATTACAGACCTGTGGTCATCCAGTGAGTTTCATGGCTGAATGGAAATTTGAACTCAAGTGTGCACTCAACATACTATTATACCATACCTGCTCTCTTCTGTTTATTTTAAAAATTTAATACCCTACTTTTCCAATCCTGTAAAAGGAAATTCAAGGCAGCTTCAGGCTACTTGCAGCTGTTCCTTCTGAAACCCACTCCCTTCTTGGACCAACTTGAATAGATTTATATTCTGTTTTTCTTCCTGCACCTCTCCCAAGATGTTGCAACCTTTGAGAAATCCAAATTCTGAGGGAAATCCCAAACTAGAAGTTCTTCCAGAACCTGCTGGGTTGGATTGCGGATGCTGCCTCAAATGCTTTCTGGCTTGGGGTAAGCTTGTGTGGTTTAGCTTCCTCTGCCCCTTATGGGGCTGACGGTGATAAGCATGCACTGTCTTACCCTAGCAAGCTTACCACAGCTTGGAGTCAGCGGGAAACACCCAGCCTGTGGAAAAGGCAGTCAGCTGCTACCCCCTTCAGACAATTATCTTCTTAGGGCACAATCTGCCTTTTTTGTTCATGCTACTGTTTTGCTTAGGTGCAATCTTATGCACTTTTACTCAGAAGTAAATTTCTTTGTGTTCCCTGGGGCTTACTCCCAGGAAAGTGTGCCTCAGATTGCAGCATTCGAGGACAGTGGCTTAGCCAAAAAAAAAATAATAATAATTTTTTTAAAACCTTTACCACAAAAAGTACACATTTCAAATTCTTATTAAGACCTGGCTGCTGCATTACTCTGCAAACAATGGTGCTGTATCATTAATGGAGCTATATCAATAACAATGACTATAAATGGTAAGTTATCTGTGATGATAACAGTTAATATGGGTGGTTTCTGCATCAGACCAGCTATCAATTCCAGCCCAGAAGTGGCATTTCCCCATGAGGCTTATTGCACCATGAGGAAGCTCACACATGTCCTTTCTCCATTTTCTGCTTTTGCTAAACGGATTTCACTTTATAATGTTTCAATGTGACAACCTTCTAAAGTACTGTATTTAGTTTCAAAAATTAGCAGTCTAATTTTATTTAAATATTTACACAGCCCATACATAATTGCGTAGCCCTTCTGAATAATTGATCCACTTTAATAGTGTCTTAAGAAAGTTTCAAACCGCTGCTGTGCCTGTTTTGTTGCCTTTTTCTATTTTAGCAGCCACAGCAGCAAGCTTCTGGATAAGAGTCCTACAAAAATGACCCACACTTTATAATTTAATTGCTCGTCTTCCAGGCACCTGCTTTAAAATTTCTACCCCAATGTTCTCAAGCACACTTTACAACACCCAGCAATCTTTGTGTCAGTAAATGTCAGACATTTTCCTCCCAAGCTTCCATTTTCCATTCTCAGTAAATATTCCCCTTCAGGGATTATCCTCTTCTATTCATTATAAATCATGAAATAAGTACCCTGTGGTGTCATGTTAACTAAACGGTTATAGATGCATCACCAAGTGATATATGATTTATGAGAAGACATCGCCCTGATGGTAAATATCCTTAAAGCATGTCCTCATACCTACTGCTTTACTATTGGCAGTCCTGAGCATTCAAAAAATAATAAATCAATATTGTAAACTTATAATACACAGTTTAAAATCCTGAAGCTTAATTCTATAAATCAGTGTTTGAGAAATGCTTAAAGTGATGCTCAAACTGTGGGTCAGGACCCACTAGGTGAGTCATGAGTCAATTTCATGTGGGTCCCCATTCATTTTAATATTTTATTTTTATTATATTAGACTGGATGCTGCCATGGTGTGTGACTGCATTTGGGGAAATGTTGCAGACTTGTACTTTTAACTAGCTACTATGTATATTCTTTTAACAATGACAGTCAATGGGACTTACTCCTGGATAAGTGTGGGTAGGATTGCAGACTAAGATTGTTAAAAATTTTCCTGCCTGATGATGTCACTTCCAGTCATGACATCACTTCTGGTGGATCCTGACAGATTCTTATTCTAAAAAGTGGGTTCTGGTGCTAAATGTGTGAGAACCACTGCCATAAATAATACAACCCATTTTTTTCGCCATTATTATCAAGGAAAAATCTTCTTTTTTCCTTACCTAATCACAACATTACAGGGTATTTGAGAGATACAAAAACTAGAATTGCAAGAATTGACAGCATTGTACCTTCTCCTGCAATAACTTACTGTGATATATACTTTTGCCCTGTGTTAGGTACACTTGCGAATATCTATTCTTGCATGCAAAGTAGATAGGAAATGAGGCTTCTCACACAAGGGAAGTAATAGGAACCGAATAATAGACTACCTACCACTTGTTACAGATACATTAGTATTTTAATAGTTAATTTCGCACATCTTCTTTAGACATCATTTATTTGCAGTTTTTGAAATACATCTATGCAGCAGTGTTTTGGCAGGCTGGCTTGATGTCAGTGAGATTATTAAGGGAATAGTACATTTGAAGCTAATAAATTCATGTGTAGAGCCATTAACTATTAATTTGGTCCTGACTAAACTGATGAGACATCCTTTGACTCATAGTGGAGCTCATATGTATCTACCAGTTAAGTACTCTCTATATATTAAAGTTGGGCTACATCAGGAACATCCTTTCCAAGACTTCAGCAGCTGGCAGATTCGGTCTAAGCTATAGGCTACACTGACAGATTCATGCGCACACTAGCTTGTTGGGAGTAGCACTCTACATGTGGCATTATTGGATCTTAGCTTTGACAGTTCAGTTTGCCTCACATTTTTCCTAATCATCATTCCAGCCAGGTCAAAGCCCTTTTTATTATTTGTCCTGGATGTGGAAATAAAAGTTTCTTGGTTTGTAATAGGAAGAGACACTGCTCCTTAGGAGGCTTGTTGATGTGGCATTCAGCCTATAAACCTTGTGTGCTGAAGTGGCAGTCTGAGAGTGTTTCTCATTGTTCCTTGGTGGGATGGTCACTTAATGATCAAATTAGAGCTCACTCAGCCAGAGCTGTGGTAACAACAGTAACAGCTTCAAATCAGTCCTCCATTTTAGATTTACAGAGCATCCAGGTGGAGTTCATTATGGCGACTCACCCGGAAGCATCCCCTTGACAGCATATTAAGAAAACAGACTGAATTAGGGTTCGGTTGTATGGCTAAGCTTGTTTCCGACTCAGAATGCTCATCCTCCTGCCCCACACATGCTTCTTCAAGCTGCCCCCCTTCTCATCCAGAGTACGTATGCTACCCAGGGAAGGCTCTCTAGCGCTATTTGCTGCTGTGTTTGTATAACATCTGAAATATTTATGAAAGTTGAGACATTACATATTTCAGAGTTGGATTTCACAGCTGCATGTTCGTGGCTGGCAAATTCTTAACCAAGAATAGAAAACTAATAAATGTTTAGGCTTCTAAAAATGGCTTGCCATGTGGGAATCGGTGTGTTTGAGTTGCAGCAACTTGCTTGTCACTCACACAGCATCCAAAACTGGGAGCGAGGCAGTAGCCTGACATTCATATAGAGGGGAGTCGCTTGCAGGGTGATCAGATGCTCTTGTTTTCCACAAACATTCCCATTTTGGCGGAAGGGGATGTCCTGTGTCCTGACAGTTTTTCTCAAATGTGTTCAAACGTCCCAGTTCATGGGTTTTTCTCCACACACCCCTCAATTGGCAGCAGCGCCTGTTCATAATGCGCTTGCAAACATGTTCTCCACCAGCTGGGCAAGTGCATTACATCCAAACCAGCTACCACCTATGAAGAGGAATATGTGAGGGTGGCTTGGGTCTATGTCAAGCTCAGTGCTAGTTGACAGGGAATGCAGCATCCAGGCAGCAGAGCCAAGGACAGAAAGAAGAAATGCTGCCAAACATGTATAATTAGTCTGTGGAATTCATTGCCATAAGGTGTGGTGATGGCCGCTAGCTTGAGTAGCTTTAGAAGGGAATTGAACAGTGTCATGGTGGGCAGGTCTATTAATGGCTACTAGTCATGATGGGAACACACTGCCTCCAGGTTCAGCAGCAGTATGCCTCTGAAAGAGGAGCAATGGCAGGAGAGAATCATCCAGCTTTTTATCCAGCTTGCAGACTTCCCAGAGATGAATGGTGGGCCACTATGGGAAACAGGTTGTTCCAGCAGGACTGAGGTTCAAATGCCTGCTGTAAAAGTAAGGAGGAGATCAGTTCTGTGGTGCTGGGCTGCTACTGGTATGTTGGCTTTTGGGCTTGCAAGGTGAGGCAGCTGAGGGCAGCTCCCAGTTGTAAGCAGAAAACTTTCATAAGCCAAATCTTATTGCAAGACTATTCATTGTAAACTGTCATCAAGATTCCCCCCTCCTTACTTTTCAGCACAGTCCTATGCATGTCAGCTTGCACTAGTACAACCATAGTTTCCAAGTCACAAGAAGTACTGGTTCCACTTTATTCCACTTTGGTCAGATTCCACCTGGGCTCCTCACCTTAGGAAAGATGCAGCCAAACTGGAGCAGGTCCAGAGAAGAGCAATGACGGTGATCACTGGAGACCAAACCCTACGAGGAAAGGTTGAGGGAATTTTGTTTAGCCTGGAGAAGAGAAGGCTGAGATGAGATATGGTAGTGCTCTTCAATCACCTGAAGGGCTGTCATATGGAAGAAGGAACAAATTTGTTCTCAACTGCCTCTGAGAGTAGAACTAGACCAAACTGCAAGGTCACTTTCTCAAATGTGTTCAAATGTCCCAGTTCATGGGTCTTTCTCCACACACCCCTCACACCCCTTGACTGCAAGGTCAGAACTAGGTCAAACTGCAAGGGAAGAGTTTCTGATTGGACCTCAGGAATAAATTCTTGATGGTAAGGGTGGTTAGGCAGTGGAACAGATTGCCAAGGGAGGTGGAGGATTCTTTCTCACTGGAGAACTTCAAGCACCTCAAGCTTCAAGCACCGGATGCTTGACAAGCACCTCCTGGAAATACTCTAAGGATTTCCTGCTACAGGCAGTGGGTTGGACTAGATCAGGGGTGTCCAAAGTTTTTGGCAGGAGGGCCACATCATCTCTCTGACACTGTGTCGGGGGCTGGGGACAAAAAGAATTAATTTTCATTTCAAATTTGAATAAATTTGCATAAGTTTACATAAATGAATATATTAAAGATGAACTTATATGAATGAATAAAGGTCTTGCAATTGCTCAAGGCCTATAAAAGGCCTTGCACAAAGCAAGTCTGGCCTTTCCTTTGCTGCCACTACTGCATCATAGATGTGAAACAGCAAGCAGTGGAGATAGCCCTCATCCCACAGCTAACGTGAGAGGTGAAACAGTTGCCATCACGCTGAGAGCAGTTGTATCAGGTCAGTGCGGGCTCCAGCAAGTTTCCAGAGGCTCATTGGAGACTGGGGTGTCCTTGAGGGCTGCATTGGGAGTCCTCGAGGGCCACAAGTGGCCCCAGGGCTGGGGTTTGGGCACCCCTGGACTAGATGACCTTGTGGTTTCCTCCCAACCCTAGATTCTACAGGTCTGTGATTATATGAAATCAGAAATAAGCCCCATTGAGTTAAATAAGACTTATTCCAATGTAAATATGTACAGGTGGGGCCTTGGTATCTGCGAGGGATCCATTCCTGGACCCCTTGCTGATACCAAAAATCTTGGATAATCAAATTGCTATTTTTTGCCCCTTTCTCCTTCCGAAGGGGACTGGAACTGTGCTCCGATCCCCTCTGAAAGGCTTTCAGAATGGCCCGGAGAGGCTTTAGAATGGCCCAGAGAGACAAAAAAAAGGTACTTCCAGTTTCCTGAGGGAAACTGGAAATGATTTTTTTTCTCACCATATTAGGCATTTTGAGGCATGGGGAAGCTTCTCCATGGGGCTTCCCCAGGCCTCAGAATGCCTTGTATGGTGAGAAAATGTCACTTCAGGTTTCCCTCGGGAAAGAGGACCTTTTTTTTCAGGGAAGATTTCAGTTTTAAGTAAATTGGGTTTTTTCACCTGGTGTTAACATCAGTGATCATGTAATGTTTAAATTGGAAATTGTTGTTTATTGCAGATTTGAACTGTAAGCGCTATGTGATCTAAAAATTGTACCCTACTTTGCAAATTAGTACAGAAAGGAAAGCAAGTTAAATGTGTCTAAATCAATAGAATAAGTTTTAAAATATGATAACTATGTTTCCAGGCACAATTCAAGGTGTTGGTTATTCTCCTTGAATTCCTAAGTGGATTTAGGCTAAGGTGTCTTGAGGACTGCCTTCCTCGATATAATCTGTCCATCCAATAAGGGCCCAATCCTATACCTCCCCGGCATCCAGCCATACAGTGGCACCAAAATGGCTGCCATTGTATCCTGTGAGGCCAGGGAAAGTGCCAAAGGTCTCCTTGGGATAAGGGAACCTCAGTTCCCTTACCCTGTATTGAGTGTAACTGGCCCCAGTGTGCCTACTCAGATCTGTGCCATCCCTTGAGCTGGTACAGAATCGAGATCTGTGTCAAGTGGCTCAGCTTGGGAGGGGGGGATAGGATTCAGCAGCAGCCTCTGCAGTCATCTCCGCCGCCCTCCTGAGCTCGATCCACCCTCAAGCTCACCCTCTCTCCCTCTGCCCAGTTTTTCCCCCTCCCCATCTTTCCCCTGCTCCCCTGAAAGGCCTCTCTGCTGGCCCAGTGGGCTCACCACCAGCACCAGAGTGCCTTACAGCACTTTTATGATGCCCAGAATTGGCGGTGGAGCTGGAGTGCTGCTTCTGGGCAGCACAGGATCAGGTTGTAACAAGGTATTTGTTAGGTATGTCCTGTTGTGGAGTCCACTGACTTCTGAGACTTGACTGTAGAGCAGGGGTGCCCAAACCCCGGCCTGGGGGCCACTTGTGGCCCTCAAGGCCTCTCAATGCGGTCCTCAGGGAGCCCCCAGTTTCCAATGAGCCTCTGGCCCTCCTGAGATTTGTTGGAGCCCACACTGGCCCAATGCAACTGCTCTCAGCATGACGGCCAACTGTTCGACCTTTCGCATGAGCTGTGGTATGAGGGCTCCCTCTATTGCTTGCTGTTTCACATCTGTGATGCAGCAGTGGCAGCAAAGGAAAGGCAAGCCTTGCTTTGTGCAAGGCCTTTTATAGGCCTTGAGCTATTGCAAGACCTTCATTCATTCATATAAGTTGATCTTTAATAAATTCATTTATGTAAACTTATGTAAATTTATTCAAATTTTAAATGTAAATTAATTCTTTTTCCCCCCGGCCCCCGACACAGTGTCAGAGAGACGATGTGGCCCTCCTGCCAAAAACTTTGGACACCCCTGCTCTAGAGAGAGCAATCTTTGTGAACACCCATACTATGTGGAATTCTCTGTCATGCAAGATGAGTCTGGCATCCTCTCTGCTGCTCTTTTGGCACTAGATTAATATCCTGCTTGGGTTTTTACACAGTAAACCTTACTGTATATGGTCAGGCTTCATTATCCACAGGGGTTTGGTTTCCCAAATCCCTGCAGTTGCAAAAATCAGTGGTTGCCAGAATCCCCAGCCAGAAATGATGTTTTCCTGGAAATGACGTAAAATCAATCAATCAAATCCATGGTTTCAAACAAACAAACAAAAACACTGTCCCTGCAGTCCTCCAGTTTGCTGTGCAAAGACTGTCCTGCAGTCCTCCAACTTGCTGCGTAAAGATAATGGAACCTTTTTTAGCTTTTAAAAGCCTGTTTAAACAAGTTTAAAGGGATGGTTTTTTTTTTTTAGCAACTCAGTGCCATGCCATCACTTTGAATCAAATCCACAGATCCAAAATTTGTGGATGAAAAGGACAGACCTGTACACTATTGTCTTTTTCACTGTATTTGTTTTGACTCCTCCTTTGTCTTGTTAGCCTTTAACTGCTGTTGGTAGAGGTGTTTGAAAATGGTGTTTTTTATTTTATTCAGAAGAAAGTTCATTGTGTTCTGTAAGACTTAGGCTATAATCCCATCTTACTCACTGGAAACAAATGCTTCTAGCTATTGGTTTCTGTTGCATTTTTTTTTTTTTGGTAGAATTAAAAAAAAATTATAATTGTAAGCTTCCTAGGATCCCATGCAGAGAAAAGTAGGATATAAATTAATCAATAATTATTATCTGGAAATGAATCAATAATTATTATCCGGAAACTATTTTCTGTTGTCCATTACATGAGCCTAGAAAGACTACTTGGATGGCTTGGTATGATACCAGCTAGGCATTATAAGGCTGTTCAGGTTTTTCTCTGGGAGCGCAGGTGGCTTAAGCTTTCATTTTAGCACAACAGCGATGCTGTTCCTTAAAGCTTGTTCACTCAATTGGGCTAAATATACAAGAGATGAGTGATGGTGAGTCAGGGGAAAAAAAATTCTGAAGGACCAAAAGACCAAAATAAGCTTGCTTTCAAATCCTCAACATCTGGTACTTAAGATAAAATGGAAATACAGAAAGCCATGTTTGAAAGATGCTTGTTTCAGAAGTTTGATTCAAATAATTATATATTAGGAGTGCCCAATATCATTCAAAATACCATGGAGCACAGAGCTCTCAGTGGAGCATCTAATTTGATCAAAATAAGATGGCATGAGATCATATTTAAATACGATGACTCATGTTGAAATAGTTTTCATGTGCAGACAGATTTTTTTTCCTGTTTATAGAGGGGAGAACATAGTACACACATTATATAGCTGATGTTGAAAAGGATAATGGTAGAACTGATTTGCAAAACATTTTCAACCCGATTTTCTTTTTTTCTTTTCTAACACAATACACATTTAACCCAAATGGGCATCTCAAATCAGATGGTGGGGGGAAAGCATTTATCTGAAAATCGGTTCAGGAAGAGAAAAAGAATCAAGTTTTGGTTTTTACATGTCCATTCCACAACTGCAGACTATAAGCTAACCATTTTCCTGGTGGATTTGGAAGTTTTTTCTCCTTTCTTCATCCACTAGCCCTGTTCTATAGAGGAAGAGAGGCTTTTTCTTGTGGCTATGAGTGAGTGAAAGCCCAGTAGACTATGTAGCCCAGTAGACTGGGCTATGAGCCCAGTAGACTATTTAAGAACATAAGAACATAAGAACAGCCCCACTGGATCAGGCCATAGGCCCATCTAGTCCAGCTTCCTGTATCTCACAGCGGCCCACCAAATGCCCCAGGGAGCACACCAGATAACAAGAGACCTCGTCCTGGTGCTCTCCCCTACATCTGGCATTCTGACTTAACCCATTCCTAAAATCAGGAGGTTGCGCATACACATCATGGCTTGTACCCCATAATGGATTTTTCCTCCAGAAACTCGTCCAATCCACTTTTAAAGGCATCTAGGCTAGACGCCAGCACCACATCCTGTGGCAAGGAGTTCCACAGACTGACCACGCGCTGAGTAAAGAAATATTTTCTTTTGTCTGTCCTAACCCGCCCAACACTCAATTTTAGTGGATGTCCCCTGGTTCTGGTATTATGTGAGAGTGTAAAGAGCATCTCCCTATCCACTCTGTCCATCCCCTGCATAATTTTGTATGTCTCAATCATGTCCCCCCTCAAGCGTCTCTTTTCTAGGCTGAAGAGGCCCAAACGCTGTAGCCTTTCCTCATAAGGAAGGTGCCCCAGCCCCGTAATCAGCTTAGTCGCTCTCTTTTGCACCTTCTCCATTTCCACTATGTCTTTTTTGAGATGCGGCGACCAGAACTGGACACAATACTCCAGGTGTGGCCTTACCATCGATTTGTACAACGGCATTATAATATTAGCCGTTTTGTTCTCAATACCCTTCCTAATGATCCCAAGCATAGAATTGGCCTTCTTCACTGCCGCCGCACATTGGGTCGACACTTTCATCGACCTGTCCACCACCACCCCAAGATCTCTCTCCTGATCTGTCACAGACAGCTCAGAACCCATCAGCCTATATCTAAAGTTTTGATTTTTTGCCCCAATGTGCATGGGGCACATTGAATTCAAATTCAAATTTGAATTAGGTCCAACCGAATGATCATGCTGCCGGGGAGGGAAGGGGTTTGTTCAACTTCCCTGAGGGTCACCAGGGATCTCCAGGGGGTCTAGGGAGGGACACCACTACCATGGTGTCTAGAACAGGAACGTGCAGTGAGGGGAGGCAGGGGAGGCGGACTTACCCGTCCTAGTCTGCAGAAAAGAGCTGCAGCCTCCCCTGTGATTGTGTATGAGCTTCACCCACTTCCCGATTTGCATGCATTCTGATTTCTGCGTGCACAGTCACAGGGGAGGCTGTGGCTCTTTTCCTTGGACGACAACAGGAACAGGTCTGCCTCCCCTCATTGCACACCCTTGATCAAGAATAAGGGGTTTGTGACCTGGAAGGCAACCTACGCAAAGTCAATATAAGTGTTAAATAGCAGTAATCATGAAAAAAATAAGCAAAGCCACAGAAGATACAGAGATAGAAAAAGATAAGAAGTAAACAGGACTGTAGCTGAAATAAAAACAGTGCAAATATATGCAACCAAATGGCATACTTGAGAATAAAAGTAAAATAAGTCCGACCACCATTCTGGGCTCTTTTTAAAACAATTTATTGAGTTTATAACTCAAGAGGACATACTGCTTAGGGGTACTATAGGAAAAAGCTTCTTTTATTAAACTCTCAACGTTAGCCTAATAAAATGTACTACTGATACAAAAAGATAAACGGAGAGAAGAGATTAGCATGGACTCCTAAGAATATAGATTTGCATCTGTAATAGGTCTAACTAACATTAAAGAACAGAACATATTACTAAAACTATAAAGAACAGGTAATCCCTTAAATTATTAGCTCTGCTTTTTGTTAGTAATGCTTTTTTCTTTTTCACTTTCCATTCCCTTTATGAATTTCTTTTATTCTTCTTTTTAAAACTAGGAAAGAGTCTAAAGCAGGGGTGCTCAATAGGTGGATCGTGATCTACCGGTAGATCGCGAGGCAAAATGAGTAGATCGCAGAGTGCCGACCCCCCCTTCAGGTGCCTCTGGGAGGAAACGCCGGGAGTAAGGCCCATTGTACTCAATGGGGCTTACTTCCAGGTAAGTGTGGCTAGGATTGCAGCCTCACAGCCTAATCCTAGGCATGTCTACTCAGGAGTAAGTCCTGTTATACTCAGTGGGGCTCAAGGTACACCAACATACATTGTACACATAAATGTTATATGTTATGATGGCACGAACATTGTAAAAAAAACTCTGGTAGATCTCCGGGCCTTGCTGGGTTTCAAAGTAGCTCTCGAGCCAAAAAAGTGTGAGCACCCCTGGTCTAAAGAGGCTTTTAAAAGACAAAAGGATAGAAAATAAGATCATTGTTAATCAGAAACTAAGGGCCAAATCCTATCCAACTTTCCTGTGCCGGTGCAGTGGTGCACATGGTGCATGCACTGCATCCTGTGGGAGGGGGGCAGCCATAGAGACCTCCTCCAGGTAAGGGAATGTTTGTTCCCTTTCCTCAGGGCTGCACTGCAGCTGCACTAGCACTGAAAAGTTGGATAGGATTGGGCCCCAACAACCTAATCCTGAGCTGTTGGAGCACGGAGCTGCAATGGCACCAAAAATGGCGGCCGCCACATCCTGCACACTCCAGGCAGCTGCCAGCGGCTCCTCAGGAGAAGGGGACTTTTGTCCCCTTCCCCAGGGTAAAGAGAGTAGCCCCACAATGGGGCTACTCAATTCACCACCAATCAAAAGGTTGGCAGAGCATCAAGAGCCTCCGTGTCGGGTCGTGAAACTGAGGCTCTGGATCCAGAAGCTCCACCAGCTGCACCTCCCTCCCACCCCCGGCATGCCTCCTCCCCACCCTCTCCCTCCCCTCCACCCCCCTCCCCAGAGCGTCACCTCCCCACCTTCCCCACACCCACTTACCTCTCCGCTGCTTGGCAGTCCGTGCGACTGCCGAGCAGTGGAGCTCCGGAGGCCACCTGGCACTAGCCCAGCGGTGAGCCGGCATGCACTGTTCAGGATTGGGCAGAAAGTCCTCAGTCCTATCCAACTTTCCAGCACTGATGTGCCAGTGGGGTATGCGCTGCATCCTGTGGTAGTGAGGCAGTCACAGAGGCCTCCTCAAGGTAAGGGAGCATTTGTTCCCTTACCTCAGGGCTGCATAAACACTGGAAAGTTGGACAAGATTGGGCCCAAAGTTCAGAAAAGGAAAAAGGCTTCATTTACAAGATAACAGCTGCAAATCAAAAATTCTGCCCTATGGTTTGTTTATGTACGTAGCAAGTTCTGGATGCTAGCACTTTAATTCTAGTAATATGCAAAACAAAGAATTTTTATTTCTATCCCCCATTGCATGTGATTATCTGAGACTACTAGACTAATTATTGTATATTTTAATTGTCTGTTCTTCCTATGCTACAGGAGTAATGTGTTGCACCTGAATTTCAAGACTCCATAGAATTCATTTCTATACAGTGAAAAGAATTCCCCAGAGTTTATTGTTTTTTTGTTTAAATTATTTTTCTTGTAAAAAATCTCTACCAGCATTTTGTGTTTTCCTAGTTACTTCAGCAGAGATCTTAAGCATGACTCATTCAGAGTAGGGTAAACAACTAGGAGAAAATGGAACACTAATTAATAAAACATACCAACTAACACTGCTGGAATTAATGGCCTGTCATTTTTCTATGCTATGGAATTGCATAGAAACCCTCCAGATTATCATGCATGTTTAGAAGTTCTTAAACTTGTGTTTAGGGATCCTTTATCCAAGCACATTTTCAGTTGAACCCATTGAAATTCCTGTTTGCTTGTGTAATGAGTATTTAACCGTCAAAATTAAAACAGATAAAAATTATTGTTCATGTATGAGAGTTGTAAATGGGAAGCATTTTTCAAATCGTTCTTTTGCATGCGCTTTTGAAAAAAATAAATAGAGCTGATACTCTCAAGTATCACAATAACTAGGTCAGTTTGTACTGCTAACTAAATATGCTAAATATGGCTTTAGTGATCTCATATTTTTTGCAAAAGCCAAAATGGATGCACTTCAATGTAGGAAAACATGAAAACCACATGAAGTGCTTTACATGTGATCATGATTTGGACCATCTATACCCGTGTTTCCCAAATTGTGGGTTAGGACCCAATTTCAGGTGGGCCCTAATGTTTCTCAAACTGTGGGTTAGGACCCACTAGATGGGTCACAAGTCAATTTCAGGTGGGTCCCCATTCATTTCAATATTTTATTTTTAATATATTAGATTTGATGATACCATGGTATGTGACTGCATTTGGGGAAATGTTACTGACCTATACTTTTAACAAGTGACTATGTATGTTCTTTTAACAATGATAATCAATGGGACTTACTCCTGGATAAGTGTGGGTAGCATTTCCCTGAAACATTTGGTGGACCACTGTGAGATACAGGAAGCTGGACTAGATGGGCCTTTGACCTAATCGAGCAAGGCTCTTCTTATGCTCTTATGTAGGATTGTAGCCTAGGATTGTTAAAAAATTTTCTGCTTGATGATGTCACTTCTGGTCATGACATCACTTCTGGTGGGTCCTGACAGATTCTCATTCTAAAGAGTGGGTTCCAGTGCTAAATGTGTGAGAACCACTGATCTATATTAACTTCCTAATAAGAAAGAACTACTGGGGGGGGGGCATAGAACATTGCCGGAGATAACACAGGCCAACACACATTTTGCTTCCTTAAAATTTACACCAATTTACACTCATGAGGAAGCTGCTTGAACCATTCACTAATGAGGCTATACTATATCTCCAAAACTAGACGTGATAGGTCAAAACGGATGCCATTTTGGAATCGGCACCCCAAATTCATATCAAACCACCATAAAGTTTGGGAAAAACTTTTCCAACCCTCAATTTTGTAGGCCTGTGTATCTCTTCTAAATTCTTGGAAGCTTCCGTTGTTAGAAGTTATTACTTCTCCCTATTGCCTTGTTTCTCCCCATCTTGTTCATAAGTTTTTTTTAATTGATTCAGTTTTAATTAAAAATAATTTATTTGATTTATGTAAATCCCTGTTTCCTAAACTGTGTCACCTTCCCTGCAGTTCTTTCTCTCTCCTTAACTCCAAGGCTTCAGAAAGGGAATATACAACAACAACAACAACAACAACAACAATAATAAATAACTCAGTATTTATATACCGCCTTTCTGGTCATCAGATTACTCCTCTGACTTTATTCAAGGCGGTTTACATAGGCAGGCATTTCTAAATCCCTCAAGGGGATTTTTACAATCAGAGGTTCTCTCTTTCAAGAACCAACAACATTTCAGAATGGATCTTCCTGATTTGGTCTCACTTCTGGCCTCCAGTTCTCCCATGCAGGCTGACAAGCAGCTCCATCTCTCACATGGAGGGCAGCCAAGACACTTCTTGCTCACACCAAGAGCAGGTGGAATCACTCAGCTGGGCTTGTCAGCTGCTTCAAGGTCTCGCCATTCTCAGCCGTTCAGGGAGCTGCCGGTGTCCTCGAACTGGTGACCTTCTGATGTTATCTAACGGAGACTCTACCCTCTAGACCAAATCTCCTGCCCAATATATGATTGGGTGTGAAGCCCACTGCTCCAAGTTGATCCTATCAAGTTCAAAAGAAGCAACATCCCACCCAATTCCTGACTTCCAGGAGACTTTCGTCCTGCTAAATTCCCGTGGGATGCAGAAGCTGTGCTCGTACCACTGCATCTGCATGGGGGAATTTACACTGGGTTGGGGTAAAGATTTCCTTTATTGTGATTAGCTGATGAATAGAATTTTCATTTGTAGTACACTAAATTGGGAGAAATAAAGATACAAGAAAATACGTGTCTCTGCCACCTTATCACAACTTGAATCAAGTCAAAAACCAAACAAGAGCATTTTAGGAAATGAAGCAAATGCCAAAGGCTGAAATGAATCCCAGCATTTCAAAATCAATCACATTTAGCAGCAACACTTTACAGCTACTAACTAATCTTGGTTTCGAAGGAAACCAAAACATTGCTAACAAAATAAAGAATATTGTCTCATCCCAATTTGAAAATAAGGTCAATTCAAAGGAGCCAAACGTATGTCTAGTTAAAACAGAGCAAATAGTTTTGCCATAACTGGCAGGCAATGCCAGCACTTTTAAGCCTTGTTTCCAGTGGTTTGAGCTCCATTCCTGGCTAAATCTAATCCTGGGGTCTGATCCTACCCTATGCTAATTATAACTTTCAGAGATTGCAATCCTAACCACACTTTCCTGAGAGTAAGCCCCATTTAACAAAATAGGACTTACTTCTGAGTAGACCTGGTTAGGATTGTACCCACAATCTCTGAACCTTAAAAAGGAAAGCTGAGCATGGGTGAAATCTATGAAGCAATCAAACGTGGAAAATTATATTTTCCTGCACTTACTGTTCTTTTAGCACAAAATATAACTGTGCAGCATATATCAAAGAAATGGTGTGGTATCAGTGTGATGTATTGACCAGAGCAGCGATTTTCAATCTTTTTTCATCTCCTGGCACACTGTCAAGGTGCTAAAATTGTCAAGGCACACCACCAGTTTTATGACAATTGAAAAGGCACACCCAGTGACAACAGGAACTCACATTCCTCAGTGGCCCTACAAACAAATGACATTCCCCCAAACTCTCACAGCACCCACGGCACACCAGTGTGCTACTGCACAGTGGTTGAAAATGGCTGATCTAGAGTGTTGGACTTAAATCAGGGAGAGTTGGGCTACAAAGCTCACTGGATGACCTTGAGCCAGTTACTCTCAGCCTAACCTACTGCACAAGGCTGTTGTGAAGATTAGAGGAGGCAAGAGACCATGTATGCCGCCCTGAACCCCTTGGAGAAGGGCTGGTATTAGGTTACATATAGCGTTGTGTGTGCTCATTTAGCTTAAATTCTCAAAACTGGCTTTTGTCATAATAGTGTGACTCACAGACCATTCCTATCCTCACCAATCCATAGCATGCAGCCATGTCAGTGGAGGCTGCACTGCATAGTATGGGGGACCAGAAGGCAAAACAGAGATAAGTCAGAACAACCCTTTTTACTTACCTCCATGTAGGCCTTCTGGCCACCTGTGGGTCTCCCTAGACCAGGGCTGTCCAAACTTTTTGGCAGGAGGGCCACATTATCTCTCTGACACTGTGTCAGAGAGCAAAGATGTGAAACAGCAAGCAACGGAGGGAGCCCTCGTCCCACAGCTCATGCGAGAGGTCAAACAGTTGGCCGTCATGCTGAGAGCAGTTGCATCAGGCCAGTGTAGGCTCCAGCAAGTTTCCCGAGGGTCAGAGGCTCATTGGAGACTGGGGGCTCACTGAGGGTCAGATTGGGAGTCTTCGAGGGCCACAAATAGCCCCCGGGCCAGGGTTTGGGCACCCCTTCTCCAGAGCATCAAAAAGGCTAAGGCTAGCCCTTTTAGAAGAGCCAGTATCCTAAGAAATCTAACTCTGGAACTCATGAAATCAGCAATGATGTTTGATGATGAGCTCTACCAGTGTTTCAGAACTTGGGAGCAACATCTATTCTAAACCACTAGGATGAAATTATGCAAAATATCAGAATATGTTTTAGAAAAATACAAAAAGAATGGGAACTATTTATTCTGCGGAGGGGAAAGGTTTTACAAGCAGGCACAAGTGGAGCTGTTAATTCAAGTACTGATGCACTGACCTGAAAATGCCTCCTTGTTTTATCAAAAGGAAACCCAAAGGATACATATGAATGTTTAATGCTTGCCATTGCCCTTTCTAGTAGAGTTCTGTAGAATGTTCTAGTTAGTATTTATACTACTACAGTTGCTCCTAAAGGCCCATAGTAGAGATCAATATACTATGATTATAATGTTAAAAAACAAGTTGAAAACACATTCATATTCAAGCTATAATTAGCAATGCAGGTTTCTTCCAGTGTTACCATAGACTATTTCTTACCAGACATGATTTTGCAAATTTCGCTCAGTCAGTGGTAATGTACCTCACTACAGCAGCATCACTTTTTTTTTTTCTCCTCCAGGAGACATCACTATTAAAAATTTCATAGAAGCCAGAGGTGTAAAACATGGTTCTACTGTGGAGGTCTCCCTCACGGTCCTGAAAACAAGGTGTAATGTCTTTCAGTCAATGCCGGACTATTAAAATTGCATACAGCTGTACAAAGAGATGTTATGTGGGCTGCCAACTGAACCTTGGGTGCTCCTTTTTTTCCTTCAAAGCTCAGATGTAAATACTTTCCCTTGGAATTTAAAACTCTGTGGTAAGGTATCCTATTTAAGAATATGCTGGATAACTTTTTCCCCCACACCCCTAAAAATCTGAATTCCTTTTTTTCCTTCAAATTTTCCTTGCAAGAATTTGCATCTATGCTCTCATTTGAATTTCTTTCGGTATTCCCACCTGGGAGTGCTATGCTTAAAGAGTTCGGGGGGGACGGGGACGGGGACACACGATAACCAAGATGACTTAGCAATGAAGTAGTATCAGGCTGCAATCCTAACCACACTTTCCTGAGAGTAAGCCCCATTGAACAAAATAGTACTTACTTCTGAGTAGACCTGGTTAGGATTATGCCCTTAGGTTTAGAAATGTCCTAACTTTAATATTAGCATTATTGACTTAAGACTGATCTAGTAATCCACAGCATCCAGGGCTGGTCCATCCATAAGGTTTATTGGATGCTTACTCAGGAAGCAGATTGGTGGGTGATGCTGACCTCTGTCCACCAACTTACTTCCAATTCCCCTCCTCCTCCACTTACAGGATTAGAGGAAGGGGTATATAATAGAAGGGAGGAGGAGAGGAAAATGCTGACTCTGAGAGAAGGTCTAGCCCACCACTCTCCTCCATACTCTCACTCCTTTCCCTTCTTCCTTTTCTTTTTCAGGGAACAGAAGGAGCAGAGGCAATTGTAAAATCAGATAAGCATGGAAATATTTGCATGTTGTCTGAGGTGATGGGAGGTCTAGACCAGTCCTGATAGCAACCCTCTTTAGGTGTACCACGCAGGCTGCTCAAGGTGTTGGGAGATTTTTCTAATGCCAAGATTCTCTCACTGTCAGCCAGGGACGGTGAAAACCATGAGAACTACAACTCCCATGGTTCCCAGTTTTCTCAAACACACCTCTGCATGCACATAATATCCAAAATCTCAGGCAGTGAAGTCTGCATTCTTCACATCATGACTGGGGCTCTCTTAGCCAACTCCTATTTAAGAATGCCAAAGGGCAGCAATGGGAAGAGAACCACGAAATGAGCTGGGATCAGTGGCATAAAGGTCACAGCAAGGTCTGAGCACAGCAGAGTCATAATTTTTACCAGTAATGTTGATATGGTGAACTTGTACTACCATAGGTAGAAACTGAGTGGTGTGGTGGCAGGTACAGACTAGCTCACCAAGATGGTAGACGGTGAGCTTCTAGTCCTCCCTAAATTGAGACAAATTAAGACAGGTCACCTTTTGAAACTGTGAAAGAATCAGCTTGATGGCTAAATCCCATGGGGCTTTTATGACAGCATACCTCCCAATGCACTGTCGTAAAAGTCCCAGTGATAGCCTGCTGCCACCAGGCCCTGCTGTCATGGAACCCGGGCTGTGCCAACTCCAATAAGCCAGTGGCAGGGCAAGTCATAAGTGGGAAGGGAAGGGCAGGGCAGGGGGAGGGAAGGATTGGATCTCGGCAGCAACAACTCATGTGAGGATCCTATCCCCTCTTTTCCAGTCTGTCCTGACCCTTTCCTCTCCTTGGACAACACCAGCTCCATAGCCAGCATGGGTCTAGGGCAGGGGTGCCCAAACCCTGGCCCGGGGGCCACTTGTGGCCCTTGAGGACTCCCAATCCAACCCTCAGTGAGCCCCCAGTCTCCAATGAGCCTCTGGCCCTCCGGAGACTTGCTGGAGCCTACGCTGGCCTGATGCAACTGCTCTCAGCGTGACGGCCAACTGTTTGACCTCTTGCATGAGTTGTGGGATGAGGGCTCCCTCCACTGCCTGCTGTTTCACGCCTGTGATGCAGCAGCGGCAGCAAAGGAAAGGCTGGCCTTGCTTTGTGAAAGGCCTTTTATAGACCTTGAGCTATTGCAAGACCTTCATTCATTCATACAAGTTCCATCTCTAATATATTCATTTATGTAAATTTATTCAAATTTGAAATGTAAATTAATTCTTTTTTTTCCCCGGCCCCCAACACAGTGTCAGAGAGATGATGTGGCCCTCCTGCCAAAAAGTTTGGACAGCCCTGCTCTGGAGGTATGCAACCAATGCTGCATTCAACCTTACCTCTGGCACAAATCTGATCCTTCAGCTGTTTTGCAGCAGCCCCTATGGTGGTACTGTATGCACATTGCACATATATATTCCAGAGCAGTCACTTTTAGATGGTGCCATCTTGGAGGTGCCATCTCTTCCCACCACCATCACTCCAGTTAAGAGGGTGGATCTGCATCATTGTAAATTTGTCACTTAACCTATGGTGGAGGCAACAGCAGCAGTGGCAGGAATACACTTCCAAGATAGCACTCTCCCTGAACAACTGATTATTAGTATGCACAGAGTATCATCTTGGAGATACAATCTCTCCTCTTCCTGCTACTCATACTGTACTTGTGGAAGACTGAAAGGATAGCCAATTAAGGTTGCTACCATTGATGCTAATGCTGTCCAAAATTTGTTTTTGCTTAAGCAATACCAGATTGCGGGTATTGCCACCCGATACCAACCAAAATGGAGTATGTACCAATTCATCCTGGTGTCAGCCTAGAATCCCATGACATATTGCATAGAAAAGCCTCTCCTTCTTCCATTCACTCAGACCCTGGAAATAGATTCCCATTGAACAGGAATGAAACAGTTGATGGTGTTAAGTTCTCCAGGAAAGGAAGACCTGGTTCCTCCTAACTAAAGCTCACATATAAGGACCTCCAGGAGAAGAGTGAGACAGTAGGCAAAGGATGAAGCAAAGCTTTCAGCTCTTCTCTCTGAGATTTATTTATTTATTATTTAGCGTATGGCATATAATACATGGACTTAGACTAGATCAAATGTCAGTGTCCAGTTCATGCAGCCATTCAAGGACAGAGTTACCTTCATAGAAAAAGTCAGACCATGGACCAGTATACGCCCTCAGTTTGCAGCCAAACTCTGAGATACAACATATTGTTCCTCTCCCCCCCCCCCCCACACACACACAAAAAAGGAAAACCGTTTTAGAACACCTACCCACACAGAAATGGTAAAGTCACTACCTGCAGGCCATATTTGCTAGAAAAAGGCAAAATATTATTTAGGCCTTAGGTTGCAATGCTGTACACATGTACCTGCTATTAAGCCCTATTGAGCACAGTGGGACTTACTTCTGACCCCATATAGGATTGCTCTATTAGTCAGCTTTATAGTAGACGCTATTGGAATTTTGTTCCTGTAATGTAACCATTATGGATGTATCCAATTAGTTGCTGAACTTTCACAAGAATAAGCACTTCGTGTTCAAACGATTCAACTTTCTCCAGCGTGCAGTAATCTGAGGCAAAGCACCTCTGCAATGTGAAAGTTCCTGGCCCTTAAAACGCTCAGACAGATGGTTGACATATGGACCCATATGTTTAAAATGTTTGATTTTTTCCCCTGTAACACAGAGCCTGTGGCTCATACTCCAGCAATATCAGTGCACAAGTGGGCTATGGAGCACTTTGATTGTTTGCAGCTGTAGAGGTATTTTGCCCAGTTCACTGCTAGAATAACAAGCACAAAAGGCCTATGGATTTTTATGAGAAATGCGAAGAGAGGGGCTTTGGATTGAAAACCTGAAGCAAAGGTAGCAGCGCCTTTTACAATCAAAGGCAAAGTCCGGAGCCGGAAAGAAAAAGCTGTCAGCTTTCCCCCCTCTCTTAGTACAACGGTTGTCTGTGTTGTTGTGTCAAGCTCCTAAGAAATAGTAGTAGTGATTATTACATAACCCAGCTGGGAAACTTTGTTCCCTCCTATCAAAACATTTCAATCAATGTTGTAAATCTCTCTCTCTCTCTCTCTCTCTCTCTCTCATACATAGCTTGCTAGAATTCATGCAATAAATATTATGAAGCAAAGCAGAGCCAGCATCTTCTACTAACCATGCCACTGCTTCAAATAACGCAGTGGGCAAAACACTCAAGCTGGTATTCCATGTATTTGAATTCCAATTCTGAACTGCATTTTCACTAGATGAGGCTGCAATCCTCTTCGCACTTACCTGGGAGTAAGTCCTATTGTCTATAATGGAATTTGCTTCTGAGTAGACAGGCGTAGGACTGAGCTCTGAGAAACATATTTCAGAGCCAATGTATGCAGGAAGGAGCTTGGATTGGTGTATGCCTAGACTGAGCTTCTGGGTTACTGAGCCAGGAAAGAAGTCCCAGTAGGGTACAGCAACCACCATTGCAGTACAACACCATTGACTGTGGTGGTCTTTCAATACTAGGGGAAACAGTTGAAGCTGCCCCATTAACAGCCAATATCATCAGATGCACCATCCAAACTTGTTTGGTGGCTTAGAAATAGATGTAGATAGGGTATGATTGGAATGGACAGGACTAATGCTGAAATTGCTATGCAGCACCTAAAGAAGCTTTATCTGGCAACAGTCTGGTTTGAGGAGAACCAAAGCCGGAGAACCAAAGCCGGTTTTCTCAGTAGTTTTAAAGGAACTAATGAAACAATGTCAAAATGCAAAGTTAATGGTGACAAAGCAGCAAACCCCTATATACTTTACCAGCACAGGGCATGCAGCACCCCTAATGGAGCATGTGCTGCATGCTACGGTGGCTGTAAACCAGACAGCTCAGGAGAGGTAAAAAAACTTTGTAGACTTATTTCTCTGTAGGTTGCTTGGCCTCCAATGAGTTTCCTCAGACCTACACCAGCTTTTTGCGGACATATGTCTGAGCAGACTCTAGGAGGCGGAAAGGAGGGGATAGGATCTTGTTATGCACTGTTGCTACCAAGATCCTGCCCCTCTCACTCCCTAAGTTGCCCCTGATTGACCTGTTACCCACCCAATTATTCTCCATACCACCCCCTCTGCCACCTTATCTGCTCCAATGAGGCATCTGAGAACTGCTGGCACTTGCAAAGAGCCTTCAGCTTTTGTGCTGGTGGCTCTGTAGCACACTGTGGTGACACTGTGTTTGCAGGACCACACTGCGACTTACGGTAGGAGATCACAAGATCCACTCCCATAAGAGCCCAACTGGATTGGCAGACCTACGGATCTATGATAAGTGCTTGTTGTATGCCCTGTGTTTACAAGCATGTCAGTAAGGAGATAATGAAACATTGCTTGTTCAAATGATCTTGGGAATCTGATGCTTACGACTGAACTGAAATGCTTTTCACAAACTTTTCCTCCCTCTATGAAAATCAGCTTTCATGGGCGAGTGCTACAGAGACAAGATGTGCCCCTGAGTCTGTGATTCCCCAACATACATTCAGATGGTCAGTCTCTATTCCTGTCACTTGTGCGGTGGTGGCAGCAGCAGCGGAGCCCTGTCGATGAGCCTCTTTGCAGCCCTGATCAGCTGCAGTAGAGCTTGCTGTTTTATTCACAATCAGACTTCTTTCTAATAACAGTGATATTATCCTATAGCCAAATGTGATTGGCTGTATGACGTTGTTGTACACAAGGACAAAGGACCACTTTCAGAGCTGCAAACAACATCAAAGTAGAACAAATAAGACAAGCTTTGGGGAAAATGCTAGACATCCTTTTTCCTGCCAAAACTGTTCAGTCCCAAACATCCAGCTCAGTCCTATTTAAACTTCTAAAATTGATTTCTTCTAAAATAGGATTAGGTTGAACCAAATATTTTCAGAAGACTTTCCTGTCCAACAAATATTGCCTTTTAGGATAGATTAGATCTGGGTACAAAGTCGTCTCTGGTTATTGAAGCTTCACAGGAGAAGTTCTCCTGGGCATTTTACCAAATGAAATGGCCAAATGAACCAAAGGAAATGGCTGAAAACTCCAATGAAACATCGAAAAGACCCGATGAAGCATACAAATTTGGACTATCTAATATAATCAGGTGGGGAGTTCATATGATGTCATGTTACACTTCACTAGGAAATGAATCAAGGTAATTGACACAAAATGAATGAAGGAGAACTTAAGGGAGAGAGATACAATTGGGAAGATTTGTCAAACGATTTAATAATGTGGCTGTCAATTGCAAATTAAAAAAGCAGAATAACTAAATAGCCTGTGGGACTACCATAAAATTTGGATAATTAGAAGTATGGATGAATGGGAGTTATGTTTACATAAAGAGCATGCAGTGAATTTGGAGACTTGGAATCTTAGTCCCATGATGGAAGCCTTCCAAGGGTTGCTCTGTGGCTGTATATTAGTAGAGTGCTAAGATGTGTAGCTGATACATCCTCAATGTATTTTCCATTGTGTACATCAGTGATCTTTCCCATCCCTATAAACAATGCTAGTGGGCAAATAGTTGCCTATGTCAGCATAAATCCTTATATATCATATACAACAGTCCAGTGCTGTGAGCAAGAGCTAAGTGAAATAGCAAAGTAAATTATCTATAACCACTAATATCACAACTAATATGCAAATATGCAGTTAGTGTGCAAAATAACAATTAGTAAAAATTCCATAGTCATAAGAATGTTATGTGCATTTGTTGATATACGTAAAGCCACTTTTTCAGAAAGAGAAAAATATTTGTGGAAGTAATTAGTACCCTCATAGAAAAGTTTCATAATGAGAGAATGATAGAGAAAATCCATAATCCATTGTTTTGGTCCTCTAATAAATGATCACATATTGTATCCCTCACTTATATGTCATAATAGTATATGTTCTCCATATGAACTACTGTATGATGATTTACATGCCTCCATACACTGGATGCTGGAGAAAAGGTGCAATCAAATTTGGGCCCTGCATGTAGACTTGTAGTCCACAATATAACATGACATCAGAGGGAAAAGGAGACAAAGGACAGTGAATCCTGGATGAATACAGGTGTGCCCCAGTATCTGCCGGGGTTACGTTCCGGAACCATAGCGGGCTTCACTGGCTCTTCTAATGCCTTTTAAAGGCATAAAAAATTCACTTCTGGTTTTATGAAGAAACTGCAAGTGATTTTTTTTTGCCTACATGCCCCATCTGAGGCCCTCAGAGGCCATCAGCAGATGTGTGCAACCTTTGTGGGGCTCAGACAAGCCTCTGGAGGTGCAAGGGGGTCCTACATCTGCAGTTAAGTGAAACTGCAGATATGGGGTCGGCATATATAGGGGCCCCTATACCTGTATTAGCAAAGAAAATGCAAGTAGTTAATTCATTCAGTTTATGCTTCCTTGGGATGGGGGAAAGTGAAATGATTCAGTGACAGAGGTGGGGGGGATGGAACATGGTGGCAATGAGGGTGGGATGGATGGATCAGGGCAAGAGTGGGTGCAGTGACAGTGGTGGCTAGTGAATCCTTCTGGGACCCAATCCTACAGCGCAGGTCCATGTGGATCTTCATCAGCTATTTAGCTAGCACAGGTCTGAGTTAACCCTTCCCCCACCCAGGTAAAGAACAGTCGTTTCCTTATCCAAAGGAAATCTTTGTAGCTGCTTCTCCTGCAGGATGCAGTAGTAGCCATTTTGGACCTCTGCATCGGTGGAGGGGGAAGGGATAGGATTGAGTACTTAATTATTCATATTGGCACAAGTATTTGTAAGCAGGAGCCTAAGGCCCAAATTCTAACCAACTTTCCCGAGCTGTCACAGCTGTGCCAATGGGGCATGTGCTGCATTCTGCAGTTGGGTAGCAATCATGGAGGCCTCTTCAAGGTAAGGGAATGCTTGTTCCCTTACCTTGGAGCTGCATTGTCCTTGCCTCGGTGCTGCAAAGTTGTTTAGGATTGTGCCCTAAATCATCAGGCAGTTTTGCAGTTCCTAAGCATTTAACAACCCTAACTGTTAGCATGACAGAGTGGGTTAACAGGGACTTGGGGGTATTAATGTATCCATATTAAGTGATATTGAGTGTATGTGGCAGAAAGATTCCAGAATGCTATGAGTTGTTACTTTCATAATGTGGATCAGTAAAGATGGTTTAGAGAGGCAAAATATTGCATCTTATCCTGCTCGTAGTTGACTGATTCTATGTTTCATTTTTGACATTGTTATGGAGCCCATAGACAAAGCGCTGTCCTAGCTCCACTAATATTTTAATTGATTCCTCGTTCTCCAAGATGTGTTGTAATCACTAATCTTCCTAATGTATTAGCCCCACTAAGCCTTATTCGTCCTCATTTATTCATAAAGAGAGGATGAAATCAGCCATCATTCCCCCCAAGTACAAGTCAGAACTCTACACTGGGATGTCGCGTAGGAGTTGCATGTGCTGCTCTGATGTCAAAGGCTGGCCCAAGAGAACACTTTTCTCTTAGGCCAAAACCATAATACTGTTAATTAATTAGAATCCCAAGGCTGGAATGTTTTTATGATGAAATGTGTGAAGGCTGTGGAGAGATATAGAAGTCTGATTCATCTGACTTTCTTTTAATGCATTGTGTATTTTTGGCTTTCCAAAAACCAGGACTGAGCAGATCACTTCTGTTCCACTTCAGTGTTGTTGTATTGTTATTCAGTGGGCTGGCTCTGCCCATTCTGATTGGAACTGTCCACACCTGACTTCTGATTTAATTGGGAGAACTTTTGAAATTAACTATGGAACTTGCAAATGGGGTGCTTTGCTTGCAGTATTCCATTTGCTTCTTTTTCCCCAAACAGGTTATCAGTGTACATGAGCACAAATGTCCATTGATTAAAATAGCAAAAGAAAAGGAATCTTGATGCAATGACAGTAGCATGCCAGGCCAAATGTTCCCATTAATGTTTTCCCCTGCTGTGTGGAGAAATTAATGATCAGTATATAACCACTGTACACTTAATATGGGCAATGGTGAGTCTGACCACAAGGCAGTAAGTGAAGAATTACTCATGCATCACAACTATGTAGGTTAGGTGGCATGTTTACATGTTCATCAGGCATGACAACAAATTGTGTAATTAGTATGCAGCCAACTTACTTTAATGAACATTAACCGAACTTCATGAATAGCCCCTGCTCAGTTGTTAGATGGCCTAGAGCAGGGGTGTCAACCCTGTTTTATACAGTAGGCCAAATAACATTCATGCACCTGCTGATGACTGTCAAAATCACATTGAATCTATGAAATGTGTATTTCCAAAACTAGAGTTGACAGGGCAAAACCAACTCCATTTTTTGAATCGGTGCCCCAAATATATCCAAAAATAGGTGTAACTTCACCAGAACAAAAAAAAAAATTGTTGGGCTGTGTTGTAGTTGTGTGGCCTTGTGGCTGTGCAGCTTACAGAGAACAGAGGCCAGGACTCATTTTTGCTCTGTGATTTAATTTGAGGAATGTGGGCATGTCCACCTGGTTTGCTGCAGTTTTTAGTTGGCTTTGTTTCTCCCTTTACAGATTACTGATGTTCTCATGCATATATGTGCATTGATTAAATCACCATATTTAAAAGGACCTTGATATGATGGCTTGATCATATCAGGTGTTCTTTCTGAACTATAATTTAATCAACATAGATGTGCACACGTGTCCCAAAATGAATCCTAATGCAATAATGCCTATGACTGTTTCTCAAGCCTTCAATAGTATCTCTCCTGCTCAAGAATGGTGTCAGCCATGTCAGGCACAGACTGAGGGCTCATCTCCATCATAAGACCCACACAACGGGGTTGACCCCTGAACCTCTAGGACTGGAGACAGCAGTTGTGCTCAATGCAGCATCAGGTGGGAATGTCATTGGGGCTCATTGCAAGGCTTTCACCCTTCCAGCCCATACTGGCAAAGCGGTTCCAGAGAAGATGGTGGAAAGATGAGCAGACTCACAGGGAGAAGGATGGAACCTTGCTATAAAAAAATTAGGCAAGGCAAAACTTAATTAACACTCTGTTTCCTGCAGGGCCAGCCCAGAAATACCCGACACTTGCCATATGCTGCCGCCCTCCCATTTTGCAATGCAACAGCCTCTGCTTCTTCCTGAATTGGAAAAGGAAGTGTGGGACAAAAAGGAAGCATAGTAGAGAGGAGACTGTTAAGCTACAGCAGCCTTTCCCAAACTGTGGGTAATAACCTACTGGTGGATTGCAAGCCATGCCAGGTGGGTGGCGGGCTGGGGCGCAGAGGATGAGGTGGGTTGCAGCACTATAAGATTGGAAACCACTGGGCTAGAGTCTCTCAAATATGCTCTAGCCCAGTGGTTCTCAAACTGTTAACACCGGGACCTACTTTTTAGAATGACAAGCTGTCCTGGACCAACCATAAGTGATGTTGTTAACCTGGAAGTGATGTCATGGCCAGAAGCGTCATCATCAAGCAGGAAGTGCTTTCCTGAGAATGCAGTAAGCACTGAAATTGCCCATGGCAAGCAATGAAATTGTGCTGTTTTCCCTAGATAGGCAGGCAATTAATAATTAAATAAATTTAAAATGAATAATTAGAAATATTTAAAGTAAAGTAAGACAAATAATTAAATAAGAGGAGATGAGATGGGGAAGCCAGCCCTGTTCCACTCTCTGTAGCCTGCCTGCAAAAATCTCAACCACCCCCCCCCCCAAAAAAATAGCGCTACCCAGTGCCCAGTTCAACTTAAGATCTTATATTTAAGCCAGTTCAGTGTGAATTGGGACAAAATCAATTATAAATCCAGCATGTTTTTGTTTGGACTGGACTGAGATTGAAAGCTTTCCTCTAAACAGTATTAAAAACCTATCAGCATTAGAAAGTTTGGCCCATCACTCTGTTTTCCTCCATATTTTCACTTTTTCTCAGTCTCCCTCTCCCTTTTCCAATGCAGATGGTGAGAGGAAGTGAAAGAGGAGGCAAGTGAGCAGAAGAAGGTGAATGCTCCCCCCCCCCAACAATCTGCTGACTTGAGTTTATTGACTCAGTTCGCCTCATGAATGGACTAGTCCTGGCTTCCTGCCTAACAGAGAAACTGGACTGTGTAAGAAGAGAGAGGAACATATTTAACATGTGCACTTGCCAGCAATTACTTGAATATGATTTGGTCTGTAGTTCTAGTGGACTGTTTTGAATCAAGTAGATCTTAGGCCTGATCTAAACATGTAGCAGAATGAAGTGCTCAAATACAGAAGTGGAAGAATGCCCATGGCATCACTTCAGCTCATGGTATGGATGAAGCCAGGCATAACATTTGCTTTTCAAGGGTGGCGGAGTGGTTCAAACGCGCATTCCCTGAAAAATGAATGCTTGAAAATCCAGTGAATGGTTTTTCCCACCTCTTATAGAATCCTAGAAGTGGAAGGTACCTACAAAGACATCTAGTCCAGCACCCTGCCTGTATCAGGAAATCCTCCTAGAGATTCTCTAGCAGATGCCCGTTGAGCCTCTGCTTGATTTCCCGTGAAGAAGAGTCCACCACCTCCCTTGGCAATCTGTTCCACTGCCAAACCACCCTTACCATCAGTACTTTCTTCCTGATGTCCAACGAGAATCTCTTCTCTTGCACTTTGAACCCATTTTATCTATTTCTGATCTAAGGCAGTTGAGAACAAATGTGTCCCTTCTTCTGTATGTCAGCCCCTCAAGTATTTGAAGAGTGCTATCATATCTCCTCTCAGCCTTCTCTTCTCCAGGGTAAACATACCAAGTCCCCTCAACATTTCCTTATAGGACTTCCGCCAAACTTACAGCCCAATTCTATCCTGAGCTGGCACAGCCTCCATTGCATGCTGTGGGCTGGCCAGGGAACTACTGGCACTTCTGCGTTGTGCCATGGTCTCCAATGGACCTACTCTGATATACAACAGCTGTTTGACTGACATAAACCTAAGTGTCCAAGGGAGCATATCATCCCCAGCCCACCATTGACACACTCCTGGCCGCCCCTGATTCCCACCCAGGGGTGGCCAGGAAGATTTTGGAGTCCTCCTCCAAAAGTCCCCTGCAAACTTACCACCTCCAGCAGGGACTCAGCTCTCTGTTGATGAACCTATTTTATTAAGGTTATGCCCAAATGGGAGATGTGGTTTGTGAACTTTTCCCCCATGAAATGTGTCCCCACTTTATTATTATTTTTCACAGGGCACCAAAAAGGGGCAGAAATTAACACATTCAGTGTGCCTCCTGGAACATATTCAGCCCTATGCACAGCATCCCAATGTGATAGAGGCCTGATGCCAGAATACTGGGCATTCACGTGGTAACACAATAGGGTGAGCTCTGATTATATGATGATATCGTTGTTACTTGGAAGCAGGAGAATGATTTGCAGACAAGCCATGGGCTGAAACATAAGCCAATCCAAACTGCAATCATCATGAATCAACACAATAAACTACATTTGGGGGAAGGGCTTTTTTTTTTGGGGGGGGGGGGAATTATGGACTTGCCAAAAGTCTCCTGTTTTACAAAAATAGTTTGTCTCCAAACATCTAACTCAGCTCAACTAATTCAAGTTTTTCTGTAATGGTCAGGAGCATCACCAGATAGTTAGACTATTGGATAATCCTTGTCATCTGCACCTTGTATTTGTCTGGTGGGCTCCCAGATTTGATCTTACACATTTCATGAAATAGGAAGATGATTGAGAATAGCCTGAGAAAACTGGGCAATCCTGTCTTTTACAGGAACTTTTGCCGGTCGTTTAGTTAATGAAATGTTTCTGGTTAACTAAACAACTTTGTAATAAATTAGGCCTTCTGCTATTTTTTGTGCTGTTGCCTTTAAATATTTCCTCCCACGTGGGCACATCTAAGACTATACTTGGTAAAGATCTTGTAACAAAATACTATGTTTTGTTTTTTAAAAAAGGAAAGAAATGTGACATCAAATTTGATTTATCCCGAACTCTGGTGAAAATCCCTGGTTTTTAACAAAAATTAAGAGCATATGTTTCAGAATTCAGCCGTAATGTGCAA
Source organism: Tiliqua scincoides (assembly GCF_035046505.1). Lineage (NCBI taxonomy): Eukaryota > Metazoa > Chordata > Lepidosauria > Squamata > Scincidae > Tiliqua > Tiliqua scincoides. The sequence continues at coordinate 39,818,981 of NC_089822.1, forward strand.
TGTATTGCTTCAGTAAAGCCACTTATATCAGTATTGTTAATCTTAATGGGTTCAAGTGACCCATGTTCTAATAATCCAGACCATCAGTTGAGTACAAATTTCTTTTTCCAGTTAAAAATGTTTGACCACAAGAGGGAGTTCCTTGCCAACTGTTTATCTGTCATGGAAGTGAAGTGTACAGGACACACCGGATTCAAAAAGACGAGCTGTACCAAGTAAATATCTCTACCTTCATGTTTCCGAAACAAACTAAGATATCAGTCTTGCTGTACATACTTTTGTGTTTTGCATATATAAGTTAAGTTAGCTTGATCTGGTTGAGTTGTTTTGCTATTTATAATGTGCAGCTTAATGCTGTTCAGAAATAAAGACGACTAAGTGAATTCTTGTTTCAGAGGGGATAAAGCCACATACAAATCATTATATGTCATTTTTCATCACATCTTTATATATAAGGATGTAATGAAAAATGAAACACAAGTATATATGAATTTCTATACCAATAAATTGATGGTGTTCTATCACACTCTACTGTGATCATGAAACAGAATCCAGGAGAGGAGGCATCCCATAAAGAGGCAATACCATGTAAGTAAGATGAGGCCATTCCAGTGGTTGGGGTCACTAGCAGCAGGTTCTGCTTACACTCCAGTGGTGTTCCCACATTTAAAGAAGGTTGTCTGCCTTTTAGTCCTATAGGGAAACTAAAATGCAGTAGGAGACACTGTTAGGGAGAAAACAAAATTCCGCTTCTATCCCTTATATTGGGTGGTCTTACTGGCCTGGTCCTCATTGATCATTTTGCTACATTTGTGTATGATAGTGATACAGTGCTGATAACTGGGGGCAGGAGGGTCCCTACAATATACAAGCCCCCCTACATAATAATGGGCATTTTAATAGTTTATAATTTTTAAAAATCCATTTTTACCTGGTATCTTGGAAGCTGATTTACCTGATTCTTGGAGGCAATAGTAAATCTTTTTTTTTTTTTTTTAAATGTGTTGCCCTGTTATTCATTCTTTTCCCATTTTTTAAAATATGAAATTTCCTCTCTGTATCGCCAGCTAGACATTTACATTACTCTGAACAGATGTGTCATATTAAAATTGTATTGTAATGTGGCTTTAAAGCATTGCATTACCATGGTGATTTTATCTCACGTGTTATTCGTCTAATAATTGGACAGATTTTGTAACTTGTGGACAATTTTCAGTTACTATGATTTTTAAAATTACTTTTTATGCTCCTTATACTGTGATCCTAAGAGCATTTTCTTGCAAGTGTACAGGAGCATTTGCCTGAAATCTATATGACTTACTTCCAAGTAAATGTGTGCTGAATGGAGTTCCATTTCCTTTGTTTTCAAGACCGATTTTCTATTCATTTCATTCTTACATCCATCTTTCAAGTCTGCTGCACTTTTATCCGTATACCTGAAAAAAATTCAGATACGGTGCCAGAGATTTCCCCATGCTGTTTCAAACTATTTCTGACACATTATATCAGATGAAGTCATAATTTCAGAACATTTTTAACAAGATCTGACAAATAAAAGATCTACCATCTTTTGTTGGCTTGAAAAGATGCCAGCAATTTATACATATATATTTTCCAAATCCTCACAAGTATAACTGCATCAAAAATCAAAAGGCTGTTGTGTATCTATATCTGTGCATATAGTTAAACAAGACAGGATCCAGGAAAACCAATCAGCGAACTGGTTAAGCTGTAGTTTTTGCATTCCAGCTACACCCATTACATTAGGACCACCTAATATTGTATTCATTTCAATACAGTTTAACATAGGGGTGTCAAACATAAGGCCCATGGTCCTGATGTGGCCCTCGGGCTCTCCCAGCACCACCACCAGCTGCTCTCAACTGCTGAGCTGTGCTGAGGTGTCACTGCTGAAAAGGCTGCCTGCATGATAATTGGGATCTCAAGATTTGCATATTTTCTCTTCTGTCATTTGCAGCTAATGAGTTACTAGCTGGGTCCTCACTAATAGTGCTTACTTCTGGTTATGACCTGCTTAGTGTCATCACTTCCTGCTTAAAGACATCACTTCTGGCCCTCAGCAGGCATCATGAATTCAATTTGGCCCATTGTATGCAATGAGTTTGACACCCCTAGTTTAACAGATTCACTAACTGACTTGGTAGTGTAATATGTGTTGGTACATATAAACAGGGCTGGCCCATCCATGAGGCCAACTGAAATGTTACTTCAGGAAGCAGATTGGTGGGGGCCCCACTCATCTCTGTCCATCTATTTGCCTCCACTGCTCCTATTCCTCCTAATTCCAGGTTTGGAAAAGGTGGGGGGAGCCGAAGGGGAGGAAATGTAGAGAGGAGGGGAAAGCTGAGCTAGATCATTGGAGAGTGGGGGGAGAAGAGACTGGTACTACTTCAAGTAAAGAGGGGCAGCATTTGGCCTGATGCCTCCGATGTCAGAAGGACCTGGGTCAGCCCTTGGCATGAACAATCATAATATGAAGAGTAAGATAATACAAGCTCCAGACTCCTGGTCAGCTTGGACAAGAATAAGATAATACACACTCCATACTCCTAGTCTGTTTGGTTTGTGGGTGTCAGTGTCACAAGCCTCATGGACACAACTCAGTGCAGACTGAGGTAAGCTTAAATGACTTGAAATCACTGGGTCTAACTCTGAGTTGAACTGTGGCTTTTGTGTGGGAGTGCTCTGAGTTTACACGCATTCATGGAAATTAAAGGGCTGAAGTCCAAATAAATACAGATTGTATCCATGTATCACGTGGATGGATGGCAAAAATCACGTTAAAGCAAATCCATTTAAAAATCAATGTCCCTTTGCTCAGCGATTTAAAAACAGCCTTGCTGACCTTTGTAATGCACAACAGAAGCGTCAGGCCATCATTCTCTCTCCAGATGCTTAGAAAGGCTCCACTCCAAGGCAGTGACACTTCCCTTCCCTGGGAGCTGAATGCAGGGAAAGAATGGAGGAGGTGATAATCACTTCCACTTTGAATTCTTTCACATGCTCAGGGGAAAGAGAGGGGTAGCTTGCCTCAGAATAAAGCTGTTCTAAGCACCTGGAGAGACAATGATTGATGAAATGTCTGCCTGCTGCCCTCTCCCCCATTAATGAGGCTATTGTTAAATGACTTTTTTCCTTTAATTTAAAGGGCCCTTTTCATCGCATTGAGATAAAACCTGTGGGTGAAAAATCCATGGATAATTAGGTTATACCTGTGGGTGGAGGATTGTAACCAAGAAGCCCAACTGTAGGCCTCTGGTGAAGTGGGCTTCATAAAAGTAATTCATAAAAGTTTATGCTAATATGAATGTGTTAATGTGTAAGCTGCTTCAAGACTGTTGTTTTTGCTCCCACATACAAACATGGCTACTGACTGCATGATAAGAACATAAGAACACAAGAACTGCTTCGCTGGATCAGGCCAAAGGCCGATCTAGTCCAGCTTCCTGTATCTCACAATGGCCCACCAAATGCCTCAGGGATCACACAAGACAACAAGATACCTGCACTCAGGTGCCATCCCTTGCATCTGGCATTTTGAGGTAACCCACTTCTATAATCAGGAGATTGCACATACACATTATGGCTTATAACCCTTGTTGGACTTTTCCTCCAGAAATTTGTCCAATCCCCTTTTAAAGGCCTCTAGGCCAGATGGCATCACCACATCCTATGGCAAGGAGTTCCACAGACTAATTACACACTGAGTAAAGAAATATTTTCTTTTGTCCTAACTATCCCAACACTCAATTTTAGTGGATGTCTCCTGGTTCTGGTATAGTGTGAGAGGGAAAGAGCATCTTTCTACCCATTCTATCCTTCCTCTGCATAATTTTGTATGTCTCAATCATGTCAGACAACTTTCTTCTAGGGGAGGGGTGCCCAAACCTCGGCCCTGGGGCCCCTTGCGGCCCTCAAGGCCTCTCAATGCAGCCCTCAGGGAGCCCCCAGTCTCCAATTAGCCTCTGGCCCTCCAGCGATTTGTTGGAGCCCGCATTGGCCAGACGCAACTGATCTCAGTGTGAGGGCGACTATTTGACGTTTCGCATGAGCTGTGGGAAGAGGGTTCCCTCCACTGCTTGTTGTTTCACATTTCTGATGCAGTAGCAGCAGCAAAGGCCAGCCTTGCTTTGTACCTTTTATAGGCCTTGAGCTATTGCAAGACCTTCATTCATTCATATAAGTTCATCTTTAATATATTCATTTATGTAAACTTATTTAAATTTATTCAAATTTTAAATGTAAATTAATTCTTTTTTTCCCCGGCCCCCAACACAGTGCCAGAGAGATGATGTGGCCCTCCTGCTAAAAAGCTTTTGGACACCGCTGTTCTAGACTGAAGAGCTCCAAATACTGTAGTCTTTCCTCATAAAGAAGGTGCCCCAGCCCAGTAATCATTTTAGTTGCTCCTTTTTGCACCTTTTCTGTTTCCACTATGTCCTTTTTGAGATGAGGCGACCAGAACTGAATACAATACTCCAGGTGTGGCCTTACCATCAATTTGTACAATGGCATTATAATATTAGCTGTTTTATTCTCAGTACCTTTTCTAATGATCCCAAGCATAGAATCAGCCTTCTTCACCACTGCTGCACATTGGGTCGACACTTTCATCAAACTGTTCACCAGCACCCCAAGATCCCTCTCCTTATCCATCACAGACAGTTCAGAACCCATTAGACTATATGTGAAGTTTTGATTTTTTGCCCCAGTGTGCATGGCTTTACACTTACTTACATTGAAACACATCTGCCATTTTGCTGCCCGTTCTGCCAGTTTGGAGAGATCCTTCTGGAGGTCCTCACAGTCTCTTCTGATGTCACTTTAGGGTCTGCATCCTAAGTGTCCACTCATACAGTGATTGCTGTTGGCTCCATACAGGAAGGACATTTGATTCAGAGTGATGAAAGATTGGGAAAAATGTATCTCAAATGATGCTTGAACTGTGAAAGAGCAAAAAGATGTACACCGGGAGGCATTTTGAAAACAAACAGCAGGAGCTTATTTGCCTTTAGAGATTTAACTTTTCTTTTGGCATTTGTTCTAATAATCCCAAACTCCTAATTTGGTCCATTTGATGTCCATGACTAAATGACGTCCATGCTGTCTAGGCTCAGCATGTTTTAAAATACCATTAGGCAGGTGAGAGATTGGTTCCTTTGCTCATAATGCCATAGTTCTGCTGTCAATATCTCCTTCCAACTCTTCATACTTTTTCAAATATTTTCTGCTAACACTCAGAATTGCAGGCTGGTAGCATCTCATTGAGGGGATTTCGGGTAGCTGAGCTGTGAAATTTGGAGAGCTGCAGCTTTGGAGAACTACGGCTAGACATAGTAAAGCACACTGGCTGTTTGGCTCAGTGGTCTGACTCAGTATCATCAGATCATCAGATCCTTATGATAATATATCAGGGGAGGGGGATCTGAAAAATATCCAGACCATGTTATTCACTAGATGCATTTATCAATAATATTTTGACTAATGCAAAGTTATTTCTCAAACTTTTCTGTATGTTTGGGCATATTGTTATGGTGAATGTAATGTTTATTTCTGAAAGTTGAACAGACCCATTGCTTTGATCTTAACAAACTATGTTAATTCCCAACTGGGAACACTGAGAGGTAGCTGGAGTATGATCACCTAAGTCCTTAAAGGAGTGTGAAGGTAGATTATAAAGCAATTTGTATGTAGAAACGTGTGTGCATGCATGGTGTCGGGGTTGGGCCCAGCCACTCGACCCCAACCCCTGACTTACTGCTGCAGACGGGCCCAAGGGGGGTGCAGCAGGTTAGCCCAGGGGTGACTGGGCAAGCTCCCAGACAGGGCTGGGGTCCCAGGAAGAGACTGGCTGCAGAACCAGGCCCTCTAGAGTTACAAAGGAATGGGAGGATGGGCTGAAGGCGCTGCCCCCTCTTGAGCCTGCCAGGGAGGAAGGGGTGGAGGGGGGCAGCCAGGCTTCCTCAAAAGGGAGAGGGACTATGATGACAGGGGAGAGCGGTGTGCAGGCAGAAGGGAGACACCACCTGAGAGCTAGAAGCTCTACTCCAACACTGAGGAGGAGGAACAGGGTGAGGTGAACCTCCTCCCCCAGTGGCAGTCTGAGGCCCTATTCTGCTGAACCAGCACCAGGAGGGGAACCACAAAGGCAACCCCACCCTGAACCCGCCAAGGTGTTTGAGTACCCTGCCACCTGGGGTGCTTGCCACTAGCAGACTGGGGTGTGACACATGGACATGTTTATGCAGAGGACGTGGGAATGTGGAGGCTGTTAGAATTTATGTTGCCAGCGCTTCCCTACTGGCCTTATAGTGGGGTTTCTAAGACAAGAAGGATGACATGGCTGTCTCCCACTTTCACTTTTCTGCAGCATATATTACTGAGCCCATATAAAAGCTCAATGGATCATGCCCCGCATCAACATCACTGCTGTGCTGCCTGCTGATTCCAGCAAGATGTTATTTCTGAAAACAAGACCACTTATTTCAAAAGTACTCTTTTCCAAATATTTTATAATTAAAAGTGTGTAATTTTCATCCGAAAGCAATTACAACCACATTTAACTCATTGTTGTGAGATGCGCTGTAACAAAAAGAACCGCACAACAGCAGAGATGGAGACAGCATTTTGGTAATGACAGTAATCCAGTTTATTTTAGCAGCGTTTGTGCAAATGGCAAATTGGTACAGATGTGAAAGAAATTTGCATGGTTAATGGCATGGTTTCCATCTTGTTCCACTCCTCTCCAGTCCAGTCAGCTGTCATGATAAACATTACATTCCTAATAGTATTGAAAACATGTGGCTGGTAATCTTTGTTATTGCTTTAACTAAATGATGCCATGGAAAAGTTAGTGACTCCAGCAAGCTTCATTTTAAGCCTTAATTGGGTTACATTTTCTATTCAAGATAACACGATATAGTGAATACATTGTTCCTATCTTTGGCTTTTTAACATCCATTATTATATTCTTCCCAGAGAATGTACATTCAGTTCTTCCAGGGCTTCTGACAATGACAACTAAAACTGTGATTTCTTTTTAGTCCTCCCCTCCCACCCCAATCAAAGAAAATCTGATCCTAACAAGGGTTGACTGGGTGGAACACAAGTTGAGGGCCCAAGTCCCTTAGACAGCTCACCTGCCCAGGATAACCCCCGAACCCTCAGTTCCACTGGCAGTGCCCATTGCATCATCAAAGAATAGACACTGGGTCATGGTGGGCATAAGGTAGGATTTTCTTCCCATGGTCCCCAGAAAAGTGGTACCAGCACTTCATTCTTAAACCTTGTCAACCCTTTGCTAGCTTGTATCTACTGCTGTATATGATTATGTTTGTTCAGCTGCACTGTTTATGATCCTAAAGTGAGCTGCACAGGTACATCAGTGGTTGAGATAAGGCTGCATGCTACCCGATCACTAACAAACCATCTACTCTGCTGGTGTTGCAGAGAAGTTTACTTCAGTTTCACAAGTACTAGCAGTAGTGCAAAGAAATAACTGGAGTTAAGAGCCTGATTTATGTTACATAACTCTTCTTAACTCTCAGAGTTGGCCAAAACATTCCTCTACCATCTTTTCAAATCTTATTCCCATTTTCATCAGGGAGAACTGAGCTTGAGTGGCTTCAGATGTTGTAGAGAAGTGACAACAGAAGAAGCAAAAAGTTTCTGGTTGCTTCCATGTGATCCCCTTTTCTCTGTAATCAATACCCATTACTCATTTTTGAGAGCATCCAAAAGATGCATTGCAAATAATGACGTTCTAATATTTAGTGTGTTGGACTCTTGTGTTTTTTTTCCAGATATTTTTGCAATACATGGTCAACTTGGCCATTGTGGCAGAGTGCCATTAAAGCTCGTAAGGGCTACAGTATTCATAAGGTGTTCTATAGCAAAGCAGATAGTTGATAGAACTCCACTGGTGGTCTAACAGCTTATCCCCCTCCCTCATTAGTATATACTTTGCCATTACACATGCATGCACACACACACATTGTGTTTATCATTAATTTTAATGTTTGATGTTCTTTGTTTAAGTGAATTTCTTCTTCTTTAAAAGACCTTGTGAATTTGGGGGTGAACAAATAAGAATTTGGGTGCAGGAACAATATTGTTTTCTAAATTCTGCATATGATCCAAAAAGACAAGATAAAAATCTAGTATCATTGAAAATGGAAAAAAAAGAAAAGAAAATGCAAACCCATTCAATTAAAACTCCTAACCTGGTGGTTTTATGCAATACAAAGTTAATGATCTGGCTTGAATTCCATAAAATAGTACATTTTTTATCATCTGAAATGGCTCATGGATCTCATATGAACATACCTAATGTTTCTGCAGCATTACCTTCTCTGAGGTGTAATCACAATGTGTATCAATAAAGATAAAACACCGTAGACCACTGATTCATGTGGATCAGGTGGAAAATACACAGACGGAAATCTAAATAATTTTATCAGTCTTCCAACAACTAAATCATAGACACAAATCACAAGAGAGAGCTCAACAAAAAAAAAAGGGAGGTGGATTAATGCCACTTTGATGAACATTGCGACGGCAAGCTAGACAAACTGTACTGCAGGGTCTTAATGCATGGATGAGATGATGGTGCCAAGAGGAAGGTTTAAAGTTTTTGGGCACCAGGGAAGGTTCTGGAACACAAGCAAGGCCTGAATAAGAGTTGGGCTCAGCTTGAACCAGATGGTCTAAAATGTCAGTTTCTTAAACTGACTTCTGTAGGAAAGTCCACCGAAGCTGGAAAGCATCCATGCTGGTGTAAATACTACAAGTCCTCAAAATGGGAATAGGGTTCAAATATGATAACAAATGTTCGGAAACAGCAGGCAGTCTTTGCAAGAGACAAAGACAAAAATGACATTTGGACATGACTGCAATATATAAGTTGCAATATGTGAAAGCCAAATGCCTCAGAACCAAAGTGAGAGAATTGGAATGCTTGGTACTAGCATAGAGCATAAACATACTGAATTCATTAGCAACCTGGTGGATAGTGAAAATCAGAAGTATATGATTATATCTGGATATGAGACTACAGGAAGTACGAGAAAGAGTGGACTGGGAGTTTTATGTAATGGTGCTCCACTTCTCCAAGCTATGAGAAATTCCAAATGTGCAGTGTTACCTGTGTTCTGGGTTCCTTTGGAGGAGAGATCACTTACAGTTCAATCCTACCTAATCTTGCCTGCCAATGCTATCATACCACCAGAGTGCCCACGGTATCCTGTGGGGAGGGGGGGGGAGTCCCAGAAGTCCTGTCTAATAAGGGAACATTTACTCCTTTATCCTGGGGTAAGCATCTGCCGTCCGAGTTGGTTTACTCAGACCTGCGCCAGTGATTTTGCTGGGACATGACCATGTGGACCTGGGAAAGCAGATCAAGACTAGGAAGAGGGAGGGGTAGGATTTCTGTGGCACTGCTGTTGTTGAAACTATCCCTTCTTGCCCTCAATTCATCCCCTCCGTGTTGCAGTCTTTGCCCCATTCCACATGAAATGGGGGGTGGAGAATGGGCGTTGTGGGTGGAGTAGGGTGCATTGAGCCTGAAAGTGGGTGGGAATGATTGCAGTGGCTAATACTGTATCCTGTTCCCCCATTCCAGACCCAGTCTGCTGACATGAGGCTGCTTGGACTTGTGCCCGTTATATAGCTTGCTCATCTCCGAATAGCCCCGTAGCAGCACTGCTGTGCAGAAAGTAAGTTAGGATTTGACTGTTAGTTGTCTCTTTGATATCAGTGGTGCTTAGTCATGAATTTCTTAGGATACAACTCATAATAATAATAGAAAACTTAGGGCCCAATCCTAATCAGTGTGTGCCAGTTTACCGTTGGCACGCACTGTCGCAAACGTGCCATAAGGTGTGTTTGCGGGCCCTAGCACCGGAGAAGCACTGCTGCTAGCCCAGCTCTGGCTAGCGCTGGTGGAGCACTGGGTCTTCACCACTCAGCAGTCATGCGGACCAGTGGGCAGCGGAGAGGTAGGTGGGGATGTGGGGGGAGGTGGGAAGGAGGCATTCTGGGGTGGGAGGGAGGTGGAGGGAAGGGAGGAAGGAAGCGTGCCGGGGAGGTGGGACCAGTGGGACCATGCTCTGCCCTACATGGAGGCTCTGAATTCTACATGGGCCCTCAGGTTGTCGTGCCTGGGGTGCATTGGATGCAGCAGTAGTCATTTTTGGTGCTCCTGCAGCCCAGCTCACTGGACAGCTCAGGATTGGGCTGCCCAAGTACTCTCACATCACAAAAGCACATAGGTAAATATTCTTTTGGGTAATGACAAAAAGACAATATTTCTTAAAATGATAAATGGTTCTACCTTGGAATAGCTGACCAGAGCAGAAGCAAACCCGAGTGGTATCCAGCAGATGATGTGAGATGTAAATATTGGTCAGTTGCTGAGGAACAGAGATAATTGTGCAGTCGAATTGAACGCATACCTACATGGAATGTTGCCTAGAAAGTCACTTTTAATTTGAAGAGAAGAAGCTTCTTAAATATGAGGGGATAAGTTAAAAGGAAGTGGAAAAGATGCATCCGAAAGGTCATCTCTCTTCAGGACACTTGGAGGATATTTAAAATCACTATAATAAAAGTTCAGAGAAGGCATACAATGCCACAGATTAGCAAATGTACAAACAAGCTCCAGAGGAGGCCAGGGTGGTCAAAGAAGCCATAAAGGGCAAGAAGACTTCAACTCAGGTTGGAAATCTACCCTTTTCCAAATGAGGAAAATGAAAAGGAGTAGAAATCCTGGCAAAGAAAATGGAAATTGTCTTTAAGGGCCTCCAATGTAAACTTGTGGACCTTCTAACAAGAATGCATAACTAAAATCAACCTCGTTGCAGGAGGACTGGAAAATAACCAAAATGACACACCAGTTTGAAAAAGGGAATCCAGTGAAGTGTCAGGACATTGCAGGATTATTTGCCTAACGTCTTGTGCCCCAGGCAAATAAGTCAGACACCTCAAAAGTAGAATTTGCATCTTTCAATAGAGCATTTGGCTGACAAGTGGGGGTCTAATTTGGAGCAAACAATTTTGTTGAAGCTACCCTGTTTCCCTTATTTATTGCTGTCACTGCCATTTTTGTTTCAAGGCTAGCAGAGGCTGCAGTAGCACTCCCAATTCGCCAGTGGCTGCCATTTGTATCTGATTGGCCCTCTCCCTTGTCCAGTGGTTTCCAAACTGTGTGCTGCAGGGCCTCAGGGCACCACAGCAAACTCACAGGGGCACTGTGGGATGTCCCTGACTCTCCTAGCATCACCATCTTGGATCGCACAAATTCTTGTGAGCTCTCCAGTGATTCTTGCAAGATCTTGTGTCATCCAAGATAGCGGCACTACCCTGACAGGATGCCACGGAGGAAGGGTGCTGTGACCATGATAAATTTTGAGACTGCTGCCCTAACCTAATGTCAACTCCGTCTTTTTCTTATCTATTTTCAGAGAACAAATGTGAGAGCTAATAATTTTTTTTAACCTGTGAGGGCTAATATTTAACCGGTGCTTGAATTTTTATTTTGCTCATCTTCTTTGTGAAGTTTTCAAGATTTCTGTAACAGACAGCATCTTATTGCCTGGACTTTCTTGTCTAACCACTGGCTAGTCTAGAAAGTTTGCTTAAATCCCCTGCAGATGTTTCTTAATGGTGTCATCAGTGCTTATAGCCCTGCATCTTATTGTATAGATCACATTTCTCCTGTGTTGCAGGTGGTAGGTTTGTTGGCAGTATATTGATTAGGAAGTAATATAGTACTGTATGATTCTGGAATGGATTGACCCCATGTAGCTAATCTACGACCACCGCCTGGTGTCTCCATCTAGCATTTATCTCTGTGTTGAGTTTATTTTTTTCTGCCTAAATGTTTGTCAGGCATTCACAGCTTCTTTTGTTATCTTTAATAGCATATTTTGCTCCATACATTGATTATTGTTGCTGTAAAATTGTCTCTCTTTAACTCATAGAAGCCCTGTAGCATTTAGACTGCAGAGTCACAACACATAGGTATCAAAGTAATTATACTAAAGTCAATGGGATTGTTCAAAAGGGAGAAGGTTGGAACCTGTTCCATTCATTGTTGTAGCCTGTAGTCTTTGTTGTAGTCTTTGTTGTATTCATTGTTGTAGCCTTTAAACTGCTTTGTGAACTTTTAGTTGAAAAGCGGCATATAAATACTGTTAATAATAATAATAATAATAATAATAATAATAATAATAATAATAATAATAGTCATTCTGAGAGCTTTGAGAAACACTAAGGGCGCAATCCTAACCTTTCCAGCACTGACATAAGGGCAATGCAACTCTGAGGTAAGGGAACAAACATTCCCTTACTTTGAGGAGGCCTCTGTGAGTGACACCCAATTGCAGGGTGCAGCACATGTCCCATTGGCACCGCTATGCCAATTCTGGAAAGCACTGACATAAGGGGTTAGGATTGCATCCTCATTTTATTAAATTCTACATTCTAGAATCTACAAGCTTTTTGTTACATAGAATTCAGAACCCCACATATGATCTCTGTAAAAAAAAATGCATGACCTTCATTGGGGAATGGGAGAGGGAGCAGAGCTCCAGGGCTGCTCCTATAGCAGGAGCCCCAATGTCATCAGCAGAAGCCCATCCAGGTGCTACCTTTGAAACTTTCCAAAAGATGTTAGCCAAAAAGAAACGTCAGGTTCAGCAGGAGGAAAAACTGAAAAATTTGCCTTAGGGGCTTATGTTAATGTCTAGACCAGCCGTTTTCAACCACTGTACCATGGCACACTGGTGTGCCGCAAGTGGTTCACAGGTGTGCCACAGGAATTTGGGGGAAGATCATTTATTAATAGGGCCAATGGGAGATGTGAACCCCCACTGGCAGCATGGTGTGCCTTGTCAATTGTCAAAAACCTGGTGGTGTGCCTTGACCATTTTAGTGCCTTGTCAGTGTGCCATGAGCTGAAAAAGGTTGAAAAATCACTGGTCTAGACTCTTGGCCATAATCTTTCCCAAGGGCAGCTTGAGATAGACTATGTAGTTCATGTTATATTAAGCCTACAATGCTATGCAAATCTATCTGGGAATATGTTCTACTGACCACAGCAATGCACATTACTTGGCACTGCCTTTGAAGAAGATTCAGACGTTGAAGCTAGAGCAGTGTGACAGAATGGTTTGCCTCCTGCTGAATGTGTAACGCTGAACTGTCTTGAAAAGTGGTAGACCATCAGTAGAGGGTCAATAAACAATTATCTGGGATGTTGTAGTTGGGGAGGTCCCTCATTGGCAGGGGGTTGATGATATTGTAGGCCCCTTCCATGATTCTATGTGAACGTATCAATCAATTTATTTTGCAGTAACCATGCTAGTTGCCTATAACTATTCAGAATCATTTTAAAATGCTAGTAAAACTTTAAAGAATAGGTAGTTGGAGAGTGTTTGTGAGCAATGAAGGCAGTCAGAGGTTGACCAGGGGCAGAGGCAGAAAACCAGAGAGAACATACTTTAAGTTAACTGAACTGGAAGCAGCCTGGGGACTTGGGGAAGTCATGCAATTGCTGTTTGGGGAAAATCTAAGCCAGGATCAGTGGTTATGTTGTATGCTGTATGAGTCTTTTTGCTTCTGCTATGCCCTGCTGCTTTAGTAGTTAACCAACAGATGTTGCAAAGACACCATAAATCTCCAGTACTCTCTGCCTTATTTCAATGAAACTAAACCATGTGGCACTGCTGTTGGACTTCTCATTACTTAGGGGAGTGGGATGCACTTCACAGTTTATTAAAAGAGGAACCCTTCAGTCGTTAATGCTGTTAGGTCCAGGAACTGTTATTTTAAGTGCAAGGACAACACTGGCATCCAGAATCAGAAGCTAGTTTCTTATGTTTATCATTGCTGGTAAGCAGCTGTTTCAAGTAGTAGGACTGTCCATGGGCAAGGCAAGGATTCACTTACTTCCTAAGGCATGTTTGAGAAAACAATCATTATCTAGGATTGGTTGGAGGATATTTTTAGTGTGTCACAAGAGGGGGGATATTCCATTCACAGTATTGTTCTTACAGCATACACACAACACTGAAATGTAGCGGTATCAGTTGAAAGTCCTCTTCAGTGAAACGTCTAGTGGAAAAGATTAAAAGAAGCCAGTCTTCAGAAATATCATGTTTTGTAATTTTTGACACTAACATTTACTTGCAATATCTTTCCTTTAACGCGCCCGTTGCTTGAAAGAAACCTAAACAATAGCTCCTGCTGGGAAGCATTTATAGTCGGATATCCATCAGAAATCAGCTGACAAACTTATAATGTGCACTGTGTAGATAAAAATGAAACTGAAGAATGGGCTTGTATTTTTTCCCTACATCAGCCTACCCTGTATCCATCCAAGACACTTTATTTTCTTGAAAATGCCGCTCTTTAACCTAGTGATTCAGTACTTTATAACTGGTGAACAGGTGGCTTCAAGCACGCTGTATTGACTAGGATAGGAAAAGAGTGTGAATGTGTTAAGAGGGAAGCACTGGGTGTTATGGGTGGCTCCCCCAACTAAACAGCAACATAAGAAAAACCAATATGTTTTCCTGGTTATTTCGAGTTTTGGAATGGTTTCATGTTATGCTCCTGGAAGGAAACCCAGCACTGACATTTGTTTTGCTTTGTTATTGTTTGCTTTCCTCATTGGGTGAGGGTTAAGAGCTTTTCTCTTCTCCATGGCCTAATTTGGGCCAGGTTGCTCTGTGGCTCAGTTCCAGAATCTGTTTTCAATACCATGGCAGAATCAATGAAGACCAGTTGTTGTTTTCTGAATGGGAGCTTCATGACTAGAGTTGTTTTCCTGAATATGCATTTTACTTGCAGGGTAATATTTGAGAAAATCTTTGACATAAAACGATAGCTATGTATGCTATATAACAGTGGTTCTCAAACTTTTTAGCACCAGGACCCACTTTTAAAAATGGCACTTTAGCGTAGGGGTGTCAAGCTTGTTTCACACAGCAGGGAAAATAGCATTCATGATGCCTGCTGAGGGCCGGAAGTGATGTCATTAAGCAGGTGATGAGACCAGAAATAAGCACTTTTTTCTCACTTAGGTATTCATTAGCTGCAATGACAGAAGAGAAAAGATGCAAATCTTATTTTCAAGATACAGGAGAGCTCAATTATTATGCAGGCTGCCCTTTCAGCAGTGACATCTCAGCACAGCTCAGAAGAGAGCAGCCAATAGTGGTGCTGAGAGAGCCTGAGGGCCAGATAGAGCTGCTGGGGGCTGCATCCGGCCCCTGGGCCTTATGTTTAACATTTCTGCTCTAGCAGGATCCACCTAGCTTTACAAGACTAAAAAAATGTGCACGCGCAGTTTCACCTTACCAGCTGCACAAGCCTGTTTTTATCCTTTTTACCATGATGAAAGGCACCACCTTCTGGAGTGTTTGTTGAACTCCACATTCATTGGATTGGGACCATTCTGGTGTTCACCTTACCTGGCCCTCAATAGGATCCAAGGTATGTTTGCCTAGTTACAGGTAAAAGCGCATGTGTGGCTTAGGTTCCATATATTTTCTTTGTCAGTTTGGAGGGGGGAACTTGAGTGTTTTGGGGGCCTGCGTTCATCAGATTGGGATTATTCTGGTAGTGTGGCATTCCTTTCAGTCTGTCCTTTGAACTGCTTACGCATGAGTAAACGTGCATGTGTGACTCCATTTTCATAGGGCTCAATACATTTTCCTTGTTAGCTATCAGCTTGTCAGTTTCATGATCCAACAACAATCAGATTGCCATCCACTGGTGGGTCACAACCCAGTTTGGGAAATATTGCTATATAACAATAAATTTAGTCACTGCATTTTCTTGTGATCTAGTGAGAATCCTCCCCCCCCCCCCAGGAAATAATGTTGAGTGTTTCCCAAACCTAACAGATCGGGGGGAGGGGTATTTCTACTCAAACTGCTGCAGGTCCCTTGTGTATCAACAAAATGACTGAGGACACCTCATTGAAAACCATCCCTCCAGTACTGCACCTTTGTTTGCTGCCACTGGAGTGATGTTATTTGCCTTCTACCTAGATGTGGAGAGTACTGCCCCTCCACTGCCATTGTGAAGGGGAGCATCTTTGCTCCATTCCTCCCTTTCATGAGGCAGGGTGGGAGAATTGGGTGTTGCTGTAGTTGGGGTTGGGACCTAGCCAGTAGGCTGCCCGGCTCTCCGCCGCTGAGCTCAGTCTGTTTTCAGTCTTGTGACAAGTCCACTCATGCAGCCATTGGGATTGTCTGAGGTTAGCTGGTTGCCATCTGGAGCTGGGCAGGTATTTTTGGCCTCTCCCTTGATTGGCTGTTGCTGAGTTTTCACCTACCCCAGACTGTTCTGAGAATGTGTTGTAATTAGCCAGGTTGGTCACAACTGTCAGGTATAATGTGGGACAGAGAATAGGAATGGTATGTGCACCTCGAGGCAAGGTCAAGTCATGGGGGAATCAGAGGCTGTCTTGTTTGGACGTGCTGACTGGTGGCCTCTTGGACAAAGCCTGCCTCAGAATCTGTCTGACTTGGGATGGATGGTGCAATTTGACTGCCTCCACCCCATTGCAGTTGGCATAGAGAAGCTGAAACCATCAGTAGATAATCTGCAGCTCTGAGTCAGGGGAAATAGACAGTGACCTGCTGTATTTCTGCGGTAAGTACCTGTACTAAAAGAGGGGAAAGCGTATATAGGTAGGACCTGCTGAAGAGCTTGCAGTCACTTGCTAATTGGCATTAATTTCAGTGTGAGTTCACACCATTATGGACCTCACTCTCTGTGTCCACCTCCCATACTCCAGACAGGAGCCTCAGAATTTTGGTGTAGAGAAGACTAGCCTCACACTTTTCCTCCTCCACTCACAAGTGGTTTGCTTTCAGCCCTAGGAGAGGGTGGCTTCTCCACCTCAGGGATTGAGCTATCAGTACATTACTCTGGTTCAGAAATAAACTTCAGTAGTTCCTAGTTGTTTCTGAGCACAGTTTAGAATGCTGGTATTGCCTTTTAAAGCCCTAACCAGTCAGAGATCAAGATACCTGAAGGGTCACCTTTTCCCATATGAGCCTGCTCATGGGCTACGGTCTTTACTGAAGGCCATCTAGCAATTTCACGTGCTCAAATTTTTGATGGGGGAGGAAGATAAAGCCTTAATGGTCTATTGTTTTGTCCACTGCTATTTTATCTGATGACTCAGATTTGATTGGTGGCGTCCAGAGACAAGTGCACCTGCGAGTCACTTTGCTCATGGAGGACTACCAGGCCCCAACAGCATCTGTCCTCACAGCATTCCCTAAACACACATCTTTTCCACTTGGCTTTTAACTGATGTTAGCCTGTTGTTTTATTGCTGGATTGATTTGATTGTTGACCGGGTCCCTTGTTTTAGATGACATAATGGTTTTTGTTTGATGTGATAGTTTTACATTGTTCGCTTTTTCTCTGCTGTTTTCCTTTTTTATATTCTGTATGACAATATGTTTCTTGTGAACTTTTTTGGGCAGGTTTGAATAGGAAAAGTGACAAATAATATATTAAATTATAAATAGTTACACTATTTATTGGAGTTTTAATGTTTCGGTCTTTATATCAGTATTGTTTTAAATAGTTGGTTAACAACTTTGCGTACAACTGGGAAAAGGAAAGGTGATATATAAAGGTGGAAAGGCTTGGTTCTTCCTCAAGACATTTGAATTGGGATGAAGGTTGCTCCTGGATATTCCTGGGGTTTATTTTTATTGTTCTACAAAATATTTTGGTTCTGCTATGCTGGTATAGTTTTCTGCTGGCTTTGTTCAATCTTTTTGTTTTTCTTCTGCTGTTCTTATTAAGTTACATGTGGTTTTTGTGTTGTAATATTCTGCAAGCCATTTTGGGGCCACAAATTGTGGAGAAAACAGACTGAAATGTTTAA
The DNA here is from genome assembly GCF_035046505.1 of Tiliqua scincoides. Taxonomy (NCBI): domain Eukaryota; kingdom Metazoa; phylum Chordata; class Lepidosauria; order Squamata; family Scincidae; genus Tiliqua; species Tiliqua scincoides. The sequence goes on from NC_089822.1 coordinate 39,836,919, forward strand.
AATAGATAAAATATTGTAAATAAATGAAATACATTTGCCCTTGAACATATCCAGATCTCATTTCTTTTGCCCGCCCACCGACCAATCATCGCTTGTTTTGCAGGACTTCCAGACATCAGCTCTTCTCTTCTCCTTTTAGAAACGAATAACTGAGTATCTCAGTTCAGCAAAGCCTGTTCATCATGCTTTATGTCTTACCTGTTTCATGATATGAATAAATGACCATCAGCAATATATTCAAAGGCCATCTAAATTGATTTCACACTTTGGCTCTGTCTTCCGAAGCAAGAGGCGTGCACTAATTAGCAGAGAATGGAAACTGACAGAAACAGTCAACACAATGATGAGCAAGCGTTTTATAAAATGACAAATAGATTGGGGGCAAAATGGCATGATTCAGGGTGCAGTAAACAATAGAAACAAATAGTTATTCAAGTTCAGATGGAAGCATGCATGATATGTATTTCCAGCATGCTGGTAGTTGGAAACCAATATGCTTTCATGTTCAGTGGCAGACCTCCCATTCATTTGATGGGGCAAATGCCCCAGGTACGGAGCCTCGCACAGCTTTAGGGCCCCGTGGAAACCTCTCTGAGGCTCCCGAAGGGGTCGCAAACTGTGCTTCTGGTTTTCCGGAAGCAGAGTTTAAAACATCAGGGAACCTTTGGGAGACTTCCCCATTGCATCCTGGAGTCATGCGAGGCACCGTGCGCTCCAAATAAGTGTGGGGGGTGGTGGTGGATTTGCTCACAGAGGGGCGGCGGCATCCCACAGGGGCACCATCATGGACCTTTGCCCTGGAGCATGGGGGTCTGAGGAGGTCTTCCACTGTTAGCTTTACAGACCATTCAGTGTTATGGCTCAAATGTGAAAATTCTGTAGATAATCTATGGAATCTATAGATAATCTATGGAATCTATAGATTCTGGCCAGACCAGAATCCAAGTAATCCCAATTCTACAAGTGCAGGAACAGCCTTTGATACTCCTGTGCTTAAGGTTGCTACCTAAATGTTCCAAAAAGAACCATTTAAGGTAAATTGTATGATTTTTTCATATATATTTGGAGTATGCTGACAATCCTTTAACATTTATCTAGGAGGGTAGTCATTCTTAGTATTGATTAAATTCAAGTTTACAATTCCCACCATTCCTAAAATACATACAGTGTGCCCAATTCAGCAAGAGAGCTCCTTGTGCAAATTCAGACCTCCTTCAGACATAGCAATGCATCTGAATATGCATCCATATTACCGTATTTAAAGGTTCCACTGAACTGGTTGGGTGCATCATTTGATGTGCCTGGGGGATATACTGACTGTGCCAGAATCACTTGTCATAGTAACGTTGACTGGTTTCACTAGAAATGGATTGGGCCATTTTGTGTTGAGGGCAAGGTATTTCGTGTGTTGGTTGAATCTGAAAGTGAAAAAGGAAACAGTTAACATTGAAGAGTCCCTTACACAATTATCCCCTGTCAAGAGAGAAAGAAGGAGAGAATGACTTTATTGGGCCTGGAACAAAACATATGAGAAAAGTAGCGCTCATCGCTTGGGCCTGAGCCTTGAACTTTTAATTTTTCCTTAGTGGACAAAGTACAGGAGATTAAAGCAATACCTTTTATTGGACCAACAAAGAGCTGCCAGGCTTTGAGACCTGAAAGGTTGCATCTTCAGGGTTCACTTTATTGATCTTTCCCACTGTTCCTTGTGGATCAGATTGGCAGCAAATATTTCTATGTGTCATTGATGTTTTCTTTCTTCCTTTGAGAGTTTAGATTTAGTGTTTTTATTTGTGATCCTTGATGAAGAGAGTTTGGGAGCAGAATCTCTAACATGTGGAAATAGTGCCTTTTCATAAAAAGCCGGTGTATTTTCAATGTAGGTAGGGATTTTGTAATTATTTTGCTCTAAAAATTAATTTAAATAAACTGTCACACTTAATTTTTCTATATGGTTCTAATTTAAAACACATTATATACCTTTGAATGATCCTTATTTTTTGGGGTCATTTCCAATTTTCTAGTATCTCTGATCTTGGCAAATCAATGTCTTGTGTGTGTGAGTGCACAGCAATGTCTTACTGTGTGTGCAGAGTGTATGATTAACATTTTGTTAGTGTGAACAGCTAGACTAGCCCCTACTAACTTGGCAAAGAGACATCTTTTAAAAAGACCCCAGGTTTCAGCGCACCACCCTGGAGCTCCAGAGGTGCATTTTGTCTCTAATGTAAATGCAATGGCGGACCTCCCATTCATTTCATGGAGCAAATGCCCCAGGCACAGAGTCTTGTGCGCTGTTAGGACCCTGTGGAAGCCTCTCTGAAGCTCCCGATCGGGTCACAAACTATGCTTCAGTTTTTTCTGGAAACAGTTTAAGGCGTCGGCGAAGCCTCAGGAAGCTTCCCTGACGCGGACTGGGGTCGTATGAGGCACCATAAACTTCAAGTAAGTGGGGGGGATGACGATTTGCGCACAGGGTGTGGCAACATCCTAAAGGGGCCACCTTCACGAACCTTTGCCCTGGGGCTCAGGACTGCCACTGCGTAAATGGGTGCATGAACACCCATGTAGAGCATTGCCTGCCAGTTCATACATAGAAGGCGGCAGTGAGATTCATCTGACTAATATTGAACCATAGGAAAATGACTCTAACTTAGGCAATCTGCTGCAGTAAACCTAAACAAATCAGCTCTCACTAATGCACACCTTTCTTTTAATCAATGAATCTGTTAATAAGTCAATTGAAAATAAATCTTAAAGGATCTACATAAAATGTTGACAGGCTAGGTGAGAAACCAACACTATCCAGGCTATCATTCTGTAGACATTATCTTGTGGATTCAGTGTAGCCTTACTATATGCTGACCCTTGTGAAGCTTCTGTGGGGGGGGGGGGGGTTGAGGCAGGTTTGCCTCTTTTTTCCCAGCAAGGCAAGTCTTTCAGATCTTGTAGAGAAAAAAATTACAGTCGCCATGACCCTAGACATTTATTTTTTGCTTTTAAAAATGGCCTTTCACTGTCATCCCTCACGTACCACCTGTTCTTCCCAGAGTGTACTCTACAGTTGTTGTGACCACTTCAAAGGAGCTTTGCAGAAAGAGCAGTATTATAACATCCCTAGTCTGGTCCTGTTCCTCTATGCATTATTCGATTCAGAATTAGTACCAAAAAATGTCTCCAGTATAGATTCTAAAACAAGAAGGAGTGGACCTTAATTGCCATAGCAGAGTGTTCCAGCTAGCCATCTTAGCCCAGAATGAAATAGTGTTGATAAGAAATACATATGCTACAGACTGAAGCAACTTCTCCTTTTGAAGGAGAAAAATGCAATCCTTCATTTTATTCCAGATGCCTAGAGAACTTTTATTTTTTTTTTAGAAAAGAGTTTGAATAAAATAACTGGGCACCATCCTTTCCCATATGGGCAAAATCGGACCCTGCTTGCTGGGCAAAGAGGCACTTTTTCGATGATCCTCTTACATTTAGCAGGGGGAGAGTAACTCTTTCTGTTAAAAAGCAGTATATTAGTAGTAGTAGTAGTAGGAGGAGGAGGAGGAGGAGGAGGAATAGGAATAGGTGCCTTCACACCATATTCATGTGCCATCAGCACAACACCTGAAGAACATTAGGCTGAAAGATACTCTAGGAATGTGGACTAAGAATTGTACCCAAGGTGTCACAAGGAGGTAACTGAAATGGAGATGTGGTATCACAGATGCAGTTCCTGGAGCTAAAGACAGCAAGGGAGAGAGAGAGAGAAGGAGCTATATGGTGCCGGGATATGTTAGACTATGAATGAATCATTGGGGGTAGCACATAAAATTGTAGCATTTTAAAGCTAGAAGCAAATAGATAGATCATAAGATGTGGAAAATCTCTCTCTCTCTCTCTCTCTCTCTCTCCCTCCCTCTCTCTCTCTCTCTCTGTTTGTGTGTGTGTGTGTGTGTGTGTGTATTCACATATCTGACCAATCACCTTATAGCTGCAATATATAGCAGAACATGGGAAAAACTGTAGTGGTTGGGGAATTAGTTATTATTTACTCTGAATAATGAATATACAGTTTGGTATTGCTTTATGTTAATGAAACATGAATTAAAACTGCATTATGCTGAAATTGCTGCAGCACATCTACATTAATATCAAATGAATTCATTATGACCAGCATAGTTACAATGAATACTAAATGAATTAATAATAATGAACCATGTTAAGTGATATCTAATTGTTTTATTTCATTTTTATGTATATTTTGTCCAGATTTAACTGTTAGGTTAATAGGGAATGGCATTCATTAAGTCATTTCCCTGCCAAGCTTTGGCAAAGGGCAAGTTCACACCACTTTCTGAACATACTTAGCATCCTTCATCTCTTCACCACCCAGCAACCCCCCAGATTCCATGTAGGGTTGATTATGGTTTTCTTTAGTCCTGCAGCAAACTGAAAAATAATCAGTCAAGATTTAACTACTATAAAAGTTGCAAGCCAATTAGGGTATATACCTTACTTATTTTCACCACAGATCTGGAGACACCATATTTTCCCCCATTTTATTCTCCCTAAAAATGACCACATTGGCTGTGTAGGAATACAAACTCAAGACTTCACTTCAAGTCCAACATTCAAGTCAACACAATGGCTCTCAACAATGAAATGTTCTCAGGTCCACACTCCTCTTCCTCAAGTCTTGGACTTGCAACCCTGATTTCTAATAACTCTGGTGTTGTGCGATGGGGGAAACAAACTCTCTGTTAAGTGCGAACTTAAGACATAAGGTTTGAAAAATTTAAAAGCCAAGTCAGATGATGATGCAAAAAATACCAAACCATTCCTCCCGGTTGCTTTGCCACCACAAGGCAGAGAAAAAGGAACAGAGGTCTCTCTTGTCAGTCCTCTACAATTCATTATTTGAACATCACAGTGAAGGTTTAAAATAATTAAATAAAGTCATAATTTAAAAGCAAGGGTTCTCTGCCTCCACCTCAACCCAATGGCATATTAAAGGATTCTTTTTCCTAAGTATTTATATACCGCCTTTCTTGGTCATCAGATTTCTCCTCGGACTTTAATTCAAGGCGGTTTACATGGGCAGGCTGCTCTAAACCCCTGTAGGGATTTTTACAATCAAAGAAAGGTTCTATCTTTCAAGAACTGCACAACATTTCAGATGGATCTTTTCTATTCTGGTAACACTTCTGGCCTCCAGTTGCCTCCCACACAGGCTGACAAGCAGCTCTTTCATCTCTCACTTGAAGGGCTTGAAGGGTGGCCAAGATGCTTCTTCGCTCACACCAAAAAGCAGGTGAAATAACTCGGCTCGGCTTGTCAGCTACTTCAAGGTCTCGCCGTTCATGGAACTGCCGGTGCCCTTGAACTGGTGAGCTTTGGATGTTATCTTCAGGCTAACGGAGGCTCTACCCTCTAGACTAGACCTCCAAGCATGGAGCTTGTCTGCATTCATTTCACATTCCTTTTCACATTTCCATTATTTTCCATGGCAAGGGGTGTGCTCTCTCAGTCAGTGGCATAGCTAGAAGGGGTGCAAAGCACTAAGTTTTGCAGAGAGCCTCCCTGTGGTGTGTAAGCAGTGGTGTAGCTAAGGGGGTGCAGGGGGTAGCAGTCACACCGGGCAACAAGCTTTAGGGGGGCAACAAGCTAAGCTTGACACTAGTAGCCAAAATTGTGAAAATCTTGGTATGTATGAATAATACCATCATGTTATATACCAATGGAAAGGTAATTTAATGCAGAATGCAATGAAACAAACCACATTAGAATATCTGTAGTCTATCAAATATTATGGCCAATTAACCAGAAAACGAAAACACAACTGCCTTAAGGAACAAAAAGTGGATTTCTTTAACTCCAATTGACCTATAACACTGAATGACATGTTATTATAATTTATGGAACCAATAATGTGTTAAAATGAGTCAGCTCTCATTTCCATGTATCATAATACAGCTACTCCTGCTAACTGGTAAAGAGGCACTTTTTCAAGTTTTGCTCCTCTTATATTTAGCAGAAAGAGAATAACCACCCCTCTTTACCCCAGCACAGTGTTCCTAACAAATAAGGGACACACTTTTAATCAATTTAATTAAATTTGATTTTCTCATGGAATGGGAGGGGGCTATAAAATCTTTGATCCCAGGTAGCAGACATGCCTTAGCTATGCCACTGGCTAGGGGAAGATCAAGTGGGTGGTGAGCTGCTGGGGGGAGGAGGTAGGTTTTCCCTACCCAATTTGCACTTTTTAAAAAGCCCAGGAGTGATGTCCCTTCCGGTTGTGACATCGCTTCTGGGGCATCATTTTCAGTTCCACCCTGGGCTACACGCTCATTAGCTATGCTGCTGTGTGTAAGTGGCCTCCCCCCCTCGGAGCCATTCCAGTCCAGGGGGGGGGAGCACAATGGACACCTTTGTTTGGCTCCTCCCGCCCAGAATGGCTCCGAAGGGGAGGGGCTGCTTGTATGCCACAGGGAAGCTCCCTGCTTCCCTGTGGAATATGCTGCTGTGCAATATGGAGTTAAGGACACTCAGCTGGTAACCAGGTGCTGGAATTTCCCTGTTTTGCATTTCAGTTTCTCCATTTTATATTTCTTGCAGCTCGCTTTCATTTCTTTTCTCATAACTGCTTTGACTTCTCACTTAACTGAGTTCCTTGCAATTAAATTTTTGGTGTTTTTAATGTGTTTGATACTAATTACACAACTCCGCATTGTAAGCACATCTTTCTGGTTGATATAAGTAAGCTACTAAACAAGAAGTATTACCCTGCCTTGAAAAGTGCTATGGAAAACACTTTGTTTTCTACATTGCATTCTCCATTGCATATCCAGAAATTCCCTTTATAGGAAACTTCTCTTGGTATACATTCCTCCTTCTATGTACCTATGCCCAACTCAAAATAATGGCACTCATAAGCCTTCTTCTCCCTTGGCGGTGTGTTTCTACTCTCATAGTCACCTTTGAAAGTGATAATTCTCTCATGCTGTCCTGATTTACTCCAGCGTAGCATTTTTTCCAAGGGCTTTTTCTGGAGTCTCTCTTGTATCACAACACAGTTTCTGGGCACTCGGTGATGATGTCACTTATCATCGCTGAACTTCCAGTTTGCCAAGTATCAGACTGCTCAGAGCTTGGCTTTGAGCTACACAGTTATGCAGCCTCACAGCTTAGCGGGAACCCTGGAGCCAAATCTTTGGCATTTGCAGAAATGGCAGAGTACAGAAATTTCAAAGAAATACTCAATTCTGCCCCGGACTCTGCAACTTCCACAATACAATTTTTAAGAAAAGATGGTTGGCTTTCATGGTGTCAATTCTGTGTAATGGGGGGGGGGGGGGAGAATGATGGCATCTTTACTTCAGGCAGCAGAATATCTCTGAGGGTTTCCACACTTCTGTTCCATGTTTTTGGCAACCACTGGCAGGAACACAGCAGAGATCAACAAATAAATAGTGTTTTCTTGTAACGCTCAGACATAGGGTTTGCTTGCCACAAGGAGATCATTTTGGGTATCCCTGTGGTAAGCATAATGTGTTCCACCCTTCAATATTTCTTCCCACTAATCATTCTCCTGAAGTGGCTTTTTACTTGTGATCTTGCAAAAGGAATGTGACAGCAAATAAACAGCAGTATGCTTGCAACTCATCATGCCTTTTCACAATTCCACAGTTGTGTATCATGAGCATAAGATCTCCAGCTATGTTTTGTACAAGGAGGCCTAGGTAGATTCCTCTGGATTCATCAAGAAAAAAGAGGCACTATAGACCACCACAGAAGCTGGGCAAGAACCCAAGTCTATCCAAGCAGGGACAATAATGTCTACCAACGTAACAGTTTTTGGCTTGCTTCTATAGTGAAAGTTGCTAACTGAACGGAAAGAAGTTTAGGCATACAAAAGGTGTATTTCCTGCAGTAGCCTACTTAATTATACTTGCCAAGAGACCACTGAATATATTTCAAAAGTAAGTAGTCATTTCAATTATTGTGCTTTGTAGCACATTTAAAGAACAATATTAGATCTGCGCCATATGAACACCTAATAATTTAAGGGAACCAGCTTGCCAGGAAGAAATGAGTAAGGCATTAGGAACCACAAAGCACATAAAAGCAAACTAATAAATGGAGATTATGGTGGCTGAAAGCCAAATAGTTTCTTTCGTACTTCTCCCACTTCCCTGCACCAGGCCCTGTGTGGTTAGGCTTCTCGATAATATGGGCTTGGTTTAGTTGTCAAATTGTTTAACCCTCTCTGGTCCTGTGTTTTAAATAATTGATTTAGGGGCTTGATTATTTCTATTGTTGTCGTCGTCAGATTAAAATCCATGTTCTTCCTACAGAATAAAATCCCAAAAACTTTGCTCTGGTGGATGTTGGACTGCACAATCACATGTGTGTCCCTTTACCCTTCAATTTTGCAAATGTTTTTTAAAATCAGCTCGTAGTGCGCCATATTGTGTTTCCATATAAAGGCACTTAACATGTTAATCTATTTACTTTGACAAAATGTTATATATATGTTTTCAAACATGTGGCTGCTCTAAGTGGATCAGACTAGTAATACAACTAAGGATAATAATCTAATCCCACATAGGTCAAACATAACCTTGAGATGAGGCCATAGTCTTTTATGAAGGGATAGTGTCCTGTTTATGTTTAATGTGACTTGCTGAGGATGGATTCTATGTCATATTCTAAGTCAAATAAACTTGTTGTGTCCTCTAGGCACCAGTATCAGAATCCTCTAAACATTTGTAATAGGTTTATACATAATAAATTTATTTTGTATTAAACTTTTGTAATACCTGATGGAATAGGTTAGGTGGTAGAGATGGGTACAATTTCAACAGACAGCCTCATGGGGTATGCAGTGGTGTCACTAGAGGGTGCGGGGGGTGCGGGTCGCACCGGGTGACGTGCAAAGGGGGTGACCCGCACTGGGGGATGACGTGCTAACATCGCGGCTTTAGGGGCTATCCCATCATGCCATACACTGTTGGATGCAAAATTCCCAGCAGAATGCAATGCAAAAAACCAGAGTGAAAAAGCTCCTTTCTTTCAAAAGTTACGGCCAAAATACCGGAAGGAAAAAAATGCATGGAGCCCTATGGAAAGTGAAACCAAGCCGTATTGCACGTTTACTGGTGAGTAGGCATAATTTCCATAGTCCCTCGGGAAGGGCAGGCTGAGAGGAATCCAATGACACCAGAATGGTCCCTATCCAATGAATGCAACCCCAAAAAATACACCCAAGAAGGAGGTCCCTCCCTCCCTCCCAGCTGCGAGGGTATTGAGTCCTATGGAAAGCGAAATGAAGCCACGCGGCTGCGTTTACTCACGAGTAGGTGAACTTGCCTTAGTCCATCAGAAAGAGCAGGCTGAGAGGACTCCAATGACGTCAGAATGGTCCTGATCCAATGAATGCAGCCCCCCAAAAGCACCTGAGAATGAGGTCCCTCCCACCCAGCTGCGAATGTATTGAGCCCTAAGGAAAGCGAAATTGTGTTTACTCGTGAGTAGGCAGACTTGCCTTGGCTGGTGATCTGGCCAGACAAAGAGGAATGTGAGGACACCAGAATGGTCCCCATCTGATGGAGCTGGAGTGCAACAAATGCTCCAGAAGGCAGCCTCTCCCCCCTCACTAAAAAGGACAAAAAAAGAGACTTGAACTGGTAAGGGGAAAGTTTTCTATTTTGCACTTGTAAAGCCAGGTGGTTCTTTGTCTTGATATGCCTGAAATAGAAGAACTTTGAACTGGGCACTGGGGAGGGCTGAAAATCTCACTGATTCATTTTGGGAGTGGTGTGATTGTGGGCAAGCTATAGAGAAAATTCACTTTGAGGAACAGGGCTGGCTCCCCCTTACTTAATTATTTCTTTTATTTTAATTTAATTATTTATAATTATTTATTTTAATTTGCTTGATGATGTCACTTCTGGCCATCACATCACTTCCAATGGGTCCTGGACAGATTGTCATTCTAAAAAGTGGGTCCCAGTGCTAAAAGATTGAGAACTGCTGCAATAAGGTATTAGTAAGTTGACATGGGTGTGTGTGTGTGAGACTCTACAAGTTTTCAAAATCACAAAAATCAGAATTTGGAGGAATAATACCATCATATTATATATCAGTCAATGTGTAATTTCATGCAGAATGCAGTGAAACAAACCACATTGAAATATTTGTGCTCTATCAAAAGGTACAGCCAAAAAACCAGTGGGGGCAGGGCAATGGTACATCACCATGCCCACCACCTGGGGTATTGCCCCGCCCACTGCATGGGGTGACGTGCAGGCCTCCTGCACTGGGTGACTCGAATCCTAGTGACACCACTAGGGGTATGGGATATAATGGCCAAGATCCAAAGACTAACTCCTACACAAATGGAAAAGGTGAGCATGGAAAACTTACTTATTTCTATAGCAGATTTCCTCTGCTACATTCCCTGATGCCACAGTGCACACGGTTCTGGAAGGTCTCCTCCTTCCAGAGTGTTCCAAAGGTGTCCTCTAGGGGGATTGAGGGACTTCACTAGAAAGGGGGCCAGAAAAACCCTGGTGTGTACTAGGGACACCAGACACAACTCTTTAGAACCCATCTTGAATGTAGAATTAAAATATGTGAAGAGGACCTTGTAAGTAATTCATGGCGCAATGCTATTGGTACCTAGCATGGCCTAAATGAGCATTCTGATGGTGCCAGAGTGTGCAGCTTGGCTTAGGTCACACCAGTGGATGACAGATGCCTTCTAGCCCTGGTGAGTACATGCAGGGAGGGAGGTGGGGAGTGGATGGAACAGGGTGGTGACAAGGGTGGGGAGGAGAGTGGAGGAAAGGGAAGGGGATGGTTTCTGCAGCAGCATATGCAGCTAACCTAACCTGCTTCCTAACCTGCTTCCCAGCCTCAATCCACCTTCCCACATCCAACTGGGATAGATTTCTAAGATGATAGATTTCAACCTATCAAATTATTCCAAAGTTGGTAGGACAATTCTCTTGCATCCTTCTATATTATCAAAAGAAAAGTTTATTTAACTGGCTGCTTGTTTTGGGGCATGCTTCCGGGCTTGAATGGCCCTGAAAAGAGAATCGCACATAAGATCCCAAATAAACACTACCCCCAATAGATTGTTTTGCATCCATATCACAAAGAAATGTCTCACTTGACTTCAAGGGCAACACTTCAACAGCTTACCATGCATTCCCCAATAAATACAGCCGACAACAGGTATGGGATTAAATGGGCCACTTTATTAACTTACAACAAGCGCAACAAGGCAAAATAGGAAACAATACCCAAACTAAGTGCGGGGTTCTAAATGGGGGAAACGGCCTAGCCGTCTACGTCCCCCAGTCTCATGGGGCGTCCACCCAACTCCAGGCGTAGCTCAATTGTTATTAAGCCTGCCTTTCACTGTCGCCCAAAGAGGGTAAGCCAGCCAAACTACTCTGCCTTCAGGTCACCCCTGCAAGGCCCCAAAGTTCAGACCAGGGGCTAGCCAGCCTGCCTCCTCGAGCCGGACAAGCATCCAAAAGCGGTTCTGGCTCACCCCTGCCCTTGCTGGCTTAGATTGGACACCGGAGAAGGTCTTCTATCTACCCACCCCGCACTTCTACTGCCACAAGGGAAGGTCAGCCTCGCGCTTGGCCTTCCCTACACCCAAAAAGAGGGCCAAGCCTTGTTGCAACTCTGAAAGAAAGCGCCCATAACCCATAGGAGAAAGGTGAACCCCATCGCCACGGTAAAGAGCAGGCTCCTCAAAAGCAATGCTGGGATGATGGATAGCCGCTCCACCAAGCTCCGTGACGACCCTGCCCAGGTAAGCGTTGACCCTTTTTCGTGCTACCTCAATTCTTTTTACACAACTCGCCCAGCGCCAAATTCTCCTAGGCAGCATGTCAGACCACAGGATAGTAATCCTGGGAAACTGATGGACTAATGAGTCAAAATCCTTGTGGGCCTGGAGCCTCAAGGACATGGACGTCCTCTGACCCAAGTCGTTTTCGCCCAAGTGCACCACTATTACCTGCGGCAGGGGGTTAACAGCAATGTACTCCAAAATGGCTGGGGAAAAATTGGCCCCAACACATACCCCTCTTGGCCAACCAATCAATGTGCGCAACATCACCCAGTGCCAGCTGAGAGCTGAAACTGGATGACATGGCATGCTTCCGGGCCCAAAAAACTATGGAGTGTCCGCAGATCAAGACCCTGGCGGGGCAGCTCCTTCGCGGACCTGTGGGAAAAAGAAGCACATCGAGAGATAAGCTCACTGGACAGGCCAAGAGAAAGGAGGAATCCTTCCTCCGCTCTAATACTCACTCCCATGGCCAGTCACGGACAGTGACCTGGTCCGCCTTAGCTAACTTACAGGACCCCACCTACCCCTTGCGCCGACACTGGGGCGGCAAACGCCCTCCAAGCGCTGCCAACAGAGCCTACGCGGCTCTGACACATCTCGCCAACACTGGCGCGGCACACGCCCTCTGAGCGCTGCCAACAGAGCCTATTCGGCTCTGACACATCTCGCCAACACTGGCGCGGCACACGCCCTCTGAGCGCTGCCAACAGAGCCTATTCGGCTCTGACACATCTTGCCAACACTGGCGCGGCACACGCCCTCTGAGCGCTGCCAACAGAGCCAATCGGCTCTGACACATCTTGCCAACACTGGCGCGGCACACGCCCGCTGAGCGCTGCCAACAGAGCCTACTCGGCTCTGACACATCTTGCCAACACTGGCGTGGCACACGCTCACTGAGCGCTGCCAACAGGGCCTACATGGCTCTGACACATCGTGCCAACCTGGCAGTGCACACATTGTGCCCGCTGGCGTTGCACACAAAGCCCTGGCGGCACCTTTCCGCACTTAGGATTTAAAGGCACCAGAGCGCCATCTACCGATGCGCCTGATGCCCTGGGGGGAGAAACCAATGCTGGCCACAATGGATGCTGCCCCAATCCTAAATGAATGCTGCCCCAATCCTAAATGGATGCTGCCCCAATCCTAAATGAATGCAGCCCAAACAATTCAGGCTGCAGGCCTAATTGAGACTGCGCTCGTTTAATAAATGGCCTGAAACTGGTAAAGGGGAAGGGGTGGGGTGATCCTCGTGGCGGAATAGCGGGCCCACTCCTGCAGGAGCCATTAAGCAGCACTGTTCCCTGACAGATACTGGACAAAGACACCGGCTCGGAGCCTGTTACAACTGAATCCACTGCCCACGCCCTAACTGGTATGTTATGGATAAACTCCCAGACCGTGACACACAGTCCCCCCACTGAAGGACTCTGTCGGGGGGGGGGGCAAACTGTGACCTAACCAAAGCAGCCGTGGGGGCCTGGGATCCGGACACAGCCTGGCCACAAGGCCAGCAGCCGAAAGCGTTCCCCCTGAAATCGAGAGAGAGCGTCGGCCATGCTATTTTCAAGCCCAGGCTCATGTCTGGCTGATAAAACAGTGGTGATAGCAAGCCACTGTTTAACAAAGACTCTAACCAGATTCATAACCCGGGACCCTAGGGCGCTAGTCAACATCCCTATCAGCTTATCTAATTTGTCCCTTGGCAGGCGGTTGGTCTGTGTAACCGAGTCCAAATCGATACCTAAAAGGTGAGCCTGCCAAGGGGGGGGCCCTCTGTCTTCTCGTGTGCCAGGGGGACCTCCAGCTGCTCGCACTGTAAAGTCACCCAGGAGCCGAGCGCAGACACCAGACCCAGATGGTCCCATAAAAAGTAGTGGGCAGTGGATCGTAACACAGTTCTGAAATGCACAGTCATTCCAAAATGTACTGGACGCCTCAGAATCCGAACAGGCAATTGAACACCCCATTGGCAATGCCCTATTGTCTGGCAGAAATCCTGGGGGTGCACTAGAAGCGATCAAAAGGCAGACTGAATATCTGCCTTGGCCATCAAGGCCCCAGGGCCACACTTCTTGAGGCAGGCAACCACCTCGTCTAAAGAAGTGTATCTGACTGAACACCGGTGGGTCGGTATCCCGTCATTTATGGAGGAACCCTCCGGAAAGGACAGGTGGTGAATCAGTCTAAATTGGCCCTGGGCTTTTTTAGGCACCACACCCAGGGGGGATACATGCAATTCCTCCATGGAGGAACCGCAAATGGTCCAGCTACTCTACCCGCTTCTAACTCCTTGGCTATTTATACCTCGCACCACCTCCTCCATGTCAGTCACTGACCGGAGGTTGCGAGCGAACATGGGGCTAACTGGAGGCGGGGCTAGGATCTTGAAACCAAGCTGAAAACCCTCAAATACTCTGGCTGCAGAACGATCTGTATAAAATTGCAGCCAGTCAACCAAGGAGGGAATCTCAATTGGCGTCGGGCCCTTTGCCAACACCAGTTGAGGGTCCACCACCCGGCTTTTTACCACAGAAGGGGTGGAAACCTTGCCGTGGTCCACTGATCCATGGACATTTTGCCACGGGATGCCCAGCCCCACACATGGGGCAGCCATGGGAAAACAAACATCCTGGCCTGTTGCATTTGCCAGTGGCATTAAATTGGAAGCAAGCGCGAGGGGATTGAACCCACTGCGCACCCTCAGGTGATGCAGGCTGCTCGGGTCTGGAACGAGCAATCAAATGCCCGCTATCCGCCCTATCCCCCAACGTTGCCCTAGCCGGCAGGACTAACTGCACCCAGAGTTCCTACTGGGGTATAGTCCAGTCCAAAGATGGGTCCTGCGCGGCTCTGATGCGAAATTGACGGTCATAAGCCATCCAAGCCGCACCAGCATGATCACGCAAAGCGCGATGAATAATGTCCAGGTATTTGAACAGTTTCCCCGCCTTTTTGGGGTGCAACTGGACAGTGACCCCAGCATAGACAATGAACCCATTCAGCCAATTGGTCCAATTCTTGTCTATCTTCCTCTGCCTGACGGTTTCCTCGTCACGCACAGGGTCTCCCACTTTGGGGGTAGGCTCAGGCTCAATGTGAAGGAGACTGAACATGTCCACAAAGTCACCCCGCCATATCTTCTCCTTGACCGACATGGCGAGGTAAGAGCCCAGAGGGATGGCGATGATGCCATACGAAACCGTAGGCTTCTCCCTCTCCACCACCAATCCCAATGACTCTTCCCCCCAGTCCACATCCTGCTGGTCCAACTCTGTGTCGGCCGTGGCAGGATAATGATCACACTGGGGGGGTGCTCTGCTGGCCCTGGGACCAGATTTGGGACAGGGATACATCCGACCCAGGGCCCAGGGGTACTGGGGGTAATTGGGCCCCTGCCAGAAGGAAGGAGGCCCCCAAGGAGACCAGGGCTGATCTGGTGCAGCCCGGCTAGGTGCCCAAGGAATGCCTTCCTTGTATTCCCACACAGACTCTGCATTGTGAGCATAAACAGAGGGTTTATGGATTTGTGCTATTATATCTTTGAGCTAGTTTTATCATAACCTATTTTAACACAAAGAGTGCAAAGAGGGAAAGGGCCTAACAGATTTCCCTCCGAATGCAATAAAATGACATTTCTGGCTTCAAAACAAGGGCATTTCCTGAGGAAATGTAAATCTGACATCCTGCACAAGTCAGGTGGGCATGAGCATTTGACTACGCAGGAGGTGAAATAGATCGGAAGTATTGAATCTGGGCATTGGGGATAAGCGCCTGTGTTTCCCACTAATCACCCTAAAATGCTTGGCAACTGTAATCTCAAAGTCTGGGGAATAAGCCTACAACACCCAGAATTCCCAGGTGTTCTCCCTGTCCAGCAGTAACCAGGCCTGGCCCTTGCCTAGTAACAAAATGGCCCTGGGCCCTTATGGGTCCCCCCGTGCCATGCGGCCACCCTAAAATGCCTCCGCTGCCCATAAGGCGTGCGGAGCCCGCGGCCTCCATGCCGGGTGTGCGACTATGCGGGCGAGCCTCAGCCTCCCCCTGCCTCGCCTTCGACGGGCCTTTTCTTTTTGTCTCGCGTCGTAGCAAGCCAAGGCCTGCAACTGTGGCATTTACTCCTCATCATCCGATAAGGAGGGAGGGAGGGGAGGGGGGGCCATACTAGAACCAATATTTTTTTTTTTGTGGCCTTGCCGCCCAACTTCCGAACTTTCATCCCCTTCTCCACCCCCCAGTGACTGAACATCCCCAATGGGGGCCCACCACCCCCTGTGTTCTAATTTGACAGTATACAATACGGTAGCCCACGAAAGGGCACGATCCCAGCAGTGACGCCACAGCAGCACTTTGTCTTGCCCCACCGTGCTTGCATGTTGTTGCTGGTAGACTGCCCCAACCCTGCAAAGGAAAAGGCCCCTTGGGATGCAAAGCTCCTAAAATGGCTGCCGGGCTATTTTTAAATTTGTAAAATGGCGGCGCACCTTGAGGCAGGAGCCTAAAATGGTGCCCAGCCATGAGACGCCCCGCCCAATGGCCGCCAAAATGCAGCCTGAACCGAGTGCCCCAGGCAGGCAAGGGCCCCTTGGGAGGCACCCACAGCTGCCACTCCCGGAGCGCGCGAAGCTGCTGCGCCCTGCAGTGCCACAGGCAGGGTGCGCAGCAGGCCACCCTCTAACGTTGCCACTCGGGCAGAGCGCGCAACGGGCGACCCCCCACTAATGCCGCTCGGGCAGAGCGCGCAACAGGTTGTCTCCGCT
Source organism: Tiliqua scincoides (assembly GCF_035046505.1). Taxonomy (NCBI): domain Eukaryota; kingdom Metazoa; phylum Chordata; class Lepidosauria; order Squamata; family Scincidae; genus Tiliqua; species Tiliqua scincoides. Next base: position 39,853,548 of record NC_089822.1, read on the forward strand.
GTGGTCGCTCACGGGGCTCCGCGTCCTCTGCGCCCCGCAGCAATTGCAGAGTGCGCAGCTCACCCCCCCTGGAGAGGCTACCCGCTGCCGCTGCAGACGGGAGCCTGCAAGCGCGGGTCCCCGCGTTCCAAGCCCCGTCGTGGGGTAGCCTCTCCTCCGCTCCTGGAAAAGTGACCTACTCGGTCGCTTCCAGGAACGGAACTGAGCCGGGTCTAGCGCCTGCACGCTAGATCTGGCTCAGCTGTCCCGCCCCCCAAGGCCAGCCAGCCAATCAGCTGGCAGCAAAGCCCTGCTGCCGGCTGATAGGGGGGGTTTAGCCTGGCAATCAGCGCTAGCGTGCTAGCTAGCTGCCTTTCTTACACCTGTCATTAATTCACTCATTTTTTAGCCATATAATCTCTATCTCCAGTGCCATTATGATGTTTGTAGAGAGGACATACATTATGTATTCACTCCCCCCCCCCCCAAAAAAAAATCTTATTTCATATTACCAAGAATTTTGTCTTACTTATGCAATGGCAGGGTACAAAATGTAGGGGTCGGAAAGAGACCTTCCCTTGTCAAGCAAATGTTTCTACCTGATACTGGCAAATAAATGTCAAACGGCAAATAACTAGATGAACAGGTACATGGAAGATGATATGGTGTGTCTTTTCTCCAGTTATGAATCATTGTATTTCATCTCTAAATATAGTATTTTGAGTCACTACTATACCTGGGTAGGCTGCGAATTCTGAGCTTTCCAAGTCAGCAATTCTTCCATCACTACAGATCAATGGCAGCTCCTTTTTTATTGGCTCTGTTGCCAGTGAGAGAAGTAGACTGAAAGTCATGTTTAAAGCATATTGTTGCTTTTTGCATCTCCAGCTGATGAGTGCAAATCACAGTCCTCTAACACTCTTAAATCTAATCCAGCACTCTAATCTTTTTGATTGGCATCAATTGCAGAGGTGTTACGTAGTAACCTGTATCAGGGCAGTTGATGGTTGAAACTTTGGAGAGAGTGATAAAACTGCCTGACATCCTCAGTTATGCCACCTGAATGCCTGTTCCAGTGTAATGCCCTTTCTGGGTTTTTTTTGCAAATGCAACACACCTGGACACTGCTGTGGCTGGTTCCATGCAGCAGTGGATTGAGGGTGCCCACCACTGTAGATAAGACTGCATAGGACCCTCAGTGATGGTGGCAGAGAGGGGTCAGATGGAAAAGAGATGGGTTGTGGAGGAGGGCATATTGGGCCTGTAAAGGAGGGTGGAATCAGCAGCACCAGTGCCTTCTGAATCCTAACCCCCGTCCTAGGCTCAATCCTCAATCATGGGTCCACACAGTCTTGTGCCAGCAACATTGCAGGTGAAGGTCCAAGTTGACCCGTGGGGGTAGTGCAGACTTATCCCAAGGAAAATGTTTCCTTCCCCCATGGAGGCCTCCGGAGGTGAAAACTCCCCAGTGAGATGCAGCAGATGCCACATTGGCACCTCTCTGTTGTCGTGCAGGGAGTTAGGTAGGATTGGACTGTTAGTCAATCTTTTCCTTGCTTCTAATTTTGGCCTTTACAACTCCCATGATCCCAAAAAGAGTCTGACTTCCAACAGACTGGTGTAGGGGCTCAGAGAAAGCAACATTGAACTACATTCTAGGTAGCTGTCATGCCAGTATCAGAACTCTGGTGGAGCTCTAGCTATAGATCCCAACTTATCTTAAACTTTTATTATGAACAGCTTTTACAAAAATAACCTACTGGGTAGTTGAGACACATTTACCACTGGTACAAATAGTGTCCCACTCCCTCCTATACACTACTTCATTGGCAGTTGACAAAAATGGAAGGACTCTTCAGTAATTTCCTAAGTGGGCCCATGAAATTTTTTCCAAAACTTTGGGATGGATGACAACTTACTGGAATGAGCAGCCACCATGTGTGTAGTCCTTATAACTTGTTTTAATCCTTCAAGAGAAAATGCCAGTGCTTTGCAGGTAATGGTAGTGAGGATAGCAGTGCTTGAACTACTGCTGTGCTTTCCAGCTCCTACAACCTGCCATCTTTTTCCCCAAGAATGTAGTGAAGAATGAGAATTTCAACCCAATTCTATTGGTGGGCTGCACTTCCAGTGGCTGTTGCTAGTAGCCTCTCTGCACCCCGCTTTAGACTGCAAAAACTTTTGGGACATGGAACCATTCACTGATTTATTTTCCTATGTAAACCACTTGGGCCCAAATCTCAACCAACTTTCCAGCACTGGCATAGAGGTGACAATGGGACATGTGCTGCATCCTGCAGTTGGCTGGCACTCACGGGGGCCTCCTCAAAGTAAGGGAATATTTATTCCCTCACCTCAGAGCTGCATTGCCCTTATGTCGGTGCTGGAAAGTGGGTTAGGATTGCGCCCTTTGTGAATTACTTCTTGTCGAAAAGTGGTATATAAATATTTAGTAATTATGTATACTGTATATGCACAGAGACACTTTGTGTGTGATACATATAATACATGTTTCTTTGTTCAGAGATGATTAACCTTGATTCCCATTACCCACGCCCACCCCCATTGCACTTCCATAAGAAAAGCAAGCCCATTGGAATGAATCCAGCTGTTCCTATAACAACTACTCATGGATCATATTAAATGCTGCAAGTGTATCAAAAAGCATTTAAAAAATCCTCCATAGATTTTTAACAAATATATGTAATAATTTTGTTTTATATAAGGAATCCTGTTGTATTCCAGTTAGAAAGAACCTTTTGACTACTCTCTCTCTCTCTCTCTCTCTCTCTCTCTCTCTCTCTCTCTCGCACACATGAAAATCTCTCTTTAGTTACTTATTTCTTTTCCCCATGGTCAGGTTGGCTGCATCTCCAAACACTTGTAAGTACTGTATGTTCTGTCATATCCTGAAGTCATGCATTAGCACCTTTTCATGCAGCAAAGGGTGAGAACAGATATCTTTTGGCAGCTGACAGCAGGGAGCAGGCAGAGAGGAGGGGAAGGAAGCTGTAGGATTAGGACACTGTGGTGGCCTAGTGGCTAGCATGGCTAATGTACCAGCTGTGAATAACCTCTTTTTTTTTTTTCCTTATCCCATCCACCCAACAGATGTCTCTCTGTCATTGTCATGTCCTCAAGCTATCCTGGTAAATGATTTGTGCATTATAAGTGAGTCACCAAGGTGGCAATTGAACCTCTTCACAGCTCAAAATTGTTGATGTGTGCACCGAGAATGAAGTGTGTGTGTGTGTGGGTGAGAGAGGGAGGGAGAGAATGAGAATGAAAGACGAAAAATAGGGAGGGAAGGAAGGAGGGAGGGAGGAAGAGAGAAATGTCAAGGTTACCTTGTTTTGCCTGGAGAATCAAATGGGAGGGCAAATTAACGGCTGCCTCTGTTTGGTCTTTTGAATCTCCTTGAATGAGGCAGCCTTTTCCTTCCTACCCTATTCAAGCAGATGTAAATATCACTTTGAAAAATTAAAATGAAGAATGTGGGGATCTATATTGTATAGTATTTTTTTTCTACTGTGGGAAGAATGCTAATAAATGTACAGAGAGATTGCAAAGTTTGCCAGTATAAATAATGTAGCATTTCAAAGTGTGTCAGTAAGTGTAATTGAATTTTTCAATGTAAAAAATATAGTTTGGTTATAAATTGGAGTCATGCTTGACATTACTTGGGCATTAGGAGATATTAATTAGATACTACTTTCTCCTTTTCAGATTTTTTTTTCCTGCTAAATGAATAATCAGGACAGAGAAAAAAATGGCAAGTGTGCAATTTAGACTATTATTATTTTTTTAATTCTTGAAAACAAGCTGCCTGGTAATTTTAAGTGTGTGTATGGGGGGGGGGGAATAAATGCTTTAAAAAAAATCCTTGTCAGTGTGCTGTCTAAAATATGCTCTTTCCAATACGAACACAATATGAGGAAGCTAATCCATTATACTACTTTGTAATGATAATAAGCTACATTGAACAAGTAGCCTAGGGAAAAGATAGTAGCAGTCACTTTTAAGCAGTGAAAGAATAGCAAATAATTGTACATTTTTACAGGAGCCTGATGACAACATTTCCTATGACTTTGAACTTACTTTGGCCGTCACTGTTCTGGCAAACACACTGCATATCAATCAGACAGCAATATTTCTTGCGTGGCACTTGTAACATAATGTCTAAAAATTTACTTATGTGATCTTTGCTTGTTGGCACCTTGCTCATATGTAAATATATTAGTTGGAGTGCTTGCCTTATGCTGGAGATGCAGCCTATAGCTCTTGTGCAGGGCTATCATGACCTCCATATATCTAGCAAATGCAGCCTATATTTTCTCCTTGTTGCTGATCATTCAGTAGCACTTCATCTTGTTAATCAGGCTGTTTTGTTACATCAGCTAAGCACAGCACTTGCTTCCCTTCCTTCCTGTATGATTTACTTGGATGCTATCTTATTCATCCTTCTTTGTTTATCCATAGTGTGATAGTCTAGCTATCTAGAAGAGCCTTTCCTCACACGTTTCCAGTCAAATCTAAGTCCAACCATTTTTCCTTCTGATGTTTTCCTTGATCTTGGATTGTGTCACTTAAAAAAAAACAAAAGTTCAGGGGAAAAAAGAAAACCAGTGTCTTGGGCTCGCAATCCCTTTCCATGCCCAGAAACAGAGTCATAATGCACTGCCCCAGCACCTTAAGGGCAGTGATGTCATGATCCATGTGACTTTGTGTCACATGACATCACTTCCAGGTTCTCCCTGGAGGAGAGGTGCTCACTGCAGTAACTTTGCACCCCTCTCCCAGTTCCTTCTCTGTCAGTACATCCTCTATAACCAGAGTGGAGCCTGGGGGCAGTCATCCTTCTTGGCGTTGCACTTGGAGCAGGTGTCCCCAGACTCCAACCTAGTTACAACTCTGCCCAGTTGAGTTTCTTTATTAATATTGAGGCTTTTCCCTTTTCCCCTAACAGCCTCATTTTCTTCTGTGTCAGAAGGAATCTCTTGCATTTCAGCAGTGGATTTTGAGGTCACATAGCAGGCTACAGTCCAAAAGAACTGAATTTGCTATATTGTGAGATTGTCTTCACAATCTTTTGCACTGTGGAATGAGGGCTCTTGATTTAAAAACCAGGTCTGTCATGGATTTATGCAATCCTTCCCCTTCCCCATTCTAATTCATGCAGGTTACCCATATGCAAATCAGGACAACACTACATATTACACTCAAAATACATATTGCATTTGAAATCCTGGAGAGGATAAGTCACTGGAAGGTCATCTGAAACAAAGGAATGATGAAAGAATGGAATGGGTTCAGCACTTTTACTTTTGCTGGTTCTCTGCTACCAGTCAACTTCTCTCCAAGTGGTTTTTCAAGCTATAAAAGAGCCATCAGTGTACAGTTTCACATACATATGCATCTAATGGATACGTTAACAATATAAGAAGAGCCCCACTGAATCAGGCCAAGGGCCCATCTAGTCCAGCTTCCTGTATCTCACAGTGGCCCACCAGATGCCTCAGGGAACACAAAGACAACAAGATACTGCTTCCTGTTGTCACTCCCTTGCACCTGGCATTCTGAGGTAGCCTACGTATAAAACCAGGAGGTTACACATCATAGCTTGTAAACTGTAATGGACGTTTCTTCCAGAAATTTGTCCAATCCCCTTTTAGAGGCATCTAGGCCAGATGCCATCACCACATCGTGTGATATGTTGACACAAAGTATTGGGCTTAGTCCATCTTTCCTGCCAATCTTTGACATCAGTTCATTTAGAAAAATTTAAAAATAAATGACATGGCTGAGCATATGGGGAGCATTTATCTCCTCAGTGAAGTTGGTTACTGGGTAAAGTGACCATAGTGCATAATGGAAACCCGCTCTCGGGTATCTTTTAACAAGTCCTTCTTTTTCTGCTTTATTACCTTCCTGCTAACTGTGATTGATCAGTACTTGCTGAGGAGTATGGGTGTGCATTAGTTTCAGAACTGTGAGAAAACAAATTGAATTGGGCTGGTTACCCAAATAGACATTTGCAAATCAAGGTCTGAATGAAACAAAAGGTACATACATTTCTTTTGTTCAGAACCCCATAAAGGAAGGCCTCGTCTTGTACCACGCAATAGTAGCAGGGGACTTTTCTGTCATCCCTCCCCCCACAACACTCCAGTCACGCCATTGTTGGAGGAATTGTAGGGAGAAATTGATGGTTGATCGGTGCTGGCCACCATGTTTTTGTGATTTCTGCCATTTTCCCCCTACAAGGCCGAAGAAAATGGGTTGTGAGGGAAAGAGCAGCTACTGCCAGGAAAGAAGCTCTGCCTCCAAGCCTTTTAAAGTATAAGAAGAAAAGAAATAAGAAATTTTAAAAAGAAAACAGGTCTGTCGCCTCCTTAATGAAAATGAATCTGAGTGACAAAAAGGATGTGAAGGAACAAATGAGCAACAAAGCATTTTAATAAATGAATTAGGTATTTAATAATGAAAAATGGAGTAAAATTGTTAAATAAAAATGTGTATATGCTTACTAGAGAATTGTTGTGTGGATACAACCCATGCATCTTAAGGGTTGTCAGGTTGTAAGTTAAGTTGCCTTAGGAGTGTTGCTGACACAGCTCTCATACACATGAATATTTGTCTACTGTACACATGTACACATATTCCGTCTTCGGGCTGGGTTTGCCTGGCCCAAAATTAAACCAAATTGGGGAGTTTATACTTGTGAGACCAAAATGCAGTGTTGGCTATTTTGAAACCATTGACTGGATAGCACAGCGACCATCCCTAAAGTGCCTTTAATTAAGCTAACCAACCTTGAGACAGAGTTTTCCATAAGAATATAGATTTTGTTACGTGATCTAGACAAACAAAGAAAAACAAAGGCTATGTTTACTTGTAAGATCAAGTGCACCAAAGTTGAAGTGGTTGTGGGTGAAAGAATATTTGTAAACAGCTCCAGTTGGATAGGCATTCGTTAGTGCAGAGGTTCCCAAAATATGCCATGGTAAACTCACAGGGGTAAACTCACAGGGGTACTGTGGGTACAGCCTCTTCTTCCCAACTCTCCCAAGTTCCACCATCTTAGGTAATTGATGGGAGAGGCCTCCTGGATATGGAGGCTGAAAAGTCTATCCAAGTGGCCTGGCTGCTGGGCAGTTGAGCTTAATTTAGTACTTAGGAAGATGTGCCCTTGCAAGTGAGATTATCCCAAGGTAGGGAGCCAAAATAGAGGGTGACGCACAGATGCCTTGCAGCACATAGCTTTCTGTTCTGATCAGTGGCTGTTTATTACTATGATCCTGATTAAAGAGAGCCTTGGTGCATCCCCTCCAGGGTGAAGTCAGGATGAAGTTAGGAAGCAGGCATGGTCTGATGGTTGAATGGAAGGCTGCTGGAAGAATGCTAAGCAGGAACAGTCCTGGTTGAATTTTGGATGGAAGATTGAAAGCTGATAAAGTTGCCCGTAGAACAATTATTGTAATACTCATTGTACTGTACTATGAAGCTTTGTAAGCCACCTTGGGCATTTGCTTCAGCATGGGAAAGGCAGGATATAAATCTCCCAAATAAATAAATAAATAAAATAAAAAGTCCTAACTGACCTTCAGGACTGTCCGCTAAGGTAACAAGATTGAATTAGGAGAGACTCTGCATGTTTTGGAAAGTGAGGTCATTGGTAACAGTAGCGCTGTGAAAAGAAAGGCAACCACAAGACCTTCTATCCAGCTTCTTTCCAAGTCATCCTTGTCTAGCAGGTGGAGGAGAGGATGTGTGAAGGAACTGGGATAAGTTCAGGGTGTGAGAGGCAATGGCTGCATCGCTTCCGTAATTGTGATGCTGTAAGGGGAGGCAGAATCTCCAGATAGTAACCTGGCAACCCTAGTTCAAAACACACAAACAGAAGCCAGGATGATGCTATTATTAGGGGTGAGGCATTTCTGCTAATTTGAAATCAGGCAATTCTTACTGACAGTGAACATTGCTGTACCTTTACATGCAAATAGACAGCAGACAGGTGGGGGCTTGGTACCCCAAAGTGGGACAAAGATGTTGCTCTTATTTATTCCCAGTGACATAACAAATGCAGATGCCATCCTTTTATAGTGCAGAAATGCTTGAAGTGTACCCTCATTGCCTTACAATGTTTTGAACAGCAAAAGAACACTTTTTTTAAAAAAAGAAAATAAATCTCATTGATATGAACAGCCAGCAGTTGGCACGCCTAAGCCGGCTTGAAAGCAGTGGGCATAAGCACTGCATTGTATCAGGCTACAGGCATCTATTTGATTCCAATAGTCTAAGCATTCTCTTCTCTTCTCTTCTCTTCTCTTCTCTTCTCTTCACTCGCTCTCTGGCATACACACCCATAGGCACCAATGGACAACCAGATAAAATGACACAGAGTGCATATGTTTAAATCGTATTTTGCCTCTTCACTAGTACTAGACATAAGCATCTTAGAGCAATCACTTTAAATCATGTCTCAATCAAGTACAGCCAAATCTTTTGACATAGGAGATTATGGTTTTAGGGGGAGAGAACTGCTATGCCCAATTCTGATGCTATGTAATCAGTTTTTTAAAAATAAAAAATGCAGTCAGTATCCAATGAATAAAAAACACAACCTGAATAGTGGATGCTGTGTCATATGGCTATATTATGTGACAGGTGTATATATATATATATATATATATATATATATATATATATATATATATATATATATATATATATATATATATATATATTTAGGGCAAGAACTAAAGCAAATTCCCAAGGGACTGGAGATGTACCTAAAGGTTTCTCAAAACGTGGGGAAAAAAAAACCCTGGGTCAATAGTTAGAAAGGATTGAATATTCTGGATTAAATATTTTGAAAATATAAAGGACTAAGGATCTAATCCTAAGTGTCTGTAACATTGGATCTGAGCTGCAGGACCAGCACTGGGTGTCACAAACATGCCATAAGGCAGGTCCATAGCACCCAAGGAGGAGGGGCTGAGACTGCTGGACCAGCATTGCCAGTTGATGCTGGGTCTCAGCTCTACGTGGATGGCAACCAGCTGGCACTCCTCCAACGCCAGCTGGCAGTAAGACTTCTTGTGTTGGGGGGGAGGCAGGGAGTGTGTGGAACAGGGTAGAACAAGGGCAGAGGAAGGGTGGGAGAATTTAGCCCAGGAGGGGGGTGGAGATGGCAGCAGCTTCTGCCACTGAATCCTAACCTCTCTCCCGGCTCGGATAGCCCAACATGGGCCTCCTTGGGTCTGCCTGGTCAGAAGTGGGTACAGATCCAAGGAGACCCATTCACACCACAGCTGTGTTACCCGGGGTAAGGGAGCTAACATTTCCTTATCCTCACAGCACTAGCCCAGAGCTCCATAGGATCTAGTGGTAGCCATTTCGGTGCTGCTGGATGCCCCTAGGTGCCATTGGATTTAGGATTGGACTGTAAATATTTAGCCATTAAAACATTTTGATTTTGTTTACTGCAATTGCTGAAAACTGTATTAGCAATTCTGTTTACATATCCATTTCAGTGGACTTCTTACTGGTGTCTATATAATTATTGTGCCGGTTTAATCTCCTGAACCTGTTGATTTTAGTGCAGACAGTTTGCCTGTGTGTTGCAATTTTCCCTTGTACAGAGGAATATGGAAAGACTGCTTTACTGATTATTGCTGTGATTTATGAGTTGATTCACCTTTCATTTGGTGTTCTTTATATCAAGGCTGGCAGATTCAGCACTAGGAACACTGCCAGAGTGAAACTTTCAATCTATACTTATCTGTGTACTTACATAGGGGTGTGTGTGTGTGTGTGAAAGAGAGAGAGAGAGAGAGAGAGAGAGAGAGAGAGAGAGAGAGAGAGAGAGAGAGAGAGACATTTTCATAGCAGCAGACATTTTCTTCTGTCTTGGTTTGTTGGCATTCAATGTGGGATAAATGGGATGTGTCTATCCTATTTTGCTGCATGATAGTTGCAATTCCACTAAAAATTTTACTACCATATCTCAGGTATTATCATGGCCTTTTAAAAAAAAGCATAGTCTTTGCTGGTTCAGCCTCCACACAAGTGTTCCCAGGAGAAGTCAACTTCACTTTGTTTGAAACCAGTAGAAGGCAGAGGAATTCAGTTGTGCTTCGGCATCTGTAGAGGTTCCATTCTTGGAACCCCCACAGATACAGAAAACCACGGATAATGAAATCCACAGGTCGAGCACCCTGGATTCCTCTGAACACGACCAAAGCTGTGCCGCGGTCACACGTGGAGGGCCTTCTGAGGGCTGGGGTAGCCTCCCCAACCCCCAGAAGACCTTCTAAGGCTTCCAGAAGGCCGAAATCCACAACTTCTGGCTTTTGGTCTCCGCAACTTCCTGTTATTGGCCTCTCTGATTCTCAGAAGGCTTCTGGGGGGCTGAAAATTGCAACTTCCTGTTTTTGACCTCCCTGACCCTCAGAAAGCCCCTGGAAGACTGAAAATTGCAACTTCCGATTTTCAGCCAAAAATCACAACTTCTGGTTTTTGGTTGAAAACTGGATGTTGTAATTTTTGGCCTTCCAGAGGCCTTCTGAGAATCAGGGAGACAAAAAACTGGAAGCAGGTGGCCTTCCCAACCCTCAGAAGGCCCTCTAGATGCAATCGGAGCACAGTCTGATTGTGTTCGGATGGACAGGTCCAGCTGAACCACCAGCTTTGGAACACATGCTCAGATAAAACTGCTGGTCCCCAATCTGTGAATAATCAGTGTGGACCTGTATTAGAAAAGCTCTGTTGGATCAGGTCAAGGAAACTATCAGGTCTAGCATCCTGTTTCCCACAGTGACCCACCAGCTGCCCCGGGAAATCCCACAAGCAGGAGAGAAGGCAAAATTCTCTCCCACAATTGCTCCCTTGCAGCTGGCATTCAGGGGCATACAGCTGCTGAAACTGAAGGTAGCACATAGTCATCATGACTAGTAGCCATTGATAGACTTGTCCTCCATGAATTTGTTCAATCCCTTCTTAAGCCATCCAAGCTAGTGGCCATCATCACATCTTGTGACCATGAGTTCCACATACTCAATGTGGAAAAGCATACATACTCAATGTGAAGAAAGCATCCTTTTGCTTGTCCTAAATCTCCCACTATTTGGCTTCAGTGAAAGACCCATTGTTCTAGTATTGTGAAAGACAGAGTAAAACATTTCTCTATCCACCTTGTCCACACTATGTACAATGTGATAAGTCTCGATTATCATTTCCCTTGTTAGTTGCCTTTTTTCCAAGTTCAGAAGCTGCAAAAGTTAAAGCTTTTGACTGCAATGAATGTCAGTTCTAGGCTAGAGTCAGATATCAGCTAAATTTAGGGAAATCAACTGGACTTCAAAAATATTGATCCTTTCTGCAGCATCTTGGGATAGAGTCAGGAAGAGGCTGGGGCCATATGTGTGGGTGACCACACTAAAATATGGAGTTCCTATCATCGTTGGCTGTAGCTAAGAGCTTGGGCTGAAGAGGTTGAAGAGTACATAGGCAGAAGACGTGTACTGTTGATTACACAAATGCTGAACCCATACTGATGGGTTTTACCCAATCTGGTGACTTCTTATTGCCTGTCAACCGCTGTGACTGATGGTGTATGTGCCCCTTCCTTTCTCTGCTGCAGAAACCTAAGACCTCTATGCACACTGGCCATAACAGCTTACTAGATCTAGACACAGATCTGACCCTGGCAGAATCTGGCTGGCTGTTTGAAAATGTAGGGATGAAGGTGATAGCAATCTCTCTGTCTTCCCCATTTAGACTGGATTGCTTTTCAGACCCCAGTGCTGGTTACCTGCAAGAATGCTGCTGTAGTAAGTAGTCAGACCAGTGAAATCAGGGTGAATTGGAAACTCAAGCTCCAGTTAAACAAGATTACTGCAGTCAGAGCCGATAAGATAAATGGAAAGTGAATTTAGGAGAAGTGTTGTAGCTCCATGGGAGAGCACATTCTTGGCATGTAGAAGGTCAACCCCCTACATCTCCAGCATCAAGGACTGCAGATAATAAACCTGTGTCTGGAACCTTAGTTTACAATCCTATACACATTTACCTGGGAGTGCATCCCACTGAAGTGGAGCTTACTTCTGAGTTGACATGTCTAGGATTGCACTTTGAGAGAGCTGCTACAAGTCTAACTTGACAATAATGGAATAGTCAGACCAATGGCTCAGTATTTTTGGAATCCTGAAACAACACTGCCTGCATGACTCTGGAGGGCAGTGTGCTGTCTGTTCAGCTGAGACCATCTACCTGTTCCTGTTTGTTGTCCTTGCAGGAGATGTGGTTCCTTAATTATCTTTTCTTCCTTTCTCCTTTGCACATGTTCTCTTTCTCTCCAGACACAAGACAATATGTATGTGCCCAGCTAGAGCTCCATTGCTCATAGACCTCATCCTGATCACACTTGCACACAAAGGGGAAAGCTTTTAGGGTCCCTTGTTCCTAAGTGTTAGAGCAGGGGTGTCAAACATAAGGCCTGGGGGCCGGATGCGGCCCCTGGAAACTTTATATCTGGCCCTCAGGCTCTCAGCTGCTGAGCAATGCTAAGGTGTTACTGCTGACACAGCAACCCACATAAAAATTGGGCTTTCCTATATCTGGAAATATGATCAAGATTTGTGTATTCTGTCAGTTGCAGCTAATGGATTTCTTTGTGAGAACAAAGTGCTGATTTCTGGCCATCAGCTGCTTAATGATCTCACTTTCTGCTTAATGACGTCACTTCTGGCCCCCAGCAGGCGCCCTGAATACTAACTTTGGCCCTCTGTATGAAACGAGTTTGACACCCCTGTGTTAGAGCCTCTTATCCTAATCAGAAGATGCATGAAACCTCTAATGATATGTATTTCTTTTGAAGTTTCAACCAACCCTTTGCTCCTTTTGAAGAAGCATTATTGATGCACTTTATTGTGTGCATTATTGATAGCAGCTAGCCTGGGTGGTGAGAGTTACCTTTTACCACTGAGGTAAGGGAGTCTTCCACTGATCATTACTCTGCCACACCCCCTTTCCCAACAAGTATGAGGCAGCTTCATTTGTGTATCTGGATATACCGTGCTGATCATAGATGCCTTATGTGTTTCTACAGCATAGGAATTTTACACCATTTGCAGGCTCTAATAATGCATCTTTAGATTAGTAAGAGCCTTTGTCTGGAAAGTAAATTTTGGCTAAAAGTCTGATATGTTCTTTTGTGACTGTTTTTTTTTTTTTCCATAAGGTATGATGAGTAGTAAAATGTAAATAAAAAACCCTAAATTGCTTTATTCATTGTGTACTTTCAGTACTTAAAATGAATGAAACCCCCTCTGAGGAAACATCTGACTAAGCAAAATAACGGTTGTGCATTTGTGAAAATGTTTAATGATCTCCCCTGTTAAAATGCTGTTATTTTAGAGCCCATTACTATGTGTGTTAAATTAATTTGAGGCTACATGGTTGAAAGACCTTTTTTTCCTGCCTGCCTTAATATACCAAAAATAATTGACCTTAGTTGCTTGTTAGGGGGCAAAGATCTCACACGGTCAGGAATGTTGGCAGCACAACCAAATGCAAGAGCCTAGAAATGGAGAAGTACACTATTCACAAACTTTGTCTCCATAGTCATTTATCTAGTGTCAGTTCAAAGTCAGCGAACATGCCAAAGATCAAATACATTTTTTTCTTTAAACAGTGCATATTGTAAATATTCTGGTTGGCATACATTTTCTGTTTTTCCTGTTCTGAAACATACATATTTACTATGCCTGCTATGTTGGGTTTTATATCTTATAGGTTGAAGAGAAATGTATCACTTGTCTGCAGAGTAAGATTTTTCAAATAATGGTATGTAATCCTTTGCTACTAAAAGCTGAGAGAAATTCAACTACATTAAAAAACAAAAACAAACTTGGAGTGTATAAGTTTAAACATCTAGGGCCCAAATCCTAACCAACTTTCCCACACTTACATAGCTGTGCCAATGGGGCATGTGCTGCATCCTGTAGTTGGGTGGCACTCACTGAGGCCTCCTCAAGGTAAGGGAATGTTTGTTCCCTTACTTTGGAGCTGCATTGCCCTTACCTTGGTACTGGAAAGTTGGTTAGGATTGTGTCCTAACCCAATGATTTTCAACCTTTTTCATCTCACAGCACATTGACAAGGCACTGAAATTGTCAAGGCACACTGTCAGTTTTTTCATAACTGATAAGACACAGCGCATTATCAGCAGGGGGCTTAGAGCTCGATCCTGGCAGGCTTGTGCCAGCCCACCACCCGTGCACACTGTTGCAAATGTGCCGTGTGACAGTCAGCACTGACCCAGCGCCCAAGCTGGCCCAGTGCAAGTCTGTGCTGGGACAGCACAGGTCAGAGGCTGGCCAAATGCTGCCCGCGCTCCATGCGATTGCTGAGCAGCAGATCAGTAGATTGGGTGGGGAGGGAGGCATTCTGCGGCAGGGGGAGGGCAGGGAAAAGGCATGGCAGGGGGAGGGGTGAGACTGGTGGAGCTCTGCTCCACTGGGTCCATAGCCTCACGTTGGGGCTCCCAGCCAAACATGGGACTGCTTTACTCTGTGCTGGCTAAATAACCAGCACAGAGTCAAGTAGCCCCATTGCGGGGCTTTTTGCCTTACCTGGGAGATGTTGGGAGTTGTTGTCACCTGCCCGGCGTCCATAGGATGTAGTGGCAGACATTTTGGCACTGCTGCAGTCCTGGGCAGCTCAGGATTGGGCTGTTTCATCCTCCAATGTCCTTACTAATAAATGACACTCCTCCAAACTCCCACGGCACACCTGCGGACCAATGTCAGCGCACCAACGTTCCTTGGCACTGTGGTTGAAAATCGCTGACTGTGACCGACACTGGATGCCAGTCATTTGCCCTTCAAATGAAAAGGCATTATTCTGGCCAAGTGACTATAGTGACTATATGGCCCAGTGTACTGAGTTGTATTAATGGGTTGTTAATGTCCATCTACAAAGTTTGTGCTTCATGTCTAGTGCTTCACGTGTACTTCAGATTTCTTTACTGCCTATCCCTAGGCCAAAAGCCTAGCACTCAGGGTGGTCATGCCCCATATTACTTGAATCAATGGCATATCTTGTTAGCATTATTTCTGCAATGCAGTTGAAAGAGAATGTCATAGGAGAAACCGCTGAACAATATAGAGAAAGCATGTGTTTTAAGAGAGCCTTAACCTCCTTTGCCATGGGTGTTCTCTTCATAGAAACAGTTTTAAATATATAGACAGTACTTAGCTGGAGAACATATTGTCTTAAACCTGAGAAACCCAAGAAAGGGTATCAGTAAATTCAGGGGTCAGGATCCAAAGCATCCCCTCCACAAAACACTCCCATAAAGTGGAAATTGCTCTCCAACACTCTCCAGTATAGCATGAATGCAAGTCTCATTGAGTCTACAGATGGGCCTGTACATTGATGTTGGCATCCTTCAGTCTTGGAAGACTATGGTATCACACTCTGAATGGTGGTTCTGGAACAGAGTGTCCTCTCCAGTGCGCAAAGCCTGGGTAGAGTAGATATGGAGGATAGACTATTTCCCATGTAGCAAATCCCCCCTCTCCACGTCGCTGAAATGGTCCAATGGAAAGGTAGAGGCCAATACGGTTGGTTCCAGCGGCGTTGCAGGAGTTGCCAGAAAAGCCTGTGCATTTCAAAAAGAGAAAGCAAGAACTTTTAAAGCAGTAGTGTAAGGCTACAGCTTGTAATACCACACTGGCTAGTTGTTGGCATCCTTCAGTCTCAGAAGACTATGGTATCGCGCTCTGAATGGTGGTTCTGGAACAGAGTGTCCTCTCCAGTGCGCGAAGCCTGGGTAAAGTAGATATGGAGGATAGACTGTTTCCCATGCAGCAAATCCCCCCTCTCCACATCGCTGAAATGGTCCAATGGAAAGGCAGAGGACAATATGGTTGGTTCCAGCGGCGTCGCAGGAGTTGCCAGAACGTGACTGTGTTCAGCCATGAACTGCCTCAGGGACTCCGGCTCCGGATTTTGCCTCGAGGTTGACTCCTGAAGTCTTTTCCATAACTGGATGTAGCCACAAGGCAGTGGAGGTTTGGGATCAGAGTTTTCCTTCTCTCAGATGAGCTGCCTTCCCAGGCTAACGAGTCCCATCTACCCAGTGGCTGTTTAGTCACCTCTTACGACAAGTACAGCCAAACTGAGGGCCTATTCTTATCCCCAGCCCCCAGGGCTGAAATGATAAAAAAAATTACAATCATGTGACCATTAAACAATGGAAATGGGCAACCCAATCTGATGCTGCCCTGGCACCGCTCTGTACAGGGGTGCTGAAATAGCCACCACTGTATCCCGCAGGGCCAAAGCAGCCATTGGAGGTCTCCTCCGGGTAAGGGAACATTGGTTCCCAGCACTTAGCACAAAGATTTGGGGACCTTGCCACCAACTTAAGCTATAGACCTTGCCTGGATCTTGCTTTTATCTGAGGCAATTCCCAACAATTCACTTCTTTCCAACTTCACTGAATTCTTCAAGGATCTTGTTCCCATTCGGACCACTCACATTAGAATGAGATTACTGACAAGTACAAAAAAGGTGTCTCCTAATGAAGTTGAGCATATGCACTAAGGTCATGTAGGAGGACGAGTGCCTCAATCTTTGAAGTCATTTGCAATTAGGGGGAGAAGTAATTGAATTGGATTCCTGCACTATCTCGTCCTTCCATTTCTATCTCTCACACATGGACATTACCTATGACCCTATATTAAAAATTAATAAAATGCGGATTTTAAATATTAAAGCTTTACATTCGTGTTAATGAGTACTGTCAATCAACTGTGGCTAAACATGTAGCTAATTTCAGAGTTGAGATCAGATGTTCAAAATTATCTTATCAGTGGGGGGGGGGCTATAAATCTAGAGGTAAGACAAAATCGTGATTTGTACTTTCTGAAGTTGGCAAGAACTGATACCGATGTGATTAGGGTGCTTTTAAAATTATAATTGTTTTTAAAAAGCTGTTTCCAAATGTTGTGTTTGTTTAGCAGTGATCTATGAAGAATGCTAATGTTGGCAAGCGAGACTTGGCTCCTTTTTCTTGTCTTGCTAAAAAATTGTACGCAAGAGAAATATAAGTTGCGGTTTTGTTAAATGAAAATAATAATGTGAATGCTGGCTTTGCTCATATCTAACAGATTAATTGTTAGTAACTATAGAAGAATATGAAATAAATGCATTTTATTTTCACATTTCTACATGGCAGCCCAAACAGCAGATTCAGAAATATTAGAATTATTTATCAGTCTTCATATTTTAGTCATGCATGAAAATGCCTTTATCCTTAAGGCAGTCACATGCTTATTTGTATATCAACTCATAAGTTATCTAAGCGGAACTCTTAGTGTATAAAAATGTTCACATACATTTAAAATTTCTGCATGCCTTTTTTGTTTGCTAGACAATAAGACAATAGTGCAGCCTCCCTATGATACCAGCTAGAAGTATCTTTAAAGATTAATATTATATCCCTTACAGCACTAAAAGGTAGCACAGTTTCTGTATTGGTTTGTATTGGTGCCCAAATGGTGACTGAGCAGCGCCCAGTACGAACCAATATCCTGTGACCTGGAGTCTCTTATATCAAAGTATAAAATGTATTAAAGCAAGACACATTAAGATGTAATCAACATATAGCAAAAATGATAAACATAAATTTTAATTTCTGCTTATATGCTTAAGTGAAGGTTTCCTTAGCAAATGCAAAAGTATTATTGCCTATTAAGAGTATCATTGCAAAAGTATTATTGCATATTAATATTGCATACTAAGATAGCTTCCATCACAAAAAATCTTCTCTACCACCTTCTCCTCTGTTAAGTGTAGTCAAAAAGTGCACATGGATTTCCAGCATTGCACTCATAAGAACATAAGAACAGCCCCACTGGATCAGGCCATAGGCCCATCTAGTCCAGCTTCCTGTATCTCACAGCAGCCCACCAAATGCTCCAGGGAGCACACCAGATAACAAGAGACCTCATCCTGGTGCCCTCCCTTGCATCTGGCCTTCTGACATAGCCCATTTCTAAAATCAGGAGGTTGTGCTTGTAACTGGTAATGGATTTTTCCTCTAGAAACTTGTCCAATCCCCTTTTAAAGGCGTCCAGGCCAGATGCCGTCACCACATCCTGTGGCAAGGAGTTCCACAGACCAACCACACACTGTGTAAAGAAATATTTTCTCTTGTCTGTTCTAACTCTCCCAACACTCAATTTTAGTGGATGTCCCCTGGTTCTGGTGTTATGTGAGAGTGTAAAGAGCATCTCTCTATCCACTCTGTCCATCCCCTGCATAATTTTGTATGTCTCAATCATGTCCCCCCTCAGGCGTCTCTTTTCTAGGCTGAAGAGGTCCAAACGCCGTAGCCTTTCCTCGTAAGGAAGGTGCCCCAGCCCCACTCAGACTAAACTTCCTTGCCCCTACTAGAGCCAACTGTTTAGTACTGAATATACACAGAAGACCTTGGCCCCTATACCACTGGGGGCTTGTATTAGGCTTGGGAAAACTAAACAGTGAGTCCATTCTTTCCATCTCAACTTCCTTCCCTGGCAAATGTAGTGCAGCAAGCAGGGAATATTTCACAGAGGCTTGAGGAAAGTACACGTGCACAACCCTCATCCCTCTGTGATTTTCAAGAGCTGAAGGAAAGGATTAAGGGGCTGCTAATACATCCAAGAGTTTTAGTTAAGGTTGATGGTCTCTGCAGTGAATCGAGTCTGTCCCAGTCTAAGACCTTGATATTCTCATAGGAATGATGAAGGTGACAAATGGTGATACGATTGTGTTTTGGAAAAATGAATTAGAAACTGCTTTCAAAAAGGCATCCTTTCTACGGGCTTTCCTGCACTCACCAGAGGCTACAGCAGGCTCCTAGGTATGCAGGTAGCCCTGCTCAAGCCTCTGCAGCCCCTGAAGCGCGCAGACACTCAAAATAACAATTGTGACCAACTTCCAGTTTTTGGTCACAAAACCAGAAGTGGGTTACAATAGTTATTTTGAACGATTGCATGCTTTGGGGAGCCTTGCGGAGGCTTGCACAGGGCTCCATGTGCTCCCGGGAACCTGCTACGGCTTCTGGTGGGTGCAGGAAAGCCCTTGTGCCTCTCAAAAGCAGTGCGATCCAGGTGATCACTTCGCTCCATTCCCCCCCTCCCGAAAGACACCTGCAAAGTTTGAGAACCACTATCATAGAGTCTTGCAGACATAGCTTGCTGACTCATGAAAGACTATACCACTTGGGAATCCATGGCTGAGATTTCTCTAGGATGACACAGATACAAGTGTGATGTCCTGTTCCGTCCTGATAGCCTTTGGTGCATAGAGATAAGGTTTTTGGTAATATACATAATAAGTAATTTGAGTAATACTAATTTTTTTAAATCATTTTTATACTTCCCTCCTTCCAAGGAGGTTAGATTAGTATACATAGCTCTTCCCCTTTTTTGGTCTTCACAACAACCCTATGATGTAGGTGAAGCTGAGACAGTGACTGTCTCAAGGTCACCCAGGAAGCTTCATGGCTGAGCAGGGATTTGAACCTGGATCTTCCAGGTCTCAGTTCAACTCCCCAACCACTACACTATCTTGGCTCTCAACACAACAAGTACGTTATCTACCTGTGTTACTTTATGGCCTTTGTGAGAACAGAAATTACTATGCTAAAGTGTATGACACACAAAGAATGTGTGAGCCCAGCAGGTAAAAGGGCAATAAGCAAGTCTGGTGCCTTTGTAAATGACGTGTCCTGGATGAAAGAAAATGAGCTGCCAAGATCTTGTCACTGGGCTTTGCCAACAGTAGAATTCAAAGGGAGTTTGGAAGCTCTCTGGGAGGCAAAACCTGTGAGTAATTTTGGAGGGAAGTTAGAAGAGAATCTATAAACTTTGTGAAATTTCTCAAGGGGTTTCACATATCCTTAATTCCAATCTTGTTTGCACAGAAGACCTTCCCAGAGGACTGTGTCCTTTGCAAGTACAGTAAAATATAGGTCACTGGATATATTATCATTAATTTTGAAGTATAAGTAAAAATAAGCAAAAACAATTTTGCTCAGGTTCTCTCTCTCTCTCTCTCTCTCTCTCTCTCTCTCTCTCTCTCTCTCTCTCTCTCTCTCTCTCTGCTCATACCTGAATTTTTCAACCTTTGTACAACAGTCACTATTTTTCAGTGCAGAGATTGTGAACTGAGCATGTAAATTCTTTTTCAACTCATCAGGAGATGCAATTAAGCACCAGGTTCCTTGAACGCTCTTCTGTCACAAGCCTTCATGTTTTCCGTCACAGTACATATGGTCCAATTGTTTACAGATTAAAAAGAAGGGAAGAGAGAATGAAATTAGAAAAAAAATCCCTGCTCAGATGTTAAATCAAGATGTTTTCTTCACTTCCAAATGATGGGCTGGCTGCCAACACTTACAATGAGAAATTCAGAGGGTTTTCGGGGGGGGGGGGAACACCATAGAAAGGCATATCTCATGTTTGGACATGCTTGTGTGATGGCCCATCAACATCAGGATCTATGGAAAGGCAAGTGTTCTTAAGGCATATGTTCAACCCTCTGTAGAAAGAATACTCTTGGGGAAAGTGTTCTTTGTACATTTACGACAGGAGAGCAAACAGCCAGGAGTGAAATTGGTCATAGGCGTGAAGAGGTACCATGACATGAAGTCAGCCACCTGCCAGTGATAACATTTGTCCCATAGCACCGTCTGGCAGCCAGAAGCCTCACAGAGCTAAACCAAAATGGATGCTAAATGCATTACTACTGGCTATGACAGCAAGTTCAGTTTCAGCTGCCTCTCTGCATGACGGACAATTTGAAGTCAACCCTCTGAACACATTTCATTGGTTCACAAAACCTGACGGTTAGCATCAATTGGCTATCAATTGGAAATCATATGTATGACATTCTACATATCTAATTCTGTGATTGGAATGTTGGCTGCTTTTTCTCAAATTAATTATATATATATATGTTTATGTTGGAAAATGTTAATTTTTAATGGCAAATGTGAAACATCTGGTGAGGGGATATTTGTGGAGGTGAGAACAATCAAGTTAAAAGGGCAAATGCAATCTGTCACTCTTTGGGATGTCAATATGAAAGCTCATGATGAAAGTATCTTGAGATGCTCACAAAGAAAGTATGCCTAGATGAGGATTGTGTATTTGTATTCCAAATCCCTGCTAGAGAGGGAAGAAAAAAATAAACAAAGCGAATAATTTCTGATGGATGTGAACAGTGGAATGGGTCACATGGAGAAGCAGACAGAAGGGATATAAGAAAGGACATTACTCAAACCCCTTTGATTTCCAAATAGGGATTTTAGAGCTAGTTTATATTTTTTTTCTCCATAATCCTCTCTTTTTTCCATCAGTGTTTCAATGGATGCCACTGGATTGAAAATATAACATATGTGACCTGCCCCACCTCCATGGATACAGCCACAATTCCTGGTGGTGATTTCTGTTATTGCAGCAGCATATTTTTTAGCAGCAATTATCACAAAATCCAGGTAACCTGCTATCTTCTCCATGCAAATAGTTCTTATAATCTTGGAAGGAGCTGATCAGTCTATTTTAGATGCAGTCATCCTAAAACAATGAGCTTGCAGCTTGGATCCATCCCTGTTTCTAGATGTGCAGGTGACAAGCGTGGCCAGGAGTACCATTTATCTCAGGGGTGCTCACACTTTTTTGGCTGGAGAGCTACTTTGAAACCCAGCAAGGCCCGGAGATCTACCAGAGTTTTTTTACAATGTTCACGCCATCATAACATATAACATTTATGTGTACAATGTATGTTGGTGTACCTTGCATAACCGCATGAGCCAATATTGCACAACACAATTAACTATAAACATTTTTGTAATTACTTGAGTTTACTTTGATGACTTGCACTGAAGTGAATCAGCCAAGGATGCATAGTCCGGACAGTAGCTGCTGACAGCCAGCCTCAACCACACTTCCAAATGTTCATCAGTCATGGTGGAACTTAATGATCTTCATGTAGGTAAAGGCTGACTCACATAAATAAGTGGAGCCCTTCCTGCCTCAGGTGCTCTTATATCCCTGAGGGTCCTATTGCCTTCAAGTGGCTGCAGCTGTGCAGCACACTCTGCTGGATGCCCAAGCCTTACCCTTAAAGGGGCCACTGCTGACACCACATCTACCTCCTCACCAGATCTTCCTCGATTCCAATACAAGTGGGGGGGGAGCAGATCTCTATACAGACCAGTGCAAAAACAGGGGAAAGGTGTGGGGGAGGGAAGATCTCTATATAGACATCACAGCGAGACCAGTGCAAAACCCCTTGCACACAGAACCAACAGATGGAAGTTGGGGGGGGGCAGATCTCCATACATACCAGTGCAAAAACAGTGGAAAGGTGTGGGGGAGGGAAGATCTCTATATAGACATCACAGCAAGACCAGTGCAAAACCCCTTGCACACAGAACCAGCAGATGGAAGTTGGGGGGGGGGGCAGATCTCCATACAAACCAGTGCAAAAACAGGGAAAAGGTGTGGGGGAGGGAAGATCTCTATATAGACATCACAGCAAGACCAGTGCAAAACCCCTTGCACACAGAACCAACAGATGGAAGTTGGGGGGGGGGGGCAGATCTCTATACAGACCAGTGCAAAAACAGGGGAAAGTTGTGGGGAAGGGAAGATCTCTATATAGACATCACAGCAAGACCAGTGCAAAACCCCTTGCACACAGAACCAACAGATGGAAGTTGGGGGGGGGCAGATCTCCATACATACCAGTGCAAAAACAGGGGAAAGGTAAGTCAGCCCCAGTAGAGTCAATGGGGCTCACTCCCAGGGATGCGTGGACAGGAGAGAAGCCTGCCAGCGGCTCCTCTTCAGGTCTACTCATGAGTCAGCCCCAGTAGAGTCAACGGGGCTCACTCCCAGGGATGCGTGGATGGGAGAGAAGCCTGCTAGTGGATCCTCTCCCAGGGAGGAGCCTGCCAGGGGCTCACTCCCTGGGCTCACTCCCTGGGCTCACAAGCCTGCCAGGGGCTCACTCCCAGGGATGCGTGGACAGGAGAGAAGCCTGCAAGCGGCTCCTCTCCAGGTCTACTCACGAGTCAGCCCCAGTAGAGTCAAAGGGGCTCACTCCTAGGAATGCGTGGATGGGAGAGAAGCCTGCGATCGACTCATTTTGCCTCGCGATCGACCAGTCGATCGCGATCGACGTACTGAGCACCCCTGATTTATTTGCTTCACCCGTTCTTGGAGAAATTTGACCTAACCTGAATTATCTGTCTTGCAGTGCCATCTTATAATGTTTACCCTGAAGTAATTCTCACTGTTCAATGCATTTTTTTTTCTTAGACTGCAATTGTACACACACTTTCTTGAGAGTAAGACTTATTGAACAATGGAATTTACTTCTGGGTAGACATGCATAGGATTATACCACGGGTTCCTAAACCAGGGCATCAGGCAGGGAAATCTGAGTCGATGGCGAAGGCAGTGACACAATTGCCACAACTGCACCACTATTGAGGACAAAAGTGCTGTTTTTTTGTTGTTGTTTTTTACTTACCCCTATCCTTTGGAGCAGGGGACTCCAAACCAGATGTGGCCTGCAGCAAGTCTCTTTCTGGCCCACAGCCAACCTCTTGTTCCCTGAAAGCCTCTGGCCCACTCAACTGAACATGACCAGAACTGTGCTCTGATTGTGTCTGGAGGGTGTTCTGAGGGCCAGAGAGGTTGAATGAGGGCACCAGGGTGAGGTCCCTTGTTATCTTGTGTGCTCCCTGGGGCACTTGGTGGGCCGCTGTGAGATACAGGAAGCTGTACTAGATGGGCCTATGGCCTGATCCAGTGGGGCTGTTCTTATGTTCTTAATGAATGAGCCCATTGATTCATTTATTTACCCATCTATCTCTAATTAATTTATTTAAACTTTATATTTAAATTGTTGTTCCGGCCCTCCACACCATGCCAGATATTTGATGTGGTGCTCTGGCCAAAAAGTTTGGAGAGCCCTGCTCTAGAGGGTGTGGAGAGCCTGTGGATCGCTCTGCAGGGCTCCTCAAGTCTCAGAAAAGCTAAAAATAGCTATCCTGACCCACTTCCAGTTTGTGATTGCAAAACCGATACTGGGTCATGATAGCTATTTTTAGCTTTTCTGAAGCTTAGAGAGTCCTGCAGAGGGGTCCACAGGCTTTCCCACACCCCCTGGAGGGCTGGCACTGTGTGGGTAAGTTAAAAAAAAAAAAACACTTTGACCCTGGCAACAGCATGATCATGACAATCAGGTTGCTGCCTTTGCCCCTCCCCTTCAAGCAATTACAGTGGTTCCCAAACTCCCAGAGAGTCTGGGAACTGCTGGATTATGCTCTTAGTTGAGTTTGCAGTATAATCCCTATGCATGTTTATTCAGAAGAACCATTAAATTCAATGGAATATATAACCTCTAACTAGTACCTAGAAAGCTGGTTTCATACACAATTGTGGAAAGAGTGAGGCAATCCAAAGACCAAGAACTGGGCAGCTGTGTGTGTGATATACGTCCCAAGAGCCTTTTGCATTGCCCTGCATAACATGTGGTCAAGGGTCCATTAATTACTGTGGAGGTTGGTTGTAGACCTGTTTGAAGAGTTCTCTGTATTGGATTGGTACATTCATTATTGCGGTGTTGCACTGAGTGCCTGATCTATGAGCATCAAGTTTTGTTTTGTTTTTTCCCCTGTGATATTGAATTAAGCGAGACATACAATGCAAAGTAAACACGGAATTCATTTTATAAATTGAAATCGGCATGTTGCTAGCATTGTCAGAGAATTGTTTGCTACAGCATCATATGTTGCATACAACGGGGCACCCATCTGTTTTTTCTAAATATAGCCAAGTTTGTTTTGTCTAATTTTACACCCACTTGAACTTCTTAGGTTGGTGCATTTGTCTTGGGCGTGATGATTATTGGATAAGTGACTCTGCTTAGAAGGGATTGTGAAAAATGGAGTAGAGATGGGGCAGAATTTAAAGCAGATGCAAAGAAACTGTTGTAGGGAGACGAGAGGAATGAAACAGACTAGAAATGCAGGGAGTTCTGAAAGTAATAATAAATGATGATTAAAAGGAGAATAAACATTTAATATCATATACCAGCCACATAATGCCAAACCAGCATTCCAGGGAAGGGTTTTTAAAATTTATAATACCTAAAGCAGGCCTTGGAAAATTATTCTATAAAAAATTATTCTTTAAAAAAAAAAAGACTGCATTGGCTAAAATTACAAGTGGAAAAATATTTATGACATTCTCACAGATAGAGGAATATTCAGGTAACAGCCCAATCCTATCCTTTTCCCTGCCATATCATGCAGTCATGGCAACACAGGCTGCTCCGCATGCTATGGTGGGGGGGGGACGTCTGATCAATAGGCTTGGGAGGGAAAAGAAAATATTTTATCTTACTCCTCTGCTCATTCCATGGCTGTTTGTCAGGGGGGAAAAAAGTAGAGGAAGAGGAGAATGGAAGAGGTGAATCCAGGGCAATGCTGCAGTGACTGACAGAGGTGACCATTAAAATAAGAACCCAGTGGCATAGCTAGAGGAGGTGCAAAGCACTAGGTCTTGCAGGGAGCATTTCCGTGGCATGCAAGCTGGGAATGGCTCCAAAGGGGGGGAGGGGCCACTTGCACACAGTGATGAGGCTTCCTGCAAAACTTAGTGCAGACGCGCATGGCCTCTGGGAGCCCAAGTGCCTCTGGGAACTAAGTGCCAGGTAAGGCACCGTGAGTTTAGCCTCAGTGTGAGGAGGAGGCAAGTGGACCTCTGAGTTTTGGAGAAGGAGAGGAGGAGGAGGACAATGAGAAGGAGAAGGTAAGTGTACTCTTTCTAACTCTTGGTCTTTCTAACTCCCTGTCTTCTAACCTTAACTTTAACTTTAAATCAACCTTAAATCAAAATTGCAAGTTAGCTGCACCTAAGTGGGGTACATAAGTCTACTCTGAGCAGGAGCAGAGTCCTACTCATGAGTAAGAGCCCAAGGGTCAGGCACTTAAATCAAAATTGAAAGTTAGCTGCACCTAAGTTAGCACCTAATCTAACCGAAGGAAGGAAGGAGGATAAAGTGGATAGCAGGTTTTTCTACTTGTTTTAAATTAAACCTATACTTAACCCAAGTTAAACTTAATCTAAGTTAGAACATAACCTAAACAGTTCAGTAAATTGGGACATAGGATCTAGAGAGCAATAAATAGGAGGGAAAGAACCTAGGAAGGGCCAGTTCCCAACCACCCAGGCAACCTAGCATAGTCCATTTTAGAAATTTAGCATCACCACCTTTAGGAGGTGATAAGAGCCCCATTAGGCTAATCCAAGCACTCCATTCGGGAGCCTGCAGAGTAGATTACGCCCATCAGCAGCCTTTTGTCTTCCTGAGCTTTTGTAAGCTCACCTGGGAAGACCAGCCCCCCTTTCAATCAGCAAGGAGGGAGGGAGGAGGAGCCAGCTAGGAGTATAAAGCTAGGGCCTGCCACCGCGTGAGCCTCTCTGCAGACGCACATGGCAAGGGTTTTTGTGCCAGTATTCTTCCCCCGATGTGCATGTCGAAACGGATCGCAGCATGATCACTGTTCCCCAATGGCTCCGTAACATTGACATCTCTAACCAGGTCCTGTGTACCGCACAATATTAGATCCAGAGTCACCTGTCCTCTGGTGGGCTCCATGGCTAGCTGCTCTAAGGCACAGTTATTTAGCACATGAAGGAATCCAGTCTCCTTTTCGTGACCAGAACACAAATTGACCCAGTCAATATGAGGATAATTGAAGTCCCCCATGATTACAACCCTGTCCCTCTTTGTCACCTCCCTGATCTGTTTCCTCATGTCAAGGTCCCCTTCCGATTTCTGGTCTGGAGGATGATAGCATGCCCCCAGTATTACATCGCTCCACAGGCCTGGTAATTTAACTCACAGAGATTCAACAGTGGAGTCGAACCCACCTTCAGTCTCTACTTTGCTGGATTCTATCCCTTCCTTAACATAAATGGCCACCCCACCTCCAACATGCCCCTTCCTGTCCCTCCTGTATATAGCTCAGGATTGCGGTATCCCACTGATTTTCTGCATTCCACCAGGTTTCCGTTATGCCCACTATGTCAATAGTCCAATCAACAAACAACAGCATATACAATGGCGGTTACCTCCCCCTCGGAAGTTGATTGTGACTTCTGAAGAAGGCCCATGCTGTACACACATCATCCAAGGCAAGAAAGAATCCACAGCTGTCCCACTGTCTGCTAGGAGGTTGCACCACTTACAGTGCCAAACAGGAAACTATTAAGTCTGTCACATTATATTACAAGTCGCTTTATGACAGGGATGCATTCTCTGATCCCTGTTGTTAAGCGAATCTGTCATTAAGTGAGCAGCACCTCAGGCTTCTCGGTTTCCTCCTTGGAAGCTGCAGCACAATCTTTACCCTCTCTAATTCCCCTGCACCTTGCAAAGTCTCCTGCAGCGGTTGCATTTTCCTCCTCCTGATTGCTGAAGTGGAACTGTTGAACTCCCATTTGCCTAGAGTGTCCTGCTGAGCACGATCCTCTGATCTCTGAGATCTACAGAAGTGAGGCGTGTGCTGAACAGCAGCAAGAGGTTGCGCATGCCTCCCTCCTGCATATCTTGGGAGATGAATTATCATGCTCAGCAGGACACTCTAGGCAAGCAGGAGTTCAGCAGTTCCACCTCAGTGATCAGGAGGAGGAAAAGGCAACCATCATAGGAGACTTTGCAAGGTGTGGGGGAGATAGAGAGGGGGAGGTAACCTCCATTGTATATGCTGTTGGTTGTTGATTGGAGTTTCGCTAAGCAATGCACGCCTGTATTTCCAATTAATAGAACAGCCCACATGGTGCTTTACTGAATATCATAAACAAAAAGGCAGGTCACTGCCCTAAGAAGCTTACAATCAAATTGTATATCAGGGAAGTGGAATAGTAAACAGACATTTGATCAGAGAAGAAATAATCCTAACCAGTTTTTCTAATGTGATTTTAAGGTCTGATTTCTTCAGAAACGGAGGGCATTTCTGATAAATGGTACTTCGGGTACTTTCAGAAAAGGGCTGACCCTGCACTCCTTCCAGAAAAGCGATTAAAGTGGCTTTGAGTGAGAAGGCATTCCTCGTCCTATCAGTACAGCAAGAGCCTTGATAATGGAATTAAACTCTTGACTTGGCTGGCTCATCAGCAAACAATAGCGTGGCCACTTTTAATACAATGTTTTTTAATTTTTTTTTCCTGTAACCATATTGCTTTCCACTTAAAATGGTAGGAAACAATGTGGAAGTGATTGATTCTGCAGGTGTTTTTCTTAATGAATTTCTCTTCCATTTTTTTCCTTTACTCATTTTTCTTCACTATCAGTTTTTCCATACTAGTACAAAGCGTAAACAGGCAACCTCTTGTGGATTGCTGCAATGGGGGCAGGGGCTTCAAGAGGATGATGAAGACCTGAAGCAGCCCTTTGAGGCACATATATTTTGGGTACTCTTTACTTACTACTACAGCAGCAATTTTCAATCTTTGTCATGGCACACGGCACACTGGCAAGGCACTAAAATGGTCAAGGCACACACAAGGCATTCCAAAAGGAGTGCACGCTCTCATCCTGGTTCCTCCCCCTCCCGTTCCCCAGAGGCCGCATCACCACCCAGCAGTCACACTTACCCCAGCAGCAGTATGTCTTCCTTCTGCTGGTGCTGGGCCCAGTACATGACTGATGCAGACCCAGCGCCAGTGCTCCCTATTCTGAGGGTGCCCTAAACATGCTTTATGGCATATTTATGATACCCAGCGCTGGCACTAGGGCTCAGCGCTGGTGCTGGACCAGTTTTGATTTGGGCTTTAAGTGAGGTGGAGGCCATGGATGGCTCATCTGTGAGACTGACTGAAGCAGATGGGTGGGGTATGGGGCACCCACCTCTGTCTATCCATTCACCTTCAATACTACTGTGGTACTCTCACTTGCTGGATTTGAAATGGAAGCGTGGGCAGTGTGGAAGAAGCATGGAAGACAGGAGAGTGGTGGACTAGAGTATCTTCAAGTGCCTTCAAGAGTGTTGCCAAATGTCAATGAGTGGGCAGGGAGAAGCTGACACATTAGGTTGGCTGCCTTGGGAAATGGGGAGTTTAGGGGTGGCCCTGGTGAAGGCTGAATTTTATGTATTGATTGAGCCAAAACCTTGACCACCAGATCACTTACTGACTTGATCATATTCAACTCAATCCTGAACTCTTCCCTTCCTACTGAAGATCAAAAGTTTTGATTTCAGAAACCACACCACACATCCTGTATCCCAACCCCAAATCCCCTCACATATGCAAACATTTACAGTAACATTAAAAACTAGCCATTTGTATTATTATTTTTAGGGGGAAAAGTAGTCTCTGTAATATCTTTTTAGGCAAAAAGTGATGTGTGCAATTGTGATGCCTGAAGTCTAAGCAGGTTAAGTCAACCCGATAATGTTGTATTATTTGAATACGTCTTGGAGGAAGCTTATTACAACCGATACATTTGCATTAGAGCAATTGCCAGTTCCTAATGTGAAGCTCTGTGCCTGTTAGAGGACTTTACATATTTTTATTTTTGAGTAGGGAGCTTGTGCTTATCCCTTGTGTCTATGGATGGAGTGAAGAACCTGTCAGTGTGTGTGCGGGGGGGGGGGGCAGGGGGGTTTGTACTTAAAAAAAGAAGAAGCAGGATCTTGGGCTTAATTTAACATAGATGATCATACCATTCCTATGGGTCTAACTTCAACCAAATGACATGATGTTTTTGCGCTATCTCTGACTTGGGTGCACAGAAATACAGAACATGAAAATACATGTCTTACAATATTGTAGTTGCTAAAGCAAATTTCATTTTACAAGAAACTGAACTGAATGTTAATTTAAAGGAAGTTTATACCTTACTCACGATCTCCTACCAAACTGCACAAACTTGACTTATTTATTTACTACAACACCATTCGTATACAGTACTGCCTTTCTTATAGATTCAAGGCAGCTTACATAGGCAGGCTAATCATAAACCCCATTTTTCAATGGGTTTTTTGTTCCATGAGAGAGATCATAGAACCCTCCATTTCGCTAGATGTTTCCCTTCATACTGCAGTCATCATCCTGGCTTGCCAGCCCTTTGCACTTCCAAGCTTTCAGAGGCAGCTACAACTCAAGCCTTAGGTATTATCATGCCTGCTGATTGCTCCTCATTCCTTCACACTCCTCTGCTGAGGAGGCTGTCAGTTGCTTTGGCTTTCAGTATCCCATCAGTCTCCCATCCAAGGCAGCTGACACTGCTTAGCTTTTTCAGGCAAGATGACAGCTTAACCTCCAGATCACACTCCTGCCCCTACCACTTAAGTCACTTAAGTCAACATGAAATTATCCCTTTATGAAATCAAGCCCTTAATGAAATCAAACAGCCCCACTCCCAACTACCTGACTACCATTCATGACTCCTGACTACCATTAGTTTTAGCAAAATCATGTCCCCATAATCTTTTGAAAACAGTAGCTAGCTAGGGATATCACAAAAGATAACAGGACCAGGACTCTTCTGACCCCATCCCAATATTGTTCACTAGTATATCACCACCACTGTAATGTTCACTAGTATATTACCAACAATGTCTGTACCATGTCACAATGGCACCAATGGCTGTTATTTATTTTTATTTTGAAAAATGTATACCCTACTTCTTTCTCCCAAATTACATCACAAAACAGCTTACATTACAATATTTAGGCTGCAATCCTATCCACACTTTCCAGAGAGTAAGTTCCCTTGAACACAATAGGACTTACTTCTGAGTAGATATGCATATGATTGTGCCCTTAGTTCCACTGAAAGAAGGGAAGATTGTGGAAAGAACACAGGGAGTAGGGGAGACATCAGTCCTGGCGGCTGACTTGGCACAGTGGTTCTTGGAAGGTGGCTGGAATGGGGTGCGTCACACAGCATCAGCAGGTCAGGTGCACAATCACCATTCCAGCAAGGCCGTCCTTCAGGGATCAAACAAAGGCACATGGGGTTCTGTGACTCAAAATGTCATACTTTTTCTTCCTATAGAATCCTACAAGATCTTTTGTTAAAGGGCAAATTGATCCTGTCTCAGTTGAATCTGTCCTTCCCAGAAGAGTGGGTTCTTTTGACCCTAGAAGCAACCACTTTGAGGTAGCACTTACTAATAGCAAAACTAGCTTTATTGAATAAAGATCTAAACAAAAAATATCATACCATATGTATTAAAACAAGAAAAAGCAAACAGCTAAGATCTTTGTTACAGATCAGTGATATTAGATAGAAAGCCCTTTATTTATGACAAGTCGTTGCTAAGTTCCCTAGTTAATCATGTGTACTCACACATACATGTACACATACATAGCCTGTAGTTGCACAATTGGAGAAAACCCCAGGTAGAGAACGATGGAAGATCTCCACTCCTTTCTTCTGGGGCTTGCCTCTTAAAGTCGTCGTCGTCTTCTTCTTCTTCTCCTTCTTCTTCTGTCTAGGTGGACATTAACATATGCTCATTGCTTCTTGGTCTCCACCTCTGGCCGTCTCATTCTGGTCCTCAGGAAGGGGTGTTCTGTACTGGACCAAACCGATCTCTTCACAATGAGTTGCCTTCTCAGACATCTCTTCCCTCCTCTCATCTACTGACCTTGTAAGAACATTGGCTGTCTCGCCTGCATGGAGTTTGCCACAGCTTACTGCCTCTTCTTTGCCTTGTGGCTCATGAGAGCAAGAGTCTGGCCGACAGTCAGCAAGGAACATCAAACAAACACCCATATCCATACTCTCATCCAGATAGGGTCTTGCTATGTTTCTTATTAAAACTCATGTTTGATAGTCACTGAAACTTGTTTGATCATCACACAGCACTATTTGCAAAATTATCTTTTCCTGGCAGCAGTCCTCCTCACTACATACTATGGAAACAACGATATGCTAAAGAATAGGGAGGAAGGTAAGGAAAACAAGGGATGAAAGGAAGGCTTGACACCAACATTAAGTCTACAACAAATACATACTGATTATCACAAAGCATCACGACAATCTCAAATTCTCTCCAAAATAGGATGGCTGATCAAAAGTGTCTCTCAGCAAAGCCACCAGGCAATGGGCAATCTGGTGGCTGTCTTTCTAAAAACGGCAGCATTTTGGTTCTGACTGTAAGACTTTTGTGGGGTGGAACCTTCAAGAAACCTTCTTTTGTGATTTGCTGGCTCTTGATTGCTCACTCCCAACCCTCAATGGGCACCACTGTGATTTTGCACCTTCTGAAGGATGCAACCAAGAATTCATGGCAAGCTCTGAAGGCCACTTGCTTCATTAACATGGACTCCTTGACTGAATTTGACTATGGTTGGTGGACAGCTAAGGTTGGAGGCTCTTCTTTTGTGACATGAACAACTTTGTTTACATCAAGTCAGGAAGGATGTGGCTTTTGTTCAAAGGCTTCAATGAGCTATGCAAGCAAGGTGTGGTCACTCATTTTTTTTTTTTTCTGGAAACAAAGGTCAGGTAAGGCTTTCCCCAAGTCAGCCTAATACTGTGTGTGCGTGCGTGCGTGTGTGTGTGTGTGTGTTGTGGGGGGGGGGGGATGCTGATTGCTCTGGCAATCAGACATGTGGGCATTTTTAGGCCTGAAGAATCTGAGGCATCTTACCATCATTCCTGGTTTAAAATCACAGTACTGGTCTGAGTCCTGCTATTTTGGAAGGCACTTAGCAGCGCACACTGGTTTGTTTGTTTGTTGAAAGCATTTGTACCCTGCTTAATGAGTCAAGCATCTTGTGTTCAAATAAAAAGGGTTGTTTGACCAAAACTGCCACTACTACTCATAGTTAAAAAAAAAAAAATCAATATCACTGACCCA
Source organism: Tiliqua scincoides (assembly GCF_035046505.1). NCBI lineage: Eukaryota > Metazoa > Chordata > Lepidosauria > Squamata > Scincidae > Tiliqua > Tiliqua scincoides. The sequence continues at coordinate 39,886,483 of NC_089822.1, forward strand.
AATGGTATTCATTTGTCATTGGACTTAGTGTTGTCATCCAGACTCCCACATGTGTACCAAAAAAAATAATTTCATCTTATTTCACAATCTCAAGAAATAGATGGACAGCCCATTAACATAGCACCACTCCCACTCCCAAAGCAACATGCATTTGGCTTTTTTCCCCTGATTTGATGTTATTTAGAACAGCAATTTCCAAACTGGTGGGTCACGACCCACCAGGTGGACCGGAAATGGGCCATTCCCCCTTAAGGAGAGTGGCCCAAGAATGGGTGCTCCAATAGCACCGCAGCGATTGCAGGACCTTGGGGACCCAGGGACATTTTAACATATCTGGGGTGCTCCTGAAGCCTCCATGAGGGTCCTGAAGGCTTGTAGCCCCTCTGCATGCCTCTGTTTGGCTGCAAAGAGATCCAGTTGCCAATCAGAGCTCACTTCCAGTTTGCACAATCACAATGAAAGCATTTGAGCTTATGAAAATCATGCACTCAGTGAATGCATGGAGCTAACAGAGGGGTTTTATATGCACTTTCTGCCCCTGACATTCACATGTTCAGCAGAATGTCTGCATATAGCATAGCCAGAGAGACCACTTTATCTATTGTTTCTGTGAATCATATCTGAACAGAATCGTAGTCATTGACTTTACCTCTTCCATCCCATGGTTAGGGGAGGAGCTGAGGGTGGACCTCAAATTGGCAGGGAACCACATCAGCAGTGGCTGATGTCTGCAGTCACTCTAGGCATGATTCCCAGCTGCTTAAAAAGCCAGTGATGGAGGCATGTCATGGTGCCCCCCCCCCGGTGCCTAAATTCCTGGAGCTCAGGGCATTTGCACCCTCTTCTCCCCCTAGGTCCATCACTGATTAAGATTTACCAGACTTTCAGCATTAACAGACACATCTTTCCCCATTAGATTGTTAAATTGAGGGTTAAATGCATTTCTATGTATTTCCACTCGTGGACACTTCTGAGCAAAATTACCCAAACTTTTTTGAATGGTGGCTCCCTTGGCCAACTGGGCCATTGGCCATGGCTCTCCATTAGGGCTACAATCCTGTATATTGAATAGGGTAGCAGTTTTTTGTGAGGATTTTGTGGTTCCCCTGGCTGGTTTCCATGGTTCCCTGGGATTCACAACACCACTGCCTACCTAAAGCTGTTGCAGATACAGAAGAACAGAGAATACCACAGAGCCTGTCTTCAGAAGACGAACTGCCCTCTAACAGCCTGGCACAAGTATCCTCCCAGTGTCAGTAAGAGATGGAACATATTAAATTCCAACATCTCTTGTACAATGTTCTGATGAGTCTTGTATATAAACTGAATTTTTTTCCTATCTCCCTTTTGTCCCTCACCCTAAATACAGTATTTGTAAGAACATGTCAGCTTTTACATTCCTCTGGAAATATTGGCCTGAGAAATGTTGGTTTTGGGATGAGAGGTGCAGGAGAATGAGTGAAATGGAATTCATTCAAGGAGATAACAGAGGAATCTGTGCCAGATATACAAAGGTCCTTATGTCTGGTGAAACTTCAGAGTGTAACCTAATGAAGCATCCTTTTTCTCACAGCCTTCAAGATTTCCCATTTTTTTTTCATTTACAAGTTTAAGGACTGTGTATGAGAATCAGAGGATTCACCCCCACCCCTGAAACCGAGCAGATGTTAATTGCAGAACTAGCAAAGTAGACTTGAAAAACCTCTACAGCACTTCTCTGATTTATCTTGCCTTGAACTCCATTTGTATATAGATTGGAGGGGCCTGTCTTGTTGCTTTTTCAGGCCATTCTTACCTCCCTTTCTCTGTGATATTCTTGATTTGCGTCAGCTTGATAAATGGGCCCCTTTTCAATCTGTCAAAAGACATCTTTAAATAACAGCCCTACATTTGAAGTGCTGGCCCTGCCACCTGAATAAGCTAAACTTTGCAGATCTAAGCGTTGCGTTGCTTACTTAAGAATAAAACCTGCTGAGGTTCAAGGGCCTCGCTTTCTCGTTGCTAACCAGAGCATAGGTTGGTGCAGCTGTGATCTGGGATAATAACACAATGAATCGAACATGCAAGTTCCCAGTGCTGAAATGACCTCCCCTGGCCTCAATTCTCTGCCCACTCACCCAACCTTTGCACCTCCTCCATACTTTCATGTACTCTCCAACTTAACAAACCTGCCACCACAAATGTTATAAAGTAGTAATTGTGCCTAATTGGTAGGGAGGTGACAGACCATTCTGGTAATGTTGTGAAACTGTAAGAAAAGGGGAGTGAGAGCATTCACAGGCCCAGCAGTAATTATCCACTAATTTGGCCTGTTTGTGTAGGGACAGCTCATTATAGCCCTTAAGAAACCTCCAAATAAAGAAAGAAAGTTGGTAGGAGGTAAGGTTAAATAATTAGTGTTCAGCAGATTAAAAAAAGAGAAGAAAATCAAAGAACGGGATTAAGGGGCGAAATGTGATGAGAGTAACAACAGTGGATGGTGTAATATCCTTCCACAAGTGAGTTTTATATATTTTAGGGAATATCAGAATCACACATGTGATGCCTAAATTATTTCTGAAAAAAATAGCATTCCATTTTTGTTTTATCTCTGTAATTAGAGCAGTCATCATTTTGCAGTTTCTGTTGCCCACTTTATACTCTTTAAGTGGATTTGCGAATCAGAACATGTGATTCAAAGGTAGTATTTTCCACATTTTTCATTGCCACCAGATACTCCAGTGTGTTCTTTTATCTTTTGAACATGTTCTTTCCACCCTAACATTTTGAAAAGAATGCCTGGCGGGTCTTGATTTGTATTATTCAACAATCATTTTGGAGCATAAAATGAATGGTAAAGAGTACTTGTTGCTTCTCAGCTCAGATCGTAGCAAGATTGGCTCAAGTGTTGTTTTCTTTTAATATATGGGATTGTAATCTAATCTTCCAGCTTCTATCAATGAACTTCACTGTCACAGTGCATCAAGAGGGGTGTTCCATAAGTGTGACCTCACCACTGAGAAGACCTTTCTGCACCACTAGATCTTCTTTAATAAAACCAATGCCATCTGCCCTGGAATCCTTCCATCTTCTCTTAATTTTATACGTACATTTAGGAACATGAAGCAGCTGCTCCCTTCCCTCTGATATCTCCCCACTGTTGAATTGTAGAAAGTAAGCCTCTCAGGTCTGTTACATGGTCAATATTTTATTTCTGTTTATTTCCTTTTGATCATTGTTCTATATATTCCCACTAGCATACATCAGAGAGCAGTACCTGAGCCATCCAGCAATGCCTCACTTTTCTGACTTCTACAATTGCAGATCTTTCTCAAAGTCTGGGCAGTGTCCGGAGTTGCTACATGTATTTCCTGCAGGACCTTTTAATGTAGCATGACTATATAGTACTGCATGGTGCATTTTATTGGAGCCAAGATATACTTGGCTGCACAAATAAAGATGAGAAAAGGGACCATGGTCAATGTATGCACCTTTGGCCATTCTTGATGCCGAGCCAATTCTATATTTTAAAAAAATTAATTGATTGGAGAATCAAATCCTTGAAACTGAGTTTTTCTGTGCTCATGATGTTTGTGAAGGCATACAGTGATGCCTCGCAAGACAAAATTAATTCGTTCCGCAAGTTGTTTTGTCTTGCGAAAATTTCATCTTGCGAGGCATCACTGCAAACTGCAAACAAACCAAAACAAAAAAAATGCAAAAAAAATCGTCTTGTGAAGCACGGCCATAGAAAAATTCGTCTTGCGAGTCACCAAAAAAATCGCAAAACGCTTTCGTCTTGCAAGTTTTTCATTGCGCGAGGCATTCGTCTTGCGAGGCATCACTGTATTTATATATATAAATATAGTAATTCTAATGTGGGCTTTGAAACATCAGCATGAACTTATGTATTTAATTTCCTTACCCTGGAGTTCCTGTTGCTAAAACATCTGTGCCCTAATGAACTTTTTAATGCCACAGATGAGAAGGATAGTTTATTTATCAAGCTAATTCAAACCTTGGGCTTTCTTATTCTCACACTAGTAAAGGTGGCAATTAGTTCCATTTTGAATTTCTGTGTGATGTGGGCACCTGTTTACTAAGCACTTAAATAAGGCCACTCCTCATATTGCATAGGCCACTGAACACCCAACAGATGGTGATCATGTTCATTCATTCACCAGTACAAGATCCCACAATGGAGGAGCTGAAGTGAAACAAACACCAGACAAGAAAGATATCAAATGTTTTCGTCCCTATTCCTCCTCTTTGTAAAGCATCAATGTAATGCTCTTCTTTTAAATAAAGTCCCTCCAGCAATTATATTTGTTGACCTCTAGGAAGGAGTCTAATACAATGGGTGTTCATAAGATCTTTCTAAGAATTTGTTTGTTCAGTCATGTGCACATCATCTGTGTTAACTTGGTTTAATTAATTTACAGCCCAATGCGATTGATGATTGGGCTGTCATGTGGAGCCCATTACGACAGCAGAAGTGAGTTCCACTGTCATAAAATGGCTGCTGACGGAGCACAGAGCTCTCTGTCAGCAACCATTATGTACATGCTGCTGTAAGATCCAGAAGGTGCCACAAGTCTGCCACTCCAGCCAGACCAGGTAAAGCAGTGGTGGTGAAGGGTAGGTGGGGAAGGGGCAAAACTGGTCAGGGAGGGGGAAGGAACAGAAGTGGGAAGACCGCAGGAGGAGGTGCATCTGGTGACATTGGCATGTACCAGATCCTATCCCCTCTGTTCATAGGCGCCCTGCCCTTTTTTATCCACAGAGCTGGTGATGACCCATTGGTGAGTGACTTATGGAGAGGGAAATAATAAGTAGAAATAATTCCCCTTTTCCTACCCAAGGCTCCTGATCCTATCCCTGCCCGAGTGGATACAGAGCATACCTTTTTGGTGCAGCTGCATAAGTGGGAGAAATGATCAGATTGGGCTCTTAGTGCCTCTGATACTATCTGATCTGTTTTACCTGGTTTTGCACATAAAGATTTTAGCATGTACAATCCATCAGGCAACTTCAATCTCCAGAAATGAAACATACAAATCTTCAGCAAGAGAAAAACAGCACTCTCATTTGTATATAAAAAAATGCAACCTCAGCACAGTTGTGCACCTCCTAACGACCGGGATGCGGACCAGCATCCCTGTCGTCAACTGGGGCGTGACGTAATGCAAAGCCTCTAGAAGCAAGGAGATGCTCTGCTCCCCTCACCTCCGGAGCCTTTTCTGAGCCTCTTAGAGGTAGCATGCATCCATGTGCTGCCTCTGCGAGGCTCAGAATGCTGGAATTGCGAGAGAGACACAACTTCTGGTTTCCCGGAGGAAACCAGAAATCGCGCCTCTCGTGTGATTGGGGCATTCTGAGCCTCACAGAGGTAGCACATGGATGTGTGCAGCCTCAAGGAGGCTCAGAAAAGCCTCTGGAGGCGAGGGGAGTTGAGTTCCCTTCACCTTTGGAGGCTTGGGTGTGTGGCCAGGTCCGACCACGTGACCAACAGTGGCCATCACATATGCATCCTGTCGCTGGCTGGAAGGTTGTTAAGGGGCACATGCCTGTATTCTAAATTTGCATACTGGTGATGGCATACATGAAATAATGTGGTTGTATGTTGAATTCATGTACAGTAGGACTTCCTTATCCATGGGCTCAGCAGCTGCAGATTTCAGTATCTATGGATGCCAAGCCCATGACTGAAGGGTCTCAGAAGTCCTCCCAGAGGCAACCAGAAGCACTTTTGGTTTGTGCCAGAGACTTCCAGTCACATCCGGGAAGTTCTCTGAGGCCCAACCACAGATTTAATTATTCATAGAATTTTGTATTGGGGGGGGGCGTGTTCTGGAATGGATCCCCTACAAATACTGAGGGCCCAATCTCAGTAATATTTGGGCTTTTGGTGGGATCTTGGCAATTTGAACTCAGCTGTGTACAGTAGAATCTAATGTAGTTTCAGTGGCTCTAAATTTGAAAGAAATTGCCTCTTAGAAGCCAGTTCTACCTCGTTCCCCCCACACTGGTGGAGCTGTGACAAAATCAGACACGCTGTATCCAGTGGGAGGGGGAGTGGGAGGCATCAGAGGTGAAAAACCCCTTACAACTCTGTAAGCCCCTCCCACTCTGCAATGGGTCTCCTTGGAAATGAACCTCTTCCCACCACCACGCCCACCTCTTCCGCTGACATACCTGCTTTGGCAGGCAGTGGAAGAGCTAATGATGGACCACCTTCCCAGCAGCATGTTACCGAGCATGCTGTCAGAAAGTGCTTTACGGCCCTTTTGCAGCAGTTAGTGCAGGTGGAACTGTTGTTCTGCCAGCACTAAAGCCAAATGGGAATGGGCTTTTACTGTGTGATTTTGCCTGCAAAACTGGCTCTCATTACATGAACATATCATTGAATGGTTCCCACAATTATACCTGAACCCATGTTCTTCTACAGGGGTTGGAATCACTGGTCCTGACGCCGAACAGTGTCATCTTACATAAAATTATACAAAATACTCTCTATTAATCTGTAAATATGTTTCACCAGCAGTGGTGGCTGGTGAAGGCAATAGGCACGGGCTTATTCAGAAGTCCGTCAAGTGAGGCACTGGCTGAGGGCTCTTGCTCCTCCGTGGGGATGAACCCTGAGGCTCTCACTTACAGCCCATGGCTCATGACATTGCCACTCCAGCCACATGTAGGGTTTCCATATTTCAGTCCTTCAAATCTGGGTAGCCTAATCTGCATATCATATATATATGTACTAATTATGCAAATGAAGTGCTGAATTGCTCACTTCGAAGAACATCCCAAGAGTCAAGAAGACTCCCAAGGATCTCATGCTTGGCTAGTGAGGAAGGCAGTGGCTCAAAGGATGATGCGTTTCCAGGGTTCTTGAGATTACTTTTTTGAAACAAAGTGGAAGGAGCTTTGCGGTTTTATTCAGTCTGCCTCCATTTACCTTTGTATCAAGACAGACAAGAAACATTTTTTGTGTTCTCTTCTATTTTGCACAGTTACTACAGTCACCAGTTGTAATAATATATTTCTGTGGTTTGTTTCTAGGTGGAAGATCTGGCTTTTATGGGAGCACTATTGGTTTTTGCTTTCCCTAAGGGTTGTTTCACATGTTCTGGTTTTATGAGGTTTTTATAATGTTAAAGAGAAAATATGTGGCATTGTTGATCCATTAAATATTGTGCAGCATAACTCTAAATATGTTTACTAATAAATAAATCTCAGGGTGCAATCCAGAACCAACACTGCTCCTGTGCAAGTCCCTTGCACCAGCTTGGGAGTGTCACAAAATGTCGTCAAGCACTTTTGTGCCACTCTGAAGGGACATAGGGCCCAATCCTATCCAACTTTCCAGCACCGGTGCAACCTCAGTGCAGCCCCAAGGGAGGGGAACAAATGTTCCCATACCTTGAGGAGGCCTCTGTGACTGCCTCCCCACCATAGGATGCAGTGCATGCCCTACTGGCATGGCTGCACTGGCACTGGAAAATTAGATAGAATTGGGCCTTTAGTTTGTGCACCAGCCTCCCTGCACTGCTGTGGGCCCCAGGGACAGGTAGGTTTGTTTTAGCCAAGCTCAGCCAATGCACGGGTCTGGGGGGATGGGGAAGAGGTAGGAGGGAGGCATTTCTGGGTGCAGGAGGGCAGACAGTGGGCGTTCCCAGGGTAGGTAGGCAGGGAGCAGAAGGTGGGGCCAGGATCTGGCAGTTATGCTGGATCCTAATCCCGTTCCTGGGCAACCCACGCCAGTCCTGGGCTGTTCTGATTTGCACCACCTCCAGAGGTGATGTGGATCCAAGTAGCCCCATTGGGACTGCAGTGGCTTTCCCCAGGGTAAGGGAAAGTGATTCCCCTTGCCCCTGACTGAGTAACTTGCAGCTCGAACCTTGCGCTAGATACTGCTCAGGCACACTGGCCTGCCTGTTCCAGCACAAGTTAGGATTGCGCTGCCTCTGTGGTCCACAGGACTTCCTCCCAGGTGGCTGTATAGAGCAAGGGTCTCTAAACTTTTTGGTTGAAGGGCTGCATCAAATATCTGGAACAGTGTCAAGGGCCGGAAAAAAAATTAAATATAAAATTTAAACAAACACATTAGAGATGGAACTTAGGTGAATGAATAAATGAATAATATAATAATAATAATATACAGTATTTATATACCGCCTTTCTTGGTCTTTATTCAAGACTTTATTCAAGGCGGTTTACACAGGCAGGCTTATTAAATCCACGCAGGGATTTTTACAAATCGAAAGAAGGTTCTCTCTTTCAAGAACCACCACATTCAAGCTGTTACACTCCGATCTGGTTTAACATTCTGGCCTCCATCCTCCCACGCTCCGAGCAGATGGAACAGCTCAGCTGCAGCTTGCCAGCTGCTTCAAGGTCGCACGGTGCCGGTGGCCTCGAACTGGTGACCTTGTGGATGTTAATCTTCAGGCAAATGGAGGCTCTACCCTCTAGACCAGACCTCCTGCTCCTAAATGAATGGGCTCAAATGTCCAGGACTTCTCCAAGAATGAACACAGCCCAAGAAATAAAGCACGCACTTAAATGGACCCCCATTCCCCCACCCCACAAGCACAACTCTGGTTGTGTTTGGTAAACTGGGCCAGAGGCTCTCAGGAGATCAGAGGCTGGCCGCGGACTGGATAGAGGCTCGCTGCCAGCCACATATGGCCCCCGGGCCGGGGTTTGGAGACCCCTGGTATAGAGCACTAATAGATTTATTATCTGACCAATCTATGGACATGATATGGTGAAGGATCTCACAATCCACTTATCCCACAGCTACCCTGCTGTTCTGTGGAAAGCAGCCACCAGCACAAGGCCCAGAAGGCTGTGGGGGACAATGGCCCACAGAACCTCCATTGCCACCAGTTAAGTTGTCAGTAGTGGCAGATGGAGATGGAGATTGGCAGGGCTGGCCTTAGAAGCTGCAGGGCCCAACTGGAAACATTTTTTGTGAGGCCCCATGTTCACAGCCAAGGTCTGTAGAATCATAGCGATATATCTCCATTCTCTACACCTGCAAACTGAAGATAACAATGCCTGCATTTGATGGACTCTAGTACACCAAAGCATATGCTAAAATAACAGCTCAGATATAAAAGATTTGTTGATGTGACATTGACATTGTCTGCTTCAGTTATCTGTAGTTTCTCATGATAAAATGGAACACACATGAAGTTCACCTTGAAATGCTGCTTGGATTTTACTTGCTTACAAACTAGAAGAAACAAGTCCTCTTATTTTCCACCAAATCTGGTTCAGAGAGGTGACATAACCATATGGATTAAATGTAGCACTGACATCAGAGATTAGCCTGAGATTAGTTTATTGGTACTTTCTGATGGTACATGACCTCCTGAAGCCCCATCTTGCTGACCTCTGATGATCTGCCCCCATAGGCAACATGCATATAGACTTATCAAGATCAAAACACAACACTAGATTTTTCATAATGAGACTTAAAGCACTGCCACAACTTACACACCAGCTGCCTATGAGTTGATGGTGGCTGATTAACTAGTGGAGAACCCTGCTTGATCAAGCCAAGAGTTCATCTAGTCCAACTTCCTGTATCTCACACGAAATGCCCCTGGAAGCATACAAGGCAAGAAGATACCTGTACCCCTTGCATCTGGCCTTCAGGGGTAGGCTACCCCTAAAACCAAGAGATTGCATATCATCATGCCTTGTAGCCTGTGATGGAGCTAACCTTCATAAATCTGTCCAATCTCCTTTTAAAGGCATCTAAGCCAGGAGCCACCACAACATCATGTAGCAAGGAGTTCCACAGGTTCATTACAAGACATGTGAAGAAATATTTCCTTCTGTCTGTTCTAATTTTAATTCTTCTCCAAGTCAATTTTACTCCATGCCCTCTAGTACTAGTTTTGCGCAAGAGGCATAAGAACTTCCCTCTATCCACTCTATTAATCCCATGCATAATTATATTTTTGTGGAAAAATGGTATTTCTACCCGAAAAAAATAGAGCTACTTGCACCTCAGTTTTAGTGCAGGGTTGTCAAATATAAGGTCCAGGGGCCAGATATGGTCTCCAGAAGCTCTTTATTCAGCCCACATGATAATAGGTGACTCTCAGTGAGGCCAATTCAGTTGCTTCCAGTAACTAATATGAAGAACAATATAAGGATTTAGAGTTATTTTGTAATTTGCCTTGTAGTTTGAAATAGCTTGATATGCTGAGATACTTGACCCTAGAAGTTTTTAAAACATGGCTGATACAGAAGACTTGGCTCTTGTTTCTTTAGCAGCCCAATCCTAACTTGCACTGGAATGGGGATGCTGGTAGACCTGTCCCATATCCAGTGTGAGATTGGGGCCTGAAGCAGCTCAGCCCAGGGCACGGGGAATTGTTTCTGTTTACCCTGGGGAGAGCCGTAGCAGCCCCAATGGGGCTACTTGAATCTGCGCCACCTAAAGAGGTGGCACATATCTGAGCAGCCTGAAGCTGTGCTGGG